>NC_086448.1:641736259-642071581 GCF_028390025.1 Pseudophryne corroboree
AAAAACAAGGAGCTCAACAGTATTCTACATTGTCAATCAGGTACTTACTGTCATTGATGTGAAATATTAAAATATTCAGCACAAGTATGGTCCTAACTAATTTGAAATAGAGATGTGCAAGTTCAAATTTAACCAGATCTCAAATGGCATTTTATTGGCTATTCAGCTGTCACGTGTTTTGGAAAGCTAAAAAGAAAAATCTGGATAAATCCAAAATTGCACAAATTTAATGTTAAGAACCAAGTAAATCCGAACTAGCACAGTTCTAATTTGAAACCTGTTTATCTGATCCATTCATTTATATTAAATACCTTAAATTAGAGCTGTGCGATGGGCACTTTTCATGTTTTGTGTTTTGGCTTTAGATCTGGATCCCCGCTCATGTTTTGGATCTGGATAGGTTTTTCCAAAACCACTCTTTCGGGTTTTGGTTTGGGATCTGGATGATTTAAAAAAAAAACATAAAAAAGCTAAAATCACAGAATTTGGGGGTAATGTTGATCCTAAAATATTATTAACCTCAATAAGATTAAGTTCCACTCACTTACAGTTTATTCTGAACACCTTACACCTCACAATATTGTTTTTAGACTTAAAAATTGCACCGAGGTAACTGTATGACTAAGCTAAGCAACCCAAGTGGGCGGCGCAAACACCTGGCCCATCTAGGAGTAGCAATGCAGTGGCAGACAGGATGGCACTTAAAAAAAATAGGCCCCAAACAGCACATAATGCAAAGAAATAAAATAGGTGCAATGAGGTAGCTGTATGACTAAGCTAAGCCACACAAGTGTGCGGCACAAACACCTGGCCCATCTAGAAGTGGCACTGCATTGGCTGACAGGATGGCACTTAAAAAAAACTAGGCCTCAAACAGCACATCATGCAAAGAAGTAAAAGAGGTGCAATGAGGTAGCTGTATGACTAAGCTAAGTGACACAAGTGTGCGGCACAAACACCTTGCCCATCTAGGAGTGGCACTGCAGTGGCAGACAGGATAGCACTTAAAATAACTAGGCGCCAAATAGCACATCATGCAAAGAAGTAAAAGAGGTGCAATCAGGTAACTGTATGACTAAGCTAAGCGACACAAGTGTGCGGCACAAACACCTGGCCCATCTAGGAATGGCACTGCAGTCCCACTGCACTAATGTCAGATACCGGACACACATCTAATACCAACATAGCTATCAAGGCCTCAGTTATCCGCTTTGCAACAGGATGCCTGCTGTCATATTTCATCTTCCTCGCAAAGTACTTTTGGACAGTCATTTGCTTAGTTGAAGTAGTACAAGTGGTCTTCCGACTTCCCCTCTGGGATGACGATCGACTCCCAGCAGCAACAACAGCAGCGGCAGCAGCAACAACAGTAGGAGGAAGTGGTTCTTTCCCTATTTTAGCTTCCAAATTTTTGTTCTCCATTATTTTTCTGGAGTTATATAACAAAATGCAGCACAGCAGAGCGTACCTCTACACCAGACAGGTCAAACCCTCTAAAAATTATTTGGATTAAATATTAATAACCCCTTTATTTGGATTAAATAATATACAGCACAGGACAGCACCACTGAACTTATATGGCAACACCACTGGACTGGATTTATACGGCAGTACCACTGGACTAGATTTATACGCCAGTGCCACTGGACTTACAGTATATGGCATTATCACTGGACATATATGGCAGTACCACTGGACTGGATTTAAATGGCAGTATCACTGGGCTTATATGGCAGTACCACTGGACATATACAACAGTATCACTGGATATATACGGCAGTATCACTGGACTTATACGGCAGTACCACTGGACTTATACGGCAGTATCACTGGACTTATACGGCAGTATCACTGGACTTATACGGCAGAACCACTGGACTGGATTTATTCTTAAGTACCACTGGACTGGTTTTATACGGCAGTATCACTGGACTTATACGGCAGTATCACTGGACTTATACGGAAGTACCACTGGACATATACGGCAGTATCACTGGACTTATATGACAGTATTACTGGATTAATATGGCGGTACCACTGGACTGGATTTATACGGCAGTACCACTAGATTGGATTTATACGGCAGTACCACTGGACTGGATATGGGGGGTCATTCCGAACTGATCGCACGCTGCCATTTTTTGCAGCGCAGCGATCAGGTCACTACTGTGCGCAGGCATGTCATATGGGTACAAAGCAGATCATTGCTGTGCAATGGATTTAACAAAGAATCCATTTGCACAGCCAATCGCAAAGAGATTGACAGGAAGAAGGCATTTATAGGTGTCAACTGACCGTTTTCTGGAAGTGTTTGGAAAAACGCAGGCATGTCCGAGTGTTTGCAGGGTGGATGTCTGACGTCAATTCCGGGACCGGACAGGCTGAAGTGATCGCAAGGGCTGAGTAAGTTCTAAGCTACTCAGAAATGGCACAAACTATTTTTGTACCACTCGGCTGCACATGCGATCGCACCCTTGCACAGCAAATATACACTCCCCAGTGGACGGTGACTATGCGTTCGCATGACTGCAAAAAGTAGCTAGCAAGCGATCAACTCAGAATGACCCCCCGTTACAGCAGTACCAATGGATTTATATGGCAGTACCACTAAACTGGATTTATATGGCAGTATCACTGAACTTATACGGCAGTACCACTGGACATATACGGCAGTATCACTGGACTTATACAGCAATATCACTGGATTTATACTGCAGTATCGCTTGACTTATTTGGCAGTACCACTGGTACATATACGGCAGTATCACTGGACATATACTGCAGTATCACTGGACTTATACGGCAGTACCACTGGACTGGATTTATACAGCAGTATCACTGGACTTATACGGCAGTACCACTGGACATACTGTATACGACAGTACCACTGGACTTATACAGCAGCACAGGAACACCACCACTGGACTGATGCAGGACAATTCAGCACCACTGCAATAGACTGATGCAGCACAAGACACCACCACTGGACTGATGCAGGACAATTCAGCACCACTGCAATAGACTGATGCAGCACAAGACACCACCACTGGACTGTTGCAGCACAACACAGCACTGGAATTACACACATAAGACAGAGCAGGTCACCACACCACTTTCCCGCACAGACAGACATTGAGGAGAGAGACACGTCCTCTCGCTACACTCTCCAGGTCTGGAGTGAAAATGGAATCCAAAACCCACGTGAATCCGACAGCGGGATGATGACATTATGCCTCGTTCTGGTTTCCGAGTTTGGCGGGAAGTTCGGGGGGGGGGGGAGGGGGGTTCGGTTCTCAGAGAACTGTACCCCAGTGTACTATACAATTTGTACTGTGACACTGCTGGTCAGACCGCAGTATATTATTTCCTATTCATACACGTATTGTGCGATGCTGTTGGTGAAGCTAAACCACCGTGTGTAATAATATATATTTCTGACTCATTTGTGCGACACTGTAACTGCCGGTGTGTGATATTACAAATAATACATATTTTTTACTAATTTGTGCGACACTGTAATCGTAGTGTGTGATATAAAAAATAATATATATATTTTGACTTAAATTTATATTTTGTGCTGTGTCATCCCAGTATACATCCATGGACTGCAGCTGCTCCGTCAATCTAGGGGTGTTCTGTCAGTCCACCCAAAATAAAAGACATCTTTTTTTTTTTTTTTTGTGCTGTATCCTCCCAGTATACATCCAGGCATGCAATTTCAGGGTGCTGTGTCCGTAGTTCGTATTCTTATGTTATAACTTATTGTCCTATTTCCAGAATTCTTCTTATCACCACATTGTGATTAATTCAAATTAATATTATTAATAATAATTATAAATTGACTACATTTAAATTTAATTAATATAACTAACCTTCTGCATTTCAAAGATATCTTTGAGGAACAGAAGAACTTGATCCTAATTTTAATATAATTTTAACAGATGATTGTTAACTGCCACGTGTTTGTTGCCCACTGCTGTCGCTTAGCTTATCCATCTAGCTACTTCGGTGCAACCCTTTGGCCTAATCTGTATAAAAACAATATTGTGAGCTGTGAGTAGTGATGTGCACCGGAATTTTTTTGGGTTTTGTGTTTTGGTTTTGGATTCGGTTCCGCGGACGTGTTTTGGATTCGGACGCGTTTTGGCAAAACCTCCCTGAAATTTTTTTGTCGGATTCGGGTGTGTTTTGGATTCGGGTGTTTTTTTACAAAAAACCCTCAAAAACAGCTTAAATCATAGAATTTGGGGGTCATTTTGATCCCATAGTATTATTAACATCAATAACCATAATTTCCACTCATTTTCAGTCTATTCTGAACACCTCACACCTCACAATATTATTTTTAGTCCTAAAATTTGCACCAAGGTCGCTGGATGACCAAGCTAAGCGACCCAAGTGGCCGACACAAACACCTGGCCCATCTAGGAGTGGCACTGCAGTGTCAGACAGGATGGCACTTCAAAAAAATAGTCCCCAAACAGCACATGATGCAAAGAAAAAAAAAGGCGCAATGAGGTAGCTGTGTGACTAAGCTAAGCGACCCAAGTGGCTGACACAAACACCTGGCCCATCTAGGAGTGGTACTGCAGTGTCAGACAGGATGGCACTTTCAAAAATAGTCCACAAACAGCACATGATGCAAAGAAAAATGAAAGAAAAAAGAGGTGCAAGATGGAATTGTCCTTGGGCCCTTCCACCCACCCTTATGTTGTATAAACAGGCCATGCACACTTTAACAAACCCATCATTTCAGCGACAGGGTCTGCCACACGACTGTGACTGAAATGACTGGTTGGTTTGGGCCCCCACCAATAAAAGAAGCAATCAATTTCTCCTTGCACAAACTGGCTCTACAGAGGCAAGATGTCCACCTCCTCCTCTTCCTCTGATTCCTCACCCCTTTCACTGTGTACATCCCCCTCCTCACAGATTATTAATTCGTACCCACTGGAATCCACCATCTCAGGTCCCTGTGTACTTTCAGGAGGCAATTGCTGGTGAATGTCTCCACGAAGGAATTGATTATAATTCATTTTGATGAACATCATCTTCTCCACATTTTCTGGAAGTAACCTCGTACGCCAATTGCTGACAAGGTGAGCGGCTGCACTAAACACTCTTTCGGAGTACACACTGGAGGGGGGGCAACTTAGGTAAAATAAAGCCAGTTTGTGCAAGGGCCTCCAAATTGCCTCTTTTTCCTGGCAGTATACGTACGGACTGTCTGACGTGCTTACTTGGATGCGGTCACTCATATAATCCTCCACCATTCTTTCAATGGTGACAGAATCATATGCAGTGACAGTAGACGACATGTCAGTAATCGTTGGCAGGTCCTTCAGTCCGGACCAGAAGTCAGCACTCACTCCAGACTGCCCTGCATCACCGCCAGCGGGTGGGCTCGGAATTCTTAGCCTTTTCCTCGCACCCCCAGTTGCGGGAGAATGTGAAGGAGGAGCTGTTGACGGGTCACGTTCCGTTTTCTCACCAGCAGGTCTTTGAACCTCTGCAGACTTGTGTCTGCTGGAAAGAGAGATACAAAGTAGGTTTTAAATCTAGGATCGAGCACGGTGGCCAAAATGTAGTGCTCTGATTTCAACAGATTGACCAACTGTGAATCCTGGTTAAGCGAATTAAGGGCTCCATCCACAAGTCCCACATGTCTAGCGGAATCGCTCTGTTTTAGCTCCTCCTTCAATGTCTCCAGCTTCTTCTGCAAAAACCTGATGAGGGGAATGACCTGACTCAGGCTGGCAGTGTCTGAACTGACTTCACGTGTGGCAAGTTCAAAGGGTTGCAGAACCTTGCACAACGTTGAAATCATTCTCCACTGCGCTTGAGTCAGGTGCACCTGACTCAAGCGCAGTGGAGAATGATTTCAACGTTGTGCAAGGTTCTGCAACCCTTTGAACTTGCCACACGTGAAGTCAGTTCAGACACTGCCAGCCTGAGTCAGGTCATTCCCCACATGTCCGTGGTTAAGTGGACACTGGGTACAACTGCATTTTTTAGGACACTGGTGACTCTTTTTCTGAGTTCTGTGTACATTTTCGGTATCGCCTGTCTAGAGAAATGGAACCTAGATGGTATTTGGTACCGGGGACACAGTACCTCAATAAAGTCTCTAGTTCCCTGTGAATTAACGGTGGATACCGGAAACACGTTTCTCACCACCCAGGCTGCCAAGGCCTGAGATATCCGCTTTGCAGCAGGATGACTGCTGTGATATTTAATCTTCCTCACAAAGGACTGTTGGACAGTCAATTGCTTACTGGAAGTAGTACAAGTGGTCTTCCGACTTCCCCTCTGGGATGACGATCGACTTCCAGCAGCAACAACAGCAGCACCAGCAGCAGTAGGCGTTACACTCAAGGATGCATCGGAGGAATCCCAGGCAGGAGAGGACTCGTCAGACTTGACAGTGACATGGCCTGCAGGACTATTGGCTTTCCTGTCTAAGGAGGAAATTGACACTGAGGGAGTTGGTGGTGTGGTTTGCAGGAGCTTGGTTACAAGAGGAAGGGATTTAGTTGGCAGGTGTCTCCCCGGGTGCCTGACTTAAACAAACCACCTCACCATCAGAATCCTCCTTGTCAATTTCCTCCCCAGCGCCAGCAACACCCATATCCTCATCCTGGTGTACTTCAACAGTGACATCTTCAATTTGACTTTCAGGAACTGGACTACGGGTGCTCCTTCCAGCACTTGCAAGGGGCGTGCAAATGGTGAAAGGCGCAACCTCTTCCCGTCCAGTGTTGGGAAGGTCAGGCATCGCAACTGACACAATTGGACTCTCCTTGGGGATTTGTGATTTAGAAGAACGCAAAGTTCTTTGCTGTGCTTTTGCCATCTTAACTCTTTTAAGTTTTCTAGCAGGAGGATGAGTGCTTCCATCCTCATGTGAAGCTGAACCACTAGCCATGAACATAGGCCATGCCCTCAGCCGTTCCTTGCCACTCCGTGTCGTAAACGGCACATTGGCAAGTTTATGCTTCTCCTCAGACAATTTTGATTTAGATTTTTGGGTCATTTTACTGAGCTTTATTTTTTGGGATTTTACATGCTCTCTACTATGACATTGGGCATCGGCCTTGGCAGACGACGTTGATGGCATTTCATCGTCTCGGCCATGACTAGTGGCAGCAGCTTCAGCACGAGGTGGAAGTGGATCTTGATCTTTCCTATTTTACCCTCCACATTTTTGTTCTCCATTTTTTAATGTGTGGTATTATATGCCAGTAATATATCAATAGCAATGGCCTACTACTATATATACTGCGCACAAATGAAATGCACCACAGGTATGGATGGAAAGTATACTTGACGACACAGAGGTAGGTAGAGCAGTGGCCTACTGTACCGTACTGCTATATATTATATATACTGGTGGTCAGCAAACTGTGCAAAACTGAAATGCACCACAGGTATGGATGGATAGTATACTTGATGACACAGAGGTAGGTAGAGCAGTGGCCTACTGTACCGTACTGCTATATATTATATATACTGGTGGTCAGCAAACTGTGCAAAACTGAAATGCACCACAGGTATGGATGGATAGTGTACTTGACGACATAGAGGTAGGTAGAGCAGTGGCCTACTGTACCGTACTGCTATATATTATATATACTGGTGGTCAGCAAACTAGTGATGAGCACCGAAAATTTTTCGGGTTTTGTGTTTTGGTTTTGGGTTCGGTTCCGCGGCCATGTTTTGGGTTCGAACGCGTTTTGGCAAAACCTCACCGAATTTTTTTTGTCGGATTCGGGTGTGTTTTGGATTCGGGTGTTTTTTTCAAAAAACCCTAAAAAACAGCTTAAATCATAGAATTTGGAGGTCATTTTGATCCCAAAGTACTATTAACCTCAATAACCATACTTTCCACTCATTTTCAGTCTATTCTGAACACCTCACAATATTATTTTTAGTCCTAAAATTTGCACCGAGGTCGCTGGATGGCTAAGCTAAGCGACCCAAGTGGCCGACACAAACACCTGGCCCATCTAGGAGTGGCACTGCAGTGTCACGCAGGATGGCCCTTCCAAAAAACACTCCCCAAACAGCACATGACGCAAAGAAAAAAAGAGGCGCAATGAGGTAGCTGTGTGAGTAAGCTAAGCGACCCTAGTGGCCGACACAAACACCTGGCCCATCTAGGAGTGGCACTGCAGTGTCACGCAGGATGGCCCTTCCAAAAAACACTCCCCAAACAGCACATGACGCAAAGAAAAAAAGAGGCGCAATGAGGTAGCTGTGTGAGTAAGCTAAGCGACCCTAGTGGCCGACACAAACACCTGGCCCATCTAGGAGTGGCACTGCAGTGTCACGCAGGATGGCCCTTCCAAAAAACACTCCCCAAACAGCACATGACGCAAAGAAAAAAAGAGGCGCAATGAGGTAGCTGTGTGAGTAAGCTAAGCGACCCTAGTGGCCGACACAAACACCTGGCCCATCTAGGAGTGGCACTGCAGTGTCACGCAGGATGGCACTTCCAAAAAACACTCTCCAAACAGCACATGACGCAAAGAAAAAAAGAGGCGCAATGAGGTAGCTGTGTGAGTAAACTAAGCGACCCTAGTGGCCGACACAAACACCTGGCCCATCTAGGAGTGGCACTGCAGTGTCACGCAGGATGGCCCTTCCAAAAAACACTCCCCAAACAGCACATGACGCAAAGAAAAAAAGAGGCGCAATGAGGTAGCTGTGTGAGTAAGCTAAGCGACCCTAGTGGCCAACACAAACACCTGGCCCATCTAGGAGTGGCACTGCAGTGTCACGCAGGATGGCCCTTCCAAAAAACACTCCCCAAACAGCACATGACGCAAAGAAAAAAAGAGGCGCAATGAGGTAGCTGTGTGAGTAAGCTAAGCGACCCTAGTGGCCGACACAAACACCTGGCCCATCTAGGAGTGGCACTGCAGTGTCACGCAGGATGGCCCTTCCAAAAAACACCCCCCAAACAGCACATGACGCAAAGAAAAATGAAAGAAAAAAGAGGTGCAAGATGGAATTGTCCTTGGCCCCTCCCACCCACCCTTATGTTGTATAAACAGGACATGCACACTTTAACCAACCCATCATTTCAGTGAAAGGGTCTGCCACACGACTGTGACTGAAATGTAGAGATGAGCGCCTGAAATTTTTCGGGTTTTGTGTTTTGGTTTTGGGTTCGGTTCCGCGGCCGTGTTTTGGGTTCGAACGCGTTTTGGCAAAACCTCACCGAATTATTTTTGTCGGATTCGGGTGTGTTTTGGATTCGGGTGTTTTTTTCCAAAAACACTAAAAAACAGCTTAAATCATAGAATTTGGGGGTCATTTTGATCCCAAAGTATTATTAACCTCAAAAACCATAATTTACACTCATTTTCAGTCTATTCTGAATACCTCACACCTCACAATATTATTTTTAGTCCTAAAATTTGCACCGAGGTCGCTGTGTGAGTAAGATAAGCGACCCTAGTGGCCGACACAAACACCGGGCCCATCTAGGAGTGGCACTGCAGTGTCACGCAGGATGTCCCTTCCAAAAAACCCTCCCCAAACAGCACATGACGCAAAGAAAAAAAGAGGCGCAATGAGGTAGCTGTGTGAGTAAGATTAGCGACCCTAGTGGCCGACACAAACACCGGGCCCATCTAGGAGTGGCACTGCAGTGTCACGCAGGATGGCCCTTCCAAAAAACCCTCCCCAAACAGCACATGACGCAAAGAAAAAAAGAGGCGCAATGAGGTAGCTGACTGTGTGAGTAAGATTAGCGACCCTAGTGGCCGACACAAACACCGGGCACATCTAGGAGTGGCACTGCAGTGTCACGCAGGATGTCCCTTCCAAAAAACCCTCCCCAAACAGCACATGACGCAAAGAAAAAAAGAGGCGCAATGAGGTAGCTGTGTGAGTAAGATTAGCGACCCTAGTGGCCGACACAAACACCGGGCCCATCTAGGAGTGGCACTGCAGTGTCACGCAGGATGTCCCTTCCAAAAAACCCTCCCCAATCAGCACATGATGCAAAGAAAAAGAAAAGAAAAAAGAGGTGCAAGATGGAATTATCCTTGGGCCCTCCCACCCACCCTTATGTTGTATAAACAAAACAGGACATGCACACTTTAACCAACCCATCATTTCAGTGACAGGGTCTGCCACACGACTGTGACTGATATGACGGGTTGGTTTGGACCCCCCCCCAAAAAAGAAGCAATTAATCTCTCCTTGCACAAACTGGCTCTACAGAGGCAAGATGTCCACCTCATCTTCACCCTCCGATATATCACCGTGTACATCCCCCTCCTCACAGATTATCAATTCGTCCCCACTGGAATCCACCATCTCAGCTCCCTGTGTACTTTGTGGAGGCAATTGCTGCTGGTCAATGTCTCCGCGGAGGAATTGATTATAATTCATTTTAATGAACATCATCTTCTCCACATTTTCTGGATGTAACCTCGTACGCCAATTGCTGACAAGGTGAGCGGCGGCACTAAACACTCTTTCGGAGTACACACTTGTGGGAGGGCAACTTAGGTAGAATAAAGCCAGTTTGTGCAAGGGCCTCCAAATTGCCTCTTTTTCCTGCCAGTATAAGTACGGACTGTGTGACGTGCCTACTTGGATGCGGTCACTCATATAATCCTCCACCATTCTATCAATGTTGAGAGAATCATATGCAGTGACAGTAGACGACATGTCCGTAATCGTTGTCAGGTCCTTCAGTCCGGACCAGATGTCAGCATCAGCAGTCGCTCCAGACTGCCCTGCATCACCGCCAGCGGGTGGGCTCGGAATTCTGAGCCTTTTCCTCGCACCCCCAGTTGCGGGAGAATGTGAAGGAGGAGATGTTGACAGGTCGCGTTCCGCTTGACTTGACAATTTTGTCACCAGCAGGTCTTTCGACCCCAGCAGACCTGTGTCTGCCGGAAAGAGAGATCCAAGGTAGGCTTTAAATCTAGGATCGAGCACGGTGGCCAAAATGTAGTGCTCTGATTTCAACAGATTGACCACCCGTGAATCCTTGTTAAGCGAATTAAGGGATGCATCCACAAGTCCCACATGCCTAGCGGAATCGCTCCGTGTTAGCTCCTTCTTCAATGCCTCCAGCTTCTTCTGCAAAAGCCTGATGAGGGGAATGACCTGACTCAGGCTGGCAGTGTCTGAACTGACTTCACGTGTGGCAAGTTCAAAGGGCATCAGAACCTTGCACAACGTTGAAATCATTCTCCACTGCACTTGAGACAGGTGCATTCCATCTCCTATATCGTGCTCAATTGTATAGGCTTGAATGGCCTTTTGCTGCTCCTCCAACCTCTGAAGCATATAGAGGGTTGAATTCCACCTCGTTACCACTTCTTGCTTCAGATGATGGCAGGGCAGGTTCAGTAGTTTTTGGTGGTGCTCCAGTCTTCTGTACGTGGTGCCTGTACGCCGAAAGTGTCCCGCAATTTTTCTGGCCACCGACAGCATCTCTTGCACGCCCCTGTCGTTTTTTAAAAAATTCTGCACCACCAAATTCAAGGTATGTGCAAAACATGGGACGTGCTGGAATTTGCCCATATTTAATGCACACACAATATTGCTGGCGTTGTCCGATGCCACAAATCCACAGGAGAGTCCAATTGGGGTAAGCCATTCCGCGATGATCTTCCTCAGTTGCCGTAAGAGGTTTTCAGCTGTGTGCGTATTCTGGAAAGCGGTGATACAAAGCGTAGCCTGCCTAGGAAAGAGTTGGCGTTTGCGAGATGCTGCTACTGGTGCCGCCGCTGCTGTTCTTGCGGCGGGAGTCCATACATCTACCCAGTGGGCTGTCACAGTCATATAGTCCTGACCCTGCCCTGCTCCACTTGTCCACATGTCCGTGGTTAAGTGGACATTGGGTACAACTGCATTTTTTAGGACACTGGTGAGTCTTTTTCTGACGTCCGTGTACATTCTCGGTATCGCCTGCCTAGAGAAGTGGAACCTAGATGGTATTTGGTAACGGGGGCACACTGCCTCAATAAATTGTCTAGTTCCCTGTGAACTAACGGCGGATACCGGACGCACGTCTAACACCAACATAGTTGTCAAGGACTCAGTTATCCGCTTTGCAGTAGGATGACTGCTGTGATATTTCATCTTCCTCGCAAAGGACTGTTGAACAGTCAATTGCTTACTGGAAGTAGTACAAGTGGGCTTACGACTTCCCCTCTGGGATGACCATCGACTCCCAGCGGCAACAACAGCAGCGCCAGCAGCAGTAGGCGTTACACGCAAGGATGCATCGGAGGAATCCCAGGCAGGAGAGGACTCGTCAGACTTGCCAGTGACATGGCCTGCAGGACTATTGGCATTCCTGGGGAAGGAGGAAATTGACACTGAGGGAGTTGGTGGGGTGGTTTGCGTGAGCTTGGTTACAAGAGGAAGGGATTTACTGGTCAGTGGACTGCTTCCGCTGTCACCCAAAGTTTTTGAACTTGTCACTGACTTATTATGAATGCGCTGCAGGTGACGTATAAGGGAGGATGTTCCGAGGTGGTTAACGTCCTTACCCCTACTTATTACAGCTTGACAAAGGGAACACACGGCTTGACACCTGTTGTCCGCATTTCTGGTGAAATACCTCCACACCGAAGAGCTGATTTTTTTGGTATTTTCACCTGGCATGTCAACGGCCATATTCCTCCCACGGACAACAGGTGTCTCCCCGGGTGCCTGACTTAAACAAACCACCTCACCATCAGAATCCTTCTGGTCAATTTCCTCCCCAGCGCCAGCAACACCCATATCCTCCTCATCCTGGTGTACTTCAACACTGACATCTTCAATCTGACTATCAGGAACTGGACTGCGGGTGCTCCTTCCAGCACTTGCAGGGGGCATGCAAATAGTGGAAGGCGCATGCTCTTCACGTCCAGTGTTGGGAAGGTCAGGCATCGCAACCGACACAATTGGACTCTCCTTGTGGATTTGGGATTTCAAAGAACGCACAGTTCTTTGCGGTGCTTTTGCCAGCTTGAGTCTTTTCAGTTTTCTAGCGAGAGGCTGAGTGCTTCCATCCTCATGTGAAGCTGAACCACTAGCCATGAACATAGGCCAGGGCCTCAGCCGTTCCTTGCCACTCCGTGTGGTAAATGGCATATTGGCAAGATTACGCTTCTCCTCCGACAATTTTATTTTAGGTTTTGGAGTCCTTTTTTTTCTGATATTTGGTGTTTTGGATTTGACATGCTCTGTACTATGACATTGGGCATCGGCCTTGGCAGACGACGTTGCTGGCATTTCATCGTCTCGGCCATGACTAGTGGCAGCAGCTTCAGCACGAGGTGGAAGTGGATCTTGATCTTTCCCTAATTTTGGAACCTCAACTTTTTTGTTCTCCATATTTTATAGGCAGAACTAAAAGGCACCTCAGGTAAACAATGGAGATGGATGGATTGGATACTAGTATACAATTATGGACGGACTGCCACGGTTAGGTGGTATAAAAAAACCACGGTTAGGTGGTATATATTGTAATACAATTATGGATGGACGGACTGCCTGCCGAGTGCCGACACAGAGGTAGCCACAGCCGTGAACTACCGCACTGTACACTGGTTGATAAAGAGATAGTAGTATACTCGTAACAACTAGTATGACTGACTATGACGGTATAAAGAATGAAAAAAAAACCACGGTTAGGTGGTATATATTGTAATACAATTATGGATGGACGGACTGCCTGCCGAGTTCCGACACAGAGGTAGCCACAGCCGTGAACTACCGCACTGTACACTGGTTGATAAAGAGATAGTAGTATACTCGTAACAACTAGTATGACTGACTATGACGGTATAAAGAATGAAAAAAAAACCACGGTTAGGTGGTATATATTATAATACAATTATGGATGGACGGACTGCCTGCCGACTGCCGACACAGAGGTAGCCACAGCC
The DNA here is from genome assembly GCF_028390025.1 of Pseudophryne corroboree. Taxonomy (NCBI): domain Eukaryota; kingdom Metazoa; phylum Chordata; class Amphibia; order Anura; family Myobatrachidae; genus Pseudophryne; species Pseudophryne corroboree. Next base: position 641,750,170 of record NC_086448.1, read on the forward strand.
ATGAACTACCGCACTGTACACTGGTTGATAAAGAGATAGTAGTATACTCGTAACAACTAGTATGACTGACTATGACGGTATAAAGAATGAAAAAAAAACCACGGTTAGGTGGTATATATTGTAATACAATTATGGATGGACGGACTGCCTGCCGAGTTCCGACACAGAGGTAGCCACAGCCGTGAACTACCGCACTGTACACTGGTTGATAAAGAGATAGTAGTATACTCGTAACAACTAGTATGACTGACTATGACGGTATAAAGAATGAAAAAAAAACCACGGTTAGGTGGTATATATTATAATACAATTATGGATGGACGGACTGCCTGCCGACTGCCGACACAGAGGTAGCCACAGCCGTGAACTACCGCACTGTACACTGGTTGATAAAGAGATACTAGTATACTCGTAACAACTAGTATGACTGACTATGACGGTATAAAGAATGAAAAAAAAACCACGGTTAGGTGGTATATATTATAATACAATTATGGATGGACGGACTGCCTGCCGACTGCCGACACAGAGGTAGCCACAGCCGTGAACTACCGCACTGTACACTGGTTGATAAAGAGATAGTAGTATACTCGTAACAACTAGTATGACACTATGACGGTATAAAGAATGAAAAAAAAACCACGGTTAGGTGGTATATATTATAATAATACAATTATGGATGGACGGACTGCCTGCCGAGTTCCGACACAGAGGTAGCCACAGCCGTGAACTACCGCACTGTACACTGGTTGATAAAGAGATAGTAGTATACTCGTAACAACTAGTATGACTGACTATGACGGTATAAAGAATGGAAAAAAAACCACGGTTAGGTGGTATATATTGTAATACAATTATGGATGGACGGACTGCCTGCCGAGTTCCGACACAGAGGTAGCCACAGCCGTGAACTACCGCACTGTACACTGGTTGATAAAGAGATAGTAGTATACTCGTAACAACTAGTATGACTGACTATGACGGTATAAAGAATGAAAAAAAAACCACGGTTAGGTGGTATATATTATAATAATACAATTATGGAGGGACGGACTGCCTGCCGACTGCCGACACAGAGGTAGCCACAGCCGTGAACTACCGCACTGTACACTGGTTGATAAAGAGATAGTAGTATACTCGTAACAACTAGTATGACACTATGACGGTATAAAGAATGAAAAAAAAACCACGGTTAGGTGGTATATATTATAATAATACAATTATGGATGGACGGACTGCCTGCCGAGTTCCGACACAGAGGTAGCCACAGCCGTGAACTACCGCACTGTACACTGGTTGATAAAGAGATAGTAGTATACTCGTAACAACTAGTATGACTGACTATGACGGTATAAAGAATGAAAAAAAAACCACGGTTAGGTGGTATATATTGTAATACAATTATGGATGGACGGACTGCCTGCCGAGTTCCGACACAGAGGTAGCCACAGCCGTGAACTACCGCACTGTACACTGGTTGATAAAGAGATAGTAGTATACTCGTAACAACTAGTATGACTGACTATGACGGTATAAAGAATGAAAAAAAAACCACGGTTAGGTGGTATATATTGTAATACAATTATGGATGGACGGACTGCCTGCCGAGTTCCGACACAGAGGTAGCCACAGCCGTGAACTACCGCACTGTACACTGGTTGATAAAGAGATAGTAGTATACTCGTAACAACTAGTATGACTGACTATGACGGTATAAAGAATGAAAAAAAAACCACGGTTAGGTGGTATATATTATAATACAATTATGGATGGACGGACTGCCTGCCGACTGCCGACACAGAGGTAGCCACAGCCGTGAACTACCGCACTGTACACTGGTTGATAAAGAGATAGTAGTATACTCGTAACAACTAGTATGACACTATGACGGTATAAAGAATGAAAAAAAAACCACGGTTAGGTGGTATATATTATAATACAATTATGGATGGACGGACTGCCTGCCGACTGCCGACACAGAGGTAGCCACAGCCGTGAACTACCGCACTGTACACTGGTTGATAAAGAGATAGTAGTATACTCGTAACAACTAGTATGACACTATGACGGTATAAAGAATGAAAAAAAAACCACGGTTAGGTGGTATATATTTTAAAACAATTATGGATGGACGGACTGCCTGCCGAGTGCCGACACAGAGGTAGCCACAGCCGTGAACTACCGCACTGTACACTGGTTGATAAAGAGATAGTAGTATACTCGTAACAACTAGTATGACTGACTATGACGGTATAAAGAATGAAAAAAAAACCACGGTTAGGTGGTATATATTATAATACAATTATGGATGGACGGACTGCCTGCCGACTGCCGACACAGAGGTAGCCACAGCCGTGAACTACCGCACTGTACACTGGTTGATAAAGAGATAGTAGTATACTCGTAACAACTAGTATGACACTATGACGGTATAAAGAATGAAAAAAAAACCACGGTTAGGTGGTATATATTATAATACAATTATGGATGGACGGACTGCCTGCCGACTGCCGACACAGAGGTAGCCACAGCCGTGAACTACCGCACTGTACACTGGTTGATAAAGAGATAGTAGTATACTCGTAACAACTAGTATGACACTATGACGGTATAAAGAATGAAAAAAAAACCACGGTTAGGTGGTATATATTATAATAATACAATTATGGATGGACGGACTGCCTGCCGACTGCCGACACAGAGGTAGCCACAGCCGTGAACTACCGCACTGTACACTGGTTGATAAAGAGATAGTAGTATACTCGTAACAACTAGTATGACTATGACGACGGTATAAAGAAAGAAAAAAAAATACCACGGTTAGGTGGTATATAATTATACAATTATGGATGGACGGACTGCCTGCCGAGTGCCGACTGCCGACACAGAGGTAGCCACAGCCGTGAACTACCGCACTGTACTGTGTCTGCTGCTAATATAGACTGGTTGATAAAGAGATAGTATACAACAATATACTACTATACTGGTGGTCAGGCACTGGTCACCACTAGTCACACTGGCAGTGGCACTCCTGCAGCAAAAGTGTGCACTGTTTAATTTTAAATTAATATAATATTATGTACTCCTGGCTCCTGCTATAACAACCTGCAGTGCTCCCCAGTCTCCCCCACAATTATTATAAGCTTTTATACATTGATGTGCAGCACACTGGGCTGAGCTGAGTGCACACAGACTGAGTCACACTGTGTGACTGCTGTGTATCGTTTTTTTCAGGCAGAGAACGGATATAGCAGAGAACGGATATATTAAATAAAAGTTAACTTAACAACAACTGTACTGGTCACTGTGGTAAACTCTGTCTGCACAATCTCTCTCTCTCTCTCTCTCTTCTAATCTATTCTAATGGAGAGGACGCCAGCCACGTCCTCTCCCTATCAATCTCAATGCACGTGTGAAAATGGCGGCGACGCGCGGCTCCTTATATAGAATCCGAGTCTCGCGAGAATCCGACAGCGTCATGATGACGTTCGGGCGCGCTCGGGTTAACCGAGCAAGGCGGGAAGATCCGAGTCGCTCGGACCCGTGAAAAAAAAAGTGAAGTTCGTGCGGGTTCGGATTCAAAGAAACCGAACCCGCTCATCTCTACTGAAATGACGGGTTGGTTTGAACCCCCACCAAAAAAGAAGCAATTAATCTCTCCTTGCACAAACTGGCTCTACAGAGGCAAGATGTCCACCTCATCATCATCCTCCGATATATCACCGTGTACATCCCCCTCCTCACAGATTATCAATTCGTCCCCACTGGAATCCACCATCTCAGCTCCCTGTGTACTTTGTGGAGGCAATTGCTGCTGGTCAATGTCTCCTCGGAGGAATTGATTATAATTCATTTTAATGAACATCATCTTCTCCACATTTTCTGGATGTAACCTCGTACGCCGATTGCTGACAAGGTGAGCGGCGGCACTAAACACTCTTTCGGAGTACACACTTGTGGGGGGGCAACTTAGGTAGAATAAAGCCAGTTTGTGCAAGGGCCTCCAAATTGCCTCTTTTTCCTGCCAGTATAAGTACGGACTGTCTGACGTGCCTACTTGGATGCGGTGGGTTCACTATGGCTGGCCGGCGGTCGGGCTCCCGGCGACCAGCATCCCGGCGCCTTGAGCCCGACCGCCGGCTTACCGACAGCTTGGCGAGCGCAGATGAGCCCCTTGCGGGCTCGCTGCGCTCGCCACGCTACGGGCACGGTGGCGCGCTACGCGCGCCACACTATTTTATTCTCCCTCTATGGGGGTCGTGGACCCCCACGAGGGAAAATAATTGTCGGTATGCCGGCTGTCGGGCTACCGGCGCCGGTATACTGAGCGCCGGGAGGCCGACCGCCGGCAAACAGAAGACCACCCGGATGCGGTCACTCATATAATCCTCCACCATTCTTTCAATGGGGAGAGAATCATATGCAGTGACAGTAGACGACATGTCCGTAATCGTTGTCAGGTCCTTCAGTCCGGACCAGATGTCAGCATCAGCAGTCGCTCCAGACTGCCCTGCATCACCGCCAGCGGGTGGGCTCGGAATTCTGAGTTTTTTCCTCGCACCCCCAGTTGCGGGAGAATGTGAAGGAGGAGATGTTGACAGGTCGCGTTCCGCTTGACTTGACAATTTTGTCACCAGCAGTTCTTTGAACCCCAGCAGACTTGTGTCTGCCGGAAAGAGAGATCCAAGGTAGGTTTTAAATCTAGGATCGAGCACGGTGGCCAAAATGTAGTGCTCTGATTTCAACAGATTGACCACCCGTGAATCCTTGTTAAGCGAATTAAGAGCTCCATCCACAAGTCCCACATGCCTAGCGGAATCGCTCTGTGTTAGCTCCTCCTTCAATGTCTCAAGCTTCTTCTGCAAAAGCCTGATGAGGGGAATGACCTGACTCAGGCTGGCAGTGTCTGAACTGACTTCACGTGTGGCAAGTTCAAAAGGTTGCAGAACCTTGCACAACGTTGAAATCATTCTCCACTGCGCTTGAGACAGGTGCATTCCACCTCCTATATCGTGCTCAGTTGTATAGGCTTGAATGGCCTTTTGCTGCTCCTCCAACCTCTGAAGCATATAGAGGGTTGAATTCCACCTCGTTACCACTTCTTGCTTCAGATGATGGCAGGGCAGGTTCAGGCGTTTTTAGTGGTGCTCCAGTCTTCTGTACGTGGTGCCTGTACGCCGAAAGTGTCCCGCAATTCTTCTGGCCACCGACAGCATCTCTTGCACGCCCCTCTCGTTTTTTAAATAATTCTGCACCACCAAATTCAAGGTATGTGCAAAACATGGGACGTGCTGGAATTTGCCCATATTTAATGCACACACAATATTGCTGGCGTTGTCCGATGCCACAAATCCACAGGAGAGTCCAATTGGGGTAAGCCATTCTGCGATGATCTTCTTCAGTTGCCGTAAGAGGTTTTTAGCTGTGTGCGTATTCTGGAAATCGGTGATACAAAGCGTAGCCTGCCTAGGAAAGAGTTGGCGTTTGCGAGATGCTGCTACTGGTGCCGCCGCTGCTGTTCTAGCGGCGGGAGTCCATACATCTACCCAGTGGGCTGTCACAGTCATATAGTCCTGAGCCTGCCCTGCTCCACTTGTCCACATGTCCGTGGTTAAGTGGACATTGGGTACAACTGCATTTTTTAGGACACTGGTGAGTCTTTTTCTGAGGTCTGTGTACATTTTCGGTATCGCCTGCCTAGAGAAATGGAACCTAGATGGTATTTGGTACCGGGGACACAGTACCTCCAACAAGTCTCTAGTTGGCTCTGCAGTAATGATGGATACCGGAACCACGTTTCTCACCGCCCAGGATGCCAAGGCCTCAGTTATCCGCTTTGCAGCAGGATGACTGCTGTGATATTTCATCTTCCTTGCAAAGGACTGTTGGACAGTCAATTGCTTGGTGGAAGTAGTAAAAGTGGTCTTACGAGTACGACTTCCCCTCTGGGATGACCATCGACTCCCAGCAGCAACAACAGCAGCGCCAGCAGCAGTAGGCGTTACACGCAAGGATGCATCGGAGGAATCCCAGGCAGGAGAGGACTCGTCAGAATTGCCAGTGACATGGCCTGCAGGACTATTGGCATTCCTGGGGAAGGAGGAAATTGACACTGAGGGAGTTGGTGGGGTGGTTTGCGAGAGCTTGGTTACAAGAGGAAGGGATTTACTGGTCAGTGGACTGCTTCCGCTGTCGCCCAAAGTTTTTGAACTTGTCACTGACTTATGATGAATGCGCTGCAGGTGACGTATAAGGGAGGATGTTCCGAGGTGGTTAACGTCCTTACCCCTACTTATTACAGCTTGACAAAGGCAACACACAGCTTGACAAATGTTGTCCGCATTTCTGTTGAAATACTTCCACACCGAAGAGCTGATTTTTTTTTGTATTTTCACCAGGCATGTCAATGGCCCTATTCCTCCCACGGACAACAGGTGTCTCCCCGTGTGCCTGACTTAAACAAACCACCTCACCATCAGAATCCTCCTGGTCAATTTCCTCCCCAGCGCCAGCAACACCCATATCCTCCTCATCCTGGTGTACTTCAACACTGACATCTTCAATCTGACTATCAGGAACTGGACTGCGGGTGCTCCTTCCAGCACTTGCAGGGGGCGTGCAAATGGTGGAAGGCGCATGTTCTTCACGTCCAGTGTTGGGAAGGTCAGGCATCGCAAACGACACAATTGGACTCTCCTTGTGGATTTGTGATTTCGAAGAACGCACAGTTCTTTGCTGTGCTTTTGCCAGCTTGAGTCTTTTCATTTTTCTAGCGAGAGGCTGAGTGCTTCCATCCTCATGTGAAGCTGAACCACTAGCCATGAACATAGGCCAGGGCCTCAGCCGTTCCTTGCCACTCCGTGTGGTAAATGGCATATTGGCAAGTTTACGCTTCTCCTCTGACAATTTTATTTTAGATTTTTGAGTCCTTTTTTTACTGATATTTGGTGTTTTGGATTTTACATGCTCTGTACTATGACATTGGGCATCGGCCTTGGCAGACGACGTTGCTGGCATTTCATCGTCTCGGCCATGACTAGTGGCAGCAGCTTCAGCACGAGGTGGAAGTCGATCTTGATCTTTCCCTATTTTTGGAACCTCAACATTTTTGTTCTCCATATTTTAATAGGCACAACTAAAAGGCACCTCAGGTAAACAATGGAGATGGATGGATACTAGTATACTTATGGATGGACGAGCGACTGCCGACACAGAGGTAGCTACAGCCGTGGACTACCGTACTGTGTCTGCTGCTAATATAGACTGGATGATAATGATATAAAAAATATATATATATCACTACTGCAGCCGGACAGGTATATATTATATAATGACGGACCTGCTGGACACTGTCAGCACTGCAGACTCCTAAAGTAAGCTACTAGTATCAAGAAGATAGAAGAAGAAAAAAACACCACAGGTAGGTGGTATACAATTATGGATGGACGAGCGACTGCCGACACAGAGGTAGCTACAGCCGTGGACTACCGTACTGCGTCTGCTGCTAATATAGACTGGATGATAATGATATAAAAAAAAAATATATATATATCACTACTGCAGCCGGACAGGTATATATTATATAATGACGGACCTGCTGGACACTGTCAGCTCAGCACTGCAGACTCCTAAAGTAAGCTACTAGTATCAAGAAGATAGAAAAAAAAAACACCACGGGTAGGTGGTATACAATTATGGATGGACGAGCGACTGCCGACACAGAGGTAGCTACAGCCGTGGACTACCGTACTGCGTCTGCTGCTAATATAGACTGGATGATAATGATATAAAAAATATATTTATATCACTACTGCAGCCGGACAGGTATATATTATATAATGATGGACCTGCTGGACACTGTCAGCTCAGCACTGCAGACTCCTAAAGTAAGCTACTAGTATCAAGAAGATAGAAAGAAAAAAAAAACACCACGGGTAGGTGGTATACAATTATGGATGGACGAGCGACTGCCGACACAGAGGTAGCTACAGCCGTGGACTACCGTACTGCGTCTGCTGCTAATATAGACTGGATGATAATGATATAAAATATATATTTATATCACTACTGCAGCCGGACAGGTATATATTATATAATGACGGACCTGCTGGACACTGTCAGCTCAGCGCTGCAGACTCCTAAAGTAAGCTACTAGTATCAAGAAGATAGAAAGAAAAAAAAACACCACGGGTAGGTGGTATACAATTATGGATGGACGAGCGACTGCCGACACAGAGGTAGCTACAGCCGTGGACTACCGTACTGCGTCTGCTGCAGTGCTAATATAGACTGGATGATAATGATATAAAAAATATATATATATCACTACTGCAGCTGGACAGGTATATATTATATAATGACGGACCTGCTGGACACTGTCAGCAGAATGCGTTTATAGAATAAAAACACCACACGACGAGTGTTTAACTTTTTCAGGCAGACAATCACAATATACTGGTGGTCAGTGGTCACTGGTCAGTCACATTGGCAGTGGCACTCTGGCAGCAAAAGTGTGCACTGTTAAAATATGTACTCCTGCTATAACTGCTCCCCAGTCTCCCCCACAATTAAGCTGTGTGAGCAGTGAGCACTCAGCACAGTCAGATATACAGTATTACATAGATGAAGCAGCACACTGAGGCTGAGCACAGATATGGTATGTGACTGTGTCACACTGTGTATCGTTTTTTTTCAGGCAGAGAACGGATTAATTAAACTGGTGGTCACTGGTCACACTATCAGCAAGTAGTACCCCTAATATGCTCCCCAAAATTAGTAAATCAAGTGTCTCTACTACACTCTAGTCTACTCTAAACGGAGAGGACTCCCTATCAATCTCAATGCACGTGTGGAAATGGCGGCGACGCGCGGCTCCTTATATAGAATCCGAGTCTCGCGATAGAATCCGAGCCTCGCGAGAATCCGACAGCGGGATGATGACGTTCGGGCGCGCTCGGGTTAACCGAGCAAGGCGGGAAGATCCGAGTCTGCCTCGGACCCGTGTAAAAAGCGTGAAGTTCGGGGGGGTTCGGTTTCCGAGAAACCGAACCCGCTCATCACTACAGCAAACTGTGCAAAACTGAAATGCTCCACAGGTATGGCTGGATAGTATATTTGACGACACAGAGGTAGGTAGAGCAGTGGCCTACTGTACCGTACTGTTATATATTATATATACTGGTGGTCAGCAAACTGTGCAAAACTGAAATGCACCACAGGTATGGATGGATAGTATACTTGACGACACAGAGGTAGGTAGAGCAGTGGCCTACTGTACCGTACTGCTATATATTACATATACTGGTGGTCAGCAAACTGTGCAAAACTGAAATGCACCACAGGTATGGATGGATAGTATACTTGACGACACAGAGGTAGGTAGAGCAGTGGTCTACTGTACCGTACTGCTATATATTATATATACTGGTTGTCATCAAACTGTGCAAAACTGAAATGCACCACAGGTATGGATGGATAGTATACTTGAATACACAGAGGTAGGTAGAGCAGTGGCCTACTGTACCGTACTGCTATATATTATATATACTGGTCGTCAGCAAACTGTGCAAAACTGAAATGCACCACAGGTATGGATGGATAGTATACTTGACGACAGAGAGGTAGGTAGAGCAGTGGCCTACTGTACCGTACTGCTATATATTACATATACTGGTGGTCAGCATACTGTGCAAAACTGAAATGCACCACAGGTATGGATGGATAGTATACTTGACGACACAGAGGTAGGTAGAGCAGTGGCCTACTGTACCGTACTGCTATATATTATATATACTGGTGGTCAGCAAACTGTGCAAAACTGAAATGCACCACAGGTATGGATGGATAGTATACTTGACGACACAGAGGTAGGTAGAGCAGTGGCCTACTGTACCGTACTGCTATATATTATATATACTGGTGGTCAGCAAACTGTGCAAAACTGAAATGCACTACAGATATGAATAGATAGTATACCTGACTACACAGAGGTAGGTAGAGCAGTGGCCTACTATACCGTACTGCTATATATTATATATATTGGTGGTCAGCAAACTGTGCAAAACTGAAATGCACCACAGGTATGGATGGATATTATAGTTGACGACACAGAGGTAGGTAGAGCATTGGCCTACTGTACCGTACTGCTATATATTATATATACTGGTGGTCAGCAAACTGTGCAAAACTGAAATGCACCACAGGTATGGATGGATAGTATACTTGACGACACAGAGTTAGGTAGAGCAGAGGCCTACTGTACTGTACTGCTATATATTATATATACTGGTGGTCAGCAAACTGTGCAAAACTGAAATGCACCACAGGTATGGCTGGATAGTATACTTGACGACACAGAGGTAGGTAGAGCAGTGGTCTACTGTACCGTTCTGCTATATCTGCTATATATTATATATACTGGTGGTCAGCAAACTGTTCAAATCTGAAATGCTCCACAGGTATGGATGGGATAGTATACTTGACGACACAGAGTTAGAGCAGTGGACTACTGTACCGTACTGCTATATATATATAGTTAGACTGGTGGTCAGCAAAATTCTTCACTGTCCTCCTACTATATACTACAATACAGCACAGATATGGAGCGTTTTTCAGGCAGAGAACGTATAATACTGGTGGTCACTGGTCAGCAAAACTCTGCACTGTCCTCCTACTATATAATACTGCTGGTCCCCAGTCCCCACAATAAAGCAATTAGCACACTGAGCACAGATATTTGCAGCACACTGAGCACAAATATGGAGCGTTTTTCAGGCAGAGAACGTATAATACTGGTGGTCACTCGTCAGCAAAACTCTGCACTGTCCTCCTACTATATAATACTGCTGGTCCCCAGTCCCCACAATAAAGCAATTAGCACACTGAGCACAGATATTTGCAGCACACTGAGCACAAATATGGAGCGTTTTTCAGGCAGAGAACGTATAATACTGGTGGTCACTCGTCAGCAAAACTCTGCACTGTCCTCCTACTATATAATACTGCTGGTCCCCAGTCCCCACAATAAAGCAATTAGCACACTGAGCACAGATATTTGCAGCACACTGAGCACAGATATGGAGCGTTTTTCAGGCAGAGAACGTAGATATTTGCACTTGCAGCACACTGAGCACAGATATTTGCAGTACACTGAGCACAGATATTTGCAGCACACTTAGCACAGATATTTGCAGCACACTGAACATAGAAACTGAGAGGACGCCAGCCACGTCCTCTCATGATCTTCTCCAATGCATGAGTGAAAAATGGCGGCGACGCGCGGCTCCTTATATAGAATACGAATCTCGCGAGAATCCGACCGCGGGATGATGACATTCGGGCGCGCTCGTGTTAACCGAGCAAGGCGGGAGGATCCGAGTTGCTCGGACCCGTGGAAAAAAAGGGTGAAGTTCGGGCGGGTTCGGATCCCGAGGTTCCGAACCCGCTCATCACTAGCTGTGAGGTGTTCAGAATAGACTGGAAATGAGTGGAAATGAATGTTATTGAGGATAATAATACTGTAGGAACAAAAACAGCTCCAAATTCTGTTATTTTACCTGTTTTTATAATTTTTCTCCAAAAAATCCACATCTAAAACCAAAACCAAAACCCGCAAGGGTTATTGTGACAAAACCAATACAGATCTAAAACACGAAGGAGATCCAGATCCAAAACCAAAACACAAAACCCGAAAAATGGCCCGACACTCACCCCCAGTTTTTAAGGCATTATTTACAGTGACCAATTGATAAACCCTAGCCTTCGCTTCACATATTTTTTTTTGTACTGATTTTGAAAACAATAAATAAGGGATAGCAGGATTTCCACTGATCAGTTTTTACACATATTCTTTCATCACTGGGAAACACCCCTTCAGAGACAACCGGTGTAAAGTTGTATGACATTATGTAGCGCATTGCAGGGCATTCTTTGCAATATACTGTATGTGTTGTTACTTGTTCATATTTCTAATCTAAATGTGATATTTTTGCAGTACTAACATGGCCATTACCAAGAAAACAGTGTCAAGGAAATCTGTATCTCCAGTAAGTATCAGCAGAAGCAATGTCAACTTCATTAAATAGAATAGTTTGTGCTGTATATACTGGGGTACAGCTTCCTTTCATGTTAATGGTATAATACCCTCACATAAATATTCACAGGTCCCCTTACTTAGAACGCAAGAGACTTTTGCGGTCAACATATGCTCCATGTATAGTATTTTCTGTTATAATGATGCATGCTTTCTATGAGGAACTGACATTTCATGTTAGGCATATTATAAATTAAAATTTGAAGCAACATGAAATGTAACCCATGTGAGCCATACAGTAAAAATTATGTAAATGATGTACAGTTTTCAATAAGACAAAATATACCCTTAAAATGTACTGAATCAAGATGACATTGGGAAATAATAATAATAATAATAATAATAATAATAATTATTATTATTATTATTATTATTATTCAAGTAAGCTAAGACTCACAGTACAGCTCCTTTAATAAGCTCCTTGGTAATATTTTCTGATTCAGAAATTGCCAATCTCAGCAAACACATCAGCATGGACACAGACAAGAGACTCTGATTCATAAAGTAACTTTGTATGATGTTTCATAATTTTCAATGCTCATATAGTGGGTTTCTCGCTTGTTCAGGTTCCACACATAATGAAATATTGACTTTTCAATCTAGCAATATTTTAATTTTGGAATTTGGCACACTTACATATTTTTAAAAATCCAAAATCAAGATCTGGAACAATTCCAGTAAGGAATCTAAATGACTAGCCACTACTGTATACTTTATATGGATTATCTTTAACTCTTCCATTTTGATTGCTAAATAATCTGGGAGGAACGGAGAGGGAGAGAGAGACACATATCAGACAATCAAAATTCAAAACAGCTTAGCTGAGTGGGGACCAGGGCATGAAGGTTCACATTTTGAGTAATAGGAAGTAAGTAAAGTAGAATTACTTTGACAGTAAATGCAAAATTAAAACCAAAGTCAATTCAAGAAATGACCAGTAAAGTTCAAGCAGTGAAGTACAAGATCTTGACACAAACACTAGTCAAAATATCAAGCTAAGGGTCAACACAGTAAAAAAAGCAGTTAAGAATTGGGAGGTACAGTAGATGTTGGAAAGGGTGATAGCAGGGGCGTCGGAATGGGAGGGGGGCAAGGGGGCAGCTCGTTCCCCCTAAAACATGAGAGAGGCGTCAATCCACCTGCTTCTTCCAGCTTCAGCGCTGCCAGCCCGGCAGCGCTGAAGCTGCCTTCCCCGCAGAGCCGATCTGCGGTGCGGCGCTACGTCCCGTCCCCACTCCCCTCCCCACTGCTGCAAGGTAGGCACATCCGCAGCAGAGCAGAAAGCAAAACCAGAGATGGGCAGCTGAGCGACGACTCAGCTGTCCAATAATGTATGAACGATGCAGCCTGCCACTCGGCTACTGGCTAGGTGCGCAGGCTGCATGGAAGGACTGAGATCCCTGGCAACTTGTGGAGCACGGAGCTGCCAGAGTTACTTGGGTGGTGTGTGACCGTGTGCTGCTTGGTGAGTCTGTGTCACCAGCAGGGCCGGTTCAAGCCCGCTCTGCGCCCCGGGCAGGAAACGGGCGTGGCTTAATAGAGGGGGCGTGGTCAGTTACGCCCCCTGTACATTAGTAGCGCCGCTTGAATGCTGAGCGGTGCGCGTTGACGTCATCGCGCACCGCACAGCAAAAGTGTGCAGTAAATGTATGAATGACCTTTCCAACAGCTGCAGCTATCGATTCAACAGCTGCAGCTGCCATTGCTGCATCACATGGCTGTCCCTGGCTGGCAATATATGCGGCCAGAAACTCTGCTCACAAAAAACATTTGTTTATAATAAAAGCAAAAGGAGCTGATGGGGAATTTCTGGCTGCCGCATGCGCAGATTCACTGCAAGCACCGGTCAGATGCCAAAAGTGGCAGCGTGCAATTCACCAGAGGTGTGAGTTAACACTCTCCCTCTTCAGAAAAAGTTTTTTTTAATACATGCTGTTGATAAACGGCCCTGCTTCGCCTCAATAATTGGCAAAGCAGGAAAATCAGTTACTGAATGCTAAGAATATCTTCATACATCTCTGATAGGTCTCAAATAGGGAACATGGAAAATAATTTCATGTACAGTATATGCAGTGATTTTAATAAAATGTGTTTTTATTAAAAATATTTTACTATGATGTCACTTTGCCCTCTTTGTTCCATTTGACAATTGCAGGATGAACAGTATGGGAGGAAGATTTATAATTTTTTAAAAATAAGCCTTGATTTTCTATTATTTTCTAGTATTTTACAGTGGCGTAACTAGAAATTTTTCTCCCCCAAGCCAAAAAATTCTTCGCCCCCCCCCCATCCCCCATAATTGGCACTAGTAAAGGGATAAACATGCGCGCGCCATAAAAAAGGGGCGTGGCTTCATTGAAATGGGCGTGGCTTCTCATAAAGGGGTGTGGCATTGCAGGAAAAGACTACCTCATACCCCAGTTTTGCAACCTGCACGCCCAGACGTTAGCTACCACAGGAAAGAAAATTAATCCTGATTCATGCCCCTTACATTATTTGTAATTTTTCCTCCTTATAGTAATGTCCAGTATACATTTTGCCACATACTGCAATGGCCCTTAGACATTATGCCACACACAATAATGCACACACCGTAATGCCCCCGACACATTATGCCACACACCGTAATGCCTGTGACACATTATGACAGGAATCGCAATGCCCGTTATACATTATGCTACACACTGCAATGCCCCTGATACATTATAGCACATACAATGTCTGTGACACATTATGACACACACCACAATGACCCTGAGACATTATACCACATACCACAATGCTCGTGATATAGTATACAGCACACCGTAATGCCTGACACATTATGACACACACCGCAATGTCCGTGATACATTATGCCACACACTGCAATGACCCTGAGACATTATACCACATATCACAATGCCCGTGATATAGTATACCATACACCGTAATGCCTGTGACACATACTGCAATGCCCGTTATACCCTATGCCACACACTGCAATGCCCGTTATACATTATGCCATACTGCATTGCCCCTGAGACATTATACCACATACCACAATGCCCGTGATATAGTATGCCACACACCGTAATGCCTGTGACACATTATGACACACACCGTAATGTCCGTGATACATTATGCCACACACCGTAATGCCCATTACACATTAAGTCCTACAGTAAGGCTTCTAATTACTTTAAAATTACCTGCTCGTTGCCAGGGGTTTCATGCACTGGGTGTCATGCTCGTTGCCAGGGGTTTCATGCACTGGGTGTCATGCTCATTGCCAGGGGGTAGTGCTTGTTGCTAGGGCTGTGCTCTCCCAGTGCCACATATGCCCCCAGTGCCAGATATTCCCCCACAGTGCCAGGTACTCACAAGCCCCCAGTGCCAAATATAGCCACCCCATGTGTCAGGTATACATATACCCCCCAGTGCCACATATGCCCCCAGTGCCAGATATTCCCCCACAGTGCCAGGTACACAGGCCCCCAGTGCCAAATACAGCCCCCTTCCCCCCATGTGCCAGGTACACATATACCCCCCAGTGCCACATATGCCCCCAGTGCCATATAAGCCCCCCTCCCCCTGTGCCACATATGCCCCAGTGCCACATAAGCCCCCCTCCCTCTGTGCCGTATATGCTCCCCCAGTGCCCCCCGCGCTCCCCCACTGTTTTGTGTTGGAGGGATACAGAGGGCACAGCGCGCGCCTCTCCTGTGTCCCACCTGGGTCTCCGGCGGGTCTGTTAAAGGAAGTGCCGGTTCGTGAGCCAATCAGAGGTCACGAACAGCACTTCCTTTATTAGACCCGCCGGAGACCCAGGAGGTACACAGGAGAGGCGCGCGCTGTGCCCTCCGTGTCCCTCCTTACAGCAGCGGAGGGAAGGAGGAGACCGCAGATTGACATGCGGACGCTTGTCCGCATGTCAATCTGCGTTAAATCAGTGGCGCTCCCGCAGCCCCTCGCCCCCAAGCCACCGCGAGTGCTGCGGGGGCAGTAGTTACGCCACTGTGTATGTAGCTCTGAGTTGAGTATGTTTTAACTGAAGTATACATATAGGGGGGCATTTACTAAAGGTTAAATCTGGTCGACTTGCCTTTTTTTTCTAAAAAAGCCACCATTTTGCAAATTTCGAATTTACTAAGCATGTTAAATGCGGCTTCGCACTCCAAATTGTGGCAGATCACCATCGGTACTAACATTGTACAAATTACATTAGTATCAATTGAATTCATACATTTTTTTTTTAAGAACAGTTTATTGAAAGATTTTAACTTTATAATACAGCAAAGACATTTCAGTACGTATGCATAATGAGCAATAACAGCACAAATACAAAGAGATAAGGTAAGAAATAGAAAGAAGAAAGAGAAAAGCTGTGGGGGACAGGAGAGAAAAAATGGGGGGGGGGAGGGGAAGGAGGGGGGAGCCACAACACTCCATTGTAAAGCAAAGGAAGCTGGAATGTGCATATTAGTGACCTCAGAACAATAGACATAAGAACATTGTCAGGACGATTTCCACTACGAGACATCACGAGACATCACCCCTCTCTACTATACACCCAAATGGAGAGTAATAAAGATGAGCCTACTTGACCATCAATCACTACAGACCGCATGCAAAGGGGGGAAGGGCATCATGGAAACGTAACCAAGGAGCCCACGTTTTAGAAAAGGTGGAAGATTTACTCTCCACAACACTGGCCAGGAATTCCGTCTGATAGGTATTCCAAATGGCCATTGTAATGGCAGCCATAGATGGAATAGTATTGGATTTCCACTGAAAGGCAATCCTGCACTTCACTGCATTTATGATGTGCCAGATTATTCATACATTTACTAAGAATTGTCTTTGCAAAATCGCTCCAGTTCTCACCAAAATCACTACAAAATCGCACCTCAATGCATGAAATCAATGCACTTTATTGGGGGGGCATGTCAACATGTGTGAACTTTTTTTGTGTAAGCCCCAATCAAAGCCCCACAAATATTACAAAAAACACACCTCAATGCAATACTTCTAAAAATCAACAGGTACAAACCACTATAATCAAGACTAAACCAATCAGAATTCTAATGCCAATGCTAAACCAATCAGAATGCCCACCAGGTTACCTGCATCCAGTGGCACTGAGAAGAGGGGGATCTGGTACTCTTTACCCAGGCCCTGGTCTGTTGGAGAGGCCTGGTGAGGGACTGGGTCCCACTGCCTCTGCCTCACTTTCCCTGTGGTAGATAGCGTGCAGGCAGAGAGAGAGGCTGAATGGTTCATTAGCCTCTCTCCCCCCAGTGCACCACACATTGCTGTGTGTTGGGCTAGGGATAGAGGCAGCACGCATACAGGCAATGATTTAATGTGTCCTGCACCAGCTGACAGATTGGGGCTTTTGTAATATTACAGCACCTTGTGGAGCAAGTTAAGGCATGAGTTGGTTTGTGCTGGTATGCAACTGAAGCATTCTACTGTTAATTATAGCGCATTCAAATGTGACCTACTGTATGAATTGACTTTCCATGTGAAAGCTCCAAAATTGACACAAATTGCACATGGCACAAAGTGACGACACACACCATCGAAAGACAAAGATGCAAGTAAAAATGCTTGTAAGTAAATGTGCTATTGTTGTTCCGGCAATTAGTGACAATAAGGGGCGATAGCATATAAATTACTATAGACAATCGTCATGAATTGCCAGCAACTATGAAGACAGATTGGGAATAACAAATACAAATAAAATAAAGGGGATGGGAATTTATATCTTTCAAACTCATCCACCAAAGCAGTTAGAGAGATAGGAATAATTATACAGTATCTGGAAGAGCAGAGCCCTTCTTTCTAACAAGGAACCCTGTTAAAACTAGAAATGGACTAATTCTGGTCAGGTGAACAGAAGTAAGATGGTGCCGTCCACGCCATGGGTCCCAATGGGTCTGAGCCACTTGGGACGCAGGAGCAGTGTCACACAGTCTCCCCTGTGCCCTGCCATCTCTAGGAGCAGCACCATGGCCAAACAGAAAGCTCATTGCCGGGATGAGCACACCCACACTGTTGACCAGACAGGTAAATGTTGGGGCCTAGCCTGGGACCAACTGGTGGCCATTACAGTGTACAAAATGGAATTGTCCTTGGACTCTCCCATCCACTTTTATGTTGGATATTAAAAAGACATGCATACTTTTGCAAACCAAGCACTTTAGCAACAGGGACTGCCACTTTCGTGGCTGAAGTGCTTGGTTTGTTTGGCCCCCACAAAACAATTTTTTTGGAGGATTACTTCTGATCAGTAATGAGGAGGTTGATGATAAGGATGTTAATTACAAACTATTAAAATTTTGCTAAATACATTTCAAGAATTCCCCACAAATGACATAACATGGAGGATTTGCCTAGATGGTTAACGTCCCTGCCTCTACTAACTTTGGGCTCACAAATTAAGCAGATGCCTTCAAAAATGTCATAAGGATTTGGGTGAAAATAATCCACAGCCAAATGGTGGCTTTTATGGTTTTATACCCAGGCATCACAATGGCTTACTTTTTTTTTTTATCACCGGCAAGAACTGCTACCACTGGTAGCTGACTTATACAAACAACATCATCAACATCATCTTTAGCATCAGATATTACACAAATATCCTCCTCATCCTGTTAAACTTTCAAACTAGAATCCTCAATTTTGTAATTCATCATCACCGTCTTTACTTGTACTGCTCATCCCCACACTTGCAGAGGGTGCAGAAATGATGGAAGGAGGCATATCTACAGTACAGTACTGTAAACAAGTACAGTATCAGCAATGTCAGAGTCACACATAGCTAATTTGAACACCCCTGGACTCTCCACAGATTTATAAACACACAGTTTGTTCTTCAGCATTAGTGTTATTTTTATGGGACTCTGATGACTTGTAGTTTTTTTAAGGTGACACCTCTACCTCTTTTTTAACATTGTGAAAGCTTTCCAATTTAGGTGCCATTTCCTAAACTTTCTGCACCCTGGTCCACTTTCAGTATATGTTGTAGTGCTATCATGACTGGCAGCAGCCACAGCACTAGTACTTGGTTGCTGCTCCTGCTCTACTATTAACAGATTGTGATACATCTCAATTCAGTAATTATATTTATTAGTGCAGTGGCACGACACCTACTGAGTCAGCACTCAGATTCACTCATATCCCTGAAATTCAGACAGGCTCAGTATTCAGCAAACCGAGCCTGTACATTTTTCATTAAAACTAATGTCAGGTGACATTAACCCCAGCACTACAGAAAATTTAATGGAATCCAGTGCTGGTGGAAACTCTTCCCCACTGACTCCTGGTAATGGTGGGCAGCGCTTGGGGCTGCACTTGGTGTTGTAATGTGGTCTAGGTCCCCTCTTTTAGTTTTGTACTGCAAAGAAGCTTTGGCTTTGAAAGTGTCACTGCTCACATTACAAAAGGGGATCCTCTCTTTGAAATTATGGAGCTCCCTTAGAACTTATTGTCTAGTAATCACTTAAGATCACCAGGCAATGTTACAATGCACTACAGAAAACTTACATTTTCTGTATATGACCAGTATGGCCCTACCACACACATAATTAATCCTGTACGTAAGATCCAATTTATGAAAAAGGGAAGTCCTTGTGTTGACCAGGAAATATCACCAGGTGCTATGGAAAATTTTAGTTTTAAACAGTTGGGTTAACATTTTTCACTTTTTCATCCACATTAGCCTGCACATCAGGAAAATGCAGTGAAGTAAAAGGCTCAGGAGGCACTAGCTAGTGCCAGAGCCAAATTTACACATAATATATGAGCCAAAGGTTGCATGTGAGTATTATACACAGGTGCAGCAGTATATACTGCTGGAAATTTGGTTAGTTTTGATCAGAGATGTGTGGAAGGTAGGCAGGGAAAGCACTGCCTCACCTGCCATATAATTTTTACTCCAGAGTTTTGACTATAAAAAATATAAGAATAAGAGAAAGACGATATTACTAATATATTCTTTGTAACTTTCATATACTTTATACAGTCAAGCCTCTGGCTAATACTGTTCGGTAATATGACAGGAAAGGCTCTGCCTCACCTCACCGCCCGTCACTGCTGCACATACATG
Organism: Pseudophryne corroboree; assembly: GCF_028390025.1. Lineage (NCBI taxonomy): Eukaryota > Metazoa > Chordata > Amphibia > Anura > Myobatrachidae > Pseudophryne > Pseudophryne corroboree. Next base: position 641,770,353 of record NC_086448.1, read on the forward strand.
AGGGCACTTTCGTTTGAACAAAAGAAGTCTCCTTTTTCAAACACTGACCCTTTAGTATTTATCACCAAACAAAGACCACACAGCGGGCGATCAGGTCCTAACCAGTCAGCGACGGGTTGGTGCGAAAAATCCGATCGCTCGTGTGTTCGCAAGGTGATTGACAGGATGAGGCCATTTGTGGGTGGCAACTGAGCGTTTACAGGGACTGTCTGGAAAAACGCAGGTGTGTCCGTGTTTTCAGTGAGGGTGTCTGATGTCAGCTCCGGATCCGATCAGCCTGTTCTCATCGCACTGTAGGAGTAAGTCATGGGCTGCGCAGAGACTGCACAAAGTGTATTTTTGCAGCTATGCATACACATGAGATTGCACACTTGTTCTGCGAATTTACACTGCCCCTGGAGGCGGTGACTATCCGAACGCAGCACAGCAAACTTTGCAGCCCAGCTATCAGGTCTGAATAAGCCCCAATGACTGTAACAACACTTTTCAAAAAATATCCACATCTTGGGAAGATCGAAAGCCCAGATCTCCACAAATTGTGTCAAATTAAAAAAGGAACCTCTTCGTTAATGGGATAAGTTTCCTTGTTTACAAAGAGTAGGTTATGTTGACCTGGAATATTATCCCTACACATGGATAGTATCTACATATGTGTCAACCTACTGTACATCTTTACCTGCAATGTTTTCGCATCGTAGCAAAGAATCCCGGCACAGTGTGGCATTTGTGGGTGTGTGCAGTGGTATGTATTACCCTGATTCTGGCAAAGTCATGCCATGCTACCCTTTTCAACAAATAGCTGTGAGGACACATCTGTATATCTAGATTGCAAAATGTTGCAAAAAATTTTTGGATGAAAACCTGCATACACAGTACAGTAGAATCCTGCAGACTGCATTGTTGGAATGGTGACTGAATGCAAAAGCAAGAACCTCAACATTTTTGTATTTAATATTTATCCCAAAAAAAATCACCATAGCTTTTCATTCACTATCTTGAAATTATTGGTCCATTAGTGAATTCTTATTTGATGTGTTAGAATGAACAAAAGTAAAGTACTAATGGGTAAATTTACTAAAGATCAGTTTTGAAGGGGTTTGCAAACTGTTGGGGATCATAGTGGATTGATATCAGTTGTTGATTGAAAAATACAACATTTCCTGAAGGTTGTTTTGACCTTATAAATACTGTAGAACCCACAGCCGATCTATATCAGTTTCTAAAATTATATCCCCCCACTGTCATTATGCTGCAAATCCAACACAAATTAGTTGTTTTTAGAGCATTGCACAGATCTGTGAATGTTTCTATATTTGAACAATTAGAAAAATCGCTAAATTGAAAAAAACAACATCATTGATAGCCAGTCCTAAACCTTTAAGACTAACCTGGCAGTGGACAAATCAGGGAGCACATACTGTGGGTTTCCATTTGTTCCATTAGTCATGATTAGGTTTTACCAGCCAGTGCGACTGAAACCATAGTTGGGAAACCATGGTTCCATCCAGACATAGGTCAGTTGGCATGTGGAATGGGTTCCCCAAGGCTGTCTGGCCTGAAAAAATAAATAAATGTGTAGATAAACTACAGTAGCTGCAATGCAAATAGCACTAGGGCTTATCCCACACCAATATAGCTGTGGATCCAGGGTAATAGTGGTCAGTGGCGGATTTCCCACTAGGCACGTGAGGCACGTGCCTAAGGGCGGTACTTGCTGGGGGCGGCACACCAGGCTGATAAGGGCCAAGTGATTCTTTTTTTTTTCCTCATTCCAACTTATTTTTTTATATTTTATTTAGCAAATGATGGGGTTGGACAATAGGCAGCAAATTGTCGTCCAGGAGTTTGTAGTAGGGTGAGGCTGGGGCTGCTTTGGTGGTCTTGAGGCCTCCGGACTGGCCCCTGAAATGAAGGGGGCAATGATGTGATATGGGGGGGGGGCAGCGGCCAATAATGTGCCTAGGGCTAGCCTGACCCCTAAATCCACCCCTGATAATGGTAATAAATAGATTTAAAACATTTGTCTTCAGTATACTGAAGATATCTGCATGATGGATGCCTACAATGGTTGCTAGCACTCATGCACACCTGGCATTAGTACACCTGGGAAAATGTAAATAAAAACAAATAAAGCCGTTTAATTTAAAAAAAAACTTGAATAAATGAAACCACACCTAGAACTGCAGGTTTTTATTTCAGACCTATCACCTTAGGTTTCCAAGATACTGTACTGTTAATGTAAGGGTTAATTAAAAAAACAATGGTGGTCATTCCGAGTTGTTCGCTCGGTAATTTTCTTTGCATCGCAGCGATTTCCCGCTAATTGCGCATGTGCAATGTTCGCACTGCGACTGCGCCAAGTAAATTTGCTATGCAGTTAGGAATTTTACTCACTGCATTACGAGTTCTTTTCTTCGTTCTGGTGATCGTAATGTGATTGACAGGAAGTGGGTGTTTCTGGGCGGAAACTGGCCGTTTTATGGGTGTGTGTGAAAAAACGCTGCCGTTTCTGGGAAAAACGCGGGAGTGGCTGGAGAAACGGGGGAGTGTCTGGGCGAACGCTGGGTGTGTTTGTGACGTCAAACCAGGAACGAAACTGACTGAACTGATCGCAGTGGCAGAGTAAGTCCCGAGCTACTCAGAAACTGCAAAGAAATTTCTATTCGCAATTTTGAGAATCTTTTGTTCGCAATTTTGATAAGCTAAGATTCACTCCCAGTAGGCGGCGGCTTAGCGTGTGCAATGCTGCTAAAAGCAGCTTGCGAGCGAACAACTCGGAATGAGGGCCCATGAGTACTGTAGACTGCATGCAGTTCCTAATTAATAATAAGAAAGAAGAACGAGAACTGCTTTCCTATTCATAACTTTGTGCTTCCCATGGTCTTTGCCTAAAGTAACTGTGAAAAAGCACAATGTTTTGAATAGCAAACTGGCCTATTGGAATCATGTGCAGGGACCCTCACACTGCAGGTTTTTATGGCAGAAGGATTTTAGTTTGGGGGGAAAGATAGAATTTCATTTATATTTTTCCAAGCAAGATGAATTAAAAATCACGTCCAGGGACAGGAACTCTGATAGGAGCCCGTCCTTGCAATGTATAAAATAAAGTGGTCGCATTAGCGATCACTTTACTTTATGCTGTGGACCTACTGTCATTAGACAGCACATGCGCAAGTGGCAGTTATCAGGGAGGTGACCCAGAGGATGCCTCGTCCAGTAAATTATGCAATATGTAGCTCATAGGCTGCAATGGATAATGCCATTGCTATTGTGAGTGGAAGTAGGGAAATATATTTAGGGGGTACTTACATTTTGCAGGTATCCCCAGAAAACATTTGTTTTCAGGGGATTTCCCTCAACATGTGTACAATAAATATGCCCCTAAAACATAACTGTAACACGTGAGTACTAGATGAAAGGGGGGGAGGGCCCAGTAGGTGAGTGGAGAAGAGCTTTGGAGAGGGAGGAGGTGGAGCAGCTGGAAAGGGTATTATCTCCATCAAGAGACTACAGACACACTGTCCATGCCCATAGTAAACCTAGACGGCTGCTGCACCGTAAATCCGTGGTCACTATACTATCAATAGACTAAAATAGCAATGATAATTCAATTTCTAAAGTATGGCTTCTTGGCAGGGTTACAGTCAAATCGGCAAGGTGCAATCTCACCAAGAAACAATGCAATTCCACTGTATAAAACAAACAACATGCCTATTAGTTAATATACCCCATCTAGTATAAGTTCTGTGGGTACAGTATAAAAATATTAGTGTTATTAATGTTGGAGTGTATAAGTGTTATTAATGTTGGAGTGTAGAAAGTGCAAATATCCCTCCCTCTTTATCTCTCTCATCTGGGAGGTAATTGAGTGTGGGGGCCATATAGGGGTGGTTGTGGAGGCACGCAGGTGGGGCACAGGTGTGTGGGTAGAGGGGCAGATAATGGTGTTGACATGACATGGGAAACAGTCCTGTGCATCCAAACTGAACTGGGGAGGAGAAAAGAGGCTTTGTCCTAGAGTTAGGCAGCCAACATTAGCTGATTATATAATAGATAATAGCTATGATACTTATTACATGTAATAAACTTCAAATATACCATTTTTTTCTAAAAAAAAAAAAAGTTATTAGTTAATATTAATTGAGTTAACCAGCTGTTTGCTGGAGAAACAAAAGTATAAATAATACACTTGAAATAGAAACAAAAAATATTTATGCAATTATAAAAATATGCAATCTAAATAGTAAATCTTAACAAATCGAAGATTGGAAGTACATATGTACCCCCTTCCCCTCCCCCCGCATAATCTCATGGCTCATTGTTAATACATGTACATAGCAATAAGTGACAGAATTCATTTCTGAAGAGTCAGACATACACGGAAGCTATATTTAGATACCTTCACTTCAATAACAAAATTTAAACTTTAATACTTGAAAGAAGTCACTATTGTATTATGACTGGCTCAAGACTGTCATGAAAGTCTATGAAAAGTGAAATGCTTGACAGCACAGAATGTGTTCTGGATGCGTTGCTTGATCCATGTTTCAAGGGAAATTGAAGCCACAGGTTAAGAACATAGATCAGTGGAGCTCCCATGAATATAGATTATCTATTGTCATTCAGTCACTCATTCATTTGGGAACAGAATATCTAATTCAAGCTTCACTGCATATTCTTCCCTGAAACATAATTTGTGCTGTTTGTATTTTCATGAAAGCCATGTGAATACAGTGTCATGAATGAACATTGATACAATGTATCATAAGTTTTGAAACCACTACATCTAAATACATGGCCCATTATTTTTTATTATTAGCCCGAAGGGGAAAAAAACAATATATATAAGCATGTACAGCATACAACTACAGTGTTTTTTTATAGTACAATAATGTTGAGATAATAAAGTTATATTTCCATTAATCTCTGCTGATATTACATTCATTTGTTTCTACAAGAAGTAATTTTAGATGCTCAGTGCACGCAACCTACTTCTAACCATTATTAGAAACATAGGCAGGATATTTAGATCCGAAAGACACATTTATCAAATGGTAATAAAACAAATTAAAGAAGAAACTGAATGCAGGAACTGTTTCCATTAAAGAAATGCATATAGCATTAAACACATGGAAAAATTATTCAAATACATCTAAAATGTAATTAAACTAAATAATAATAATGATGATGATGCCTTTTCACATAATTCACCTGATTTCCGGTCATGCATACATAAACATTATGATCTTAAAACCACACATCTTAAATTGGGACTAAGCCAAAAAAAAGTCTGTTCTCCTATCATAGACTGCCACCTTATTCTAGGTTCACATGCAGCCACTTGTTTGTGCATGTACAAGCGAACTAGTTGCAGTGGGCATTGCTTTTAGCTGTAGTCTACTGGGGAGGGACTAGAAGGTCCCCTTTGGCTGAATAGTTCCATAGATGCAAGTGAAGATGGTGGTACCTTATGCCAGACAGTCTTTTGGAGCTGCTAGATCCTCTTACATTGTAAGTTGGTGGCACTATGCTACCACTTGTGTGATAAATGCAGGAGATAATTCCAATTCCAATTCCTATTTTTGAGATTAGCAACTTCCCTTAAGTAATGAAACTGCTCTTTCTGCATCGGTAATGAGGCCCAAGGACTTGATAGATAAACCCCATATACAAGGGTTAAGGATTATACAGTACGTCAACCAAATACTGTATCACACTGTATCGGGTCTATCCATAAAGCAGAGAAAAGCCCTGTTTTGCAGAAAACAGGGCTTTTCTCTGCTTCATGCTATTCATGGAGCAGGTTACCATGGAGAAGTCCTGCGGCTCAATCGCATAACCATACTTTAGTATGGTAAGTGCGATTCATGAAGGAATGGAAAGCCCTGCTTTCTGCTTCTCCATGGAGTTCAGGTTCACCATCTCAGATGGCACAACCTGAACATCAGTGTGGAAATGGCAGGTAAGCTCAATGTTTTCCTGCTCTCTACCCAGCACCTGTGCTGGCTCCACCCCCTGACCTCCCAGCAGCTCCTGCAGCCTCCCGACAGCCAGCAGCGCATGCACAAAGAAATTGGCCAGTTGAATCTGAGCATCACGGACGGGGGACCGCCTGGAGAAGACAGCACCGCTGGACCCCAGTATATCGGATTGCATCACCGGAAGGGTAAGTATACATGAATTGCTACTTATTACAGCTATATATCACATTGAAACTATGTGATGTACAGTGATAATTAGCAATTAATTTTTTGTTTCTTACATGAACAGACCCCTATATCATCAAATAAACAAATAAAGTAGCTATCACAAACATGGTGGACAAATGATAAGCATGTATACTTCTACAGAAGCAGCATGTAAGTATGACTATTGAGGAATGCAAATGCTTTAATAAATCTACAATTGACAAATTAATCTTTATTTCAGCAAATACTCACATACCTTGGTCTCCGGTACCATCCATGTAGACATCTTTAGACACATGCATATGTAGCTCACCCTCAGCAGGAGAAATACACAACTCAGTTCTGTGGCTGCTGCTCTCCTCCCCTAAGGAAAAAGCATGTCACTCGGCCGGCCAGCTGAGCTCTCAAAGCCCCATGTGCACGAGCTGCACACAAGGAGGCTGCTGCAAGCTTTAGAGGGGGGTTATCTCTTGCCGACTGTGGCTGAATGTGTCAGGCTAGAAGGGAGGAGAGGGAGGGTATCATCACCCACAGCTGCAACCAATGGGGTGGTGATGGCCAAGGCTCCTAGCATTACGGAGTGTAAATGCTGTTCTGCCACTGCTGCACTTCGCGCTGTGCTTGTCATACAGTGTAGGGATGGCCATCGGTGGGTTATACATCGATGGTCACCATCGATGGTACCATTGATGGATAACCTTGATGGTGTAAAACCATCTTGAAGGATCCATCGATGGTTTTACCCATCTACGGCCACCCCTGCATTACAGTAACATGAAATGCGAGCCACTCAGAGCCACATATCATACATACACAGAGAGCATACTTACAAACACACACACACTATACATACAGCATACAATACATATACACACATAAACACACACATAGCATACTGTACATGCACACATAGCAAGCAAAGCATACTGTAATTAACACAAACCACGGGCTTGAGAGAGGAGCAGTCTGACCTTTGGAGTCTGAAAGAGGGCACATGGGCAAGCTGTTGCTGCCTCTGATCACTCTCCCAGGCTGAGAAGCTGAATCCGCGGCATCGGGCACCTGTGCTGACTTATCAATGAGTGCGGGAGGCTGTTGGCCAGCCAATGGACCTGCCTCTGCAGCAGCAGGAAGGGTGACAAGTTTAACTTCTGTTTTGCGTTTTGCAAGTACCGGAAACATGGTGGCCAGCAGGCAGTGTAAAGCCGGCTGCAGGTGGTGTAAAACATCAGAGCACATGGGATTATGGGTCAGCCCAGCGGCAATCTCTTCCACTGTTCCATTGGCCCAATCCACCCCTGAGTAAGAGTCCACATTTGGTGTGATGTTACACTGCTTCCTTACCTACCCTCATTGAGTTTGTGAGCTCCTGACAGTACCTTTTCCTGCTATTTTTTCCTACGCAATTCACCCTACATGTCAGCCAGCAGAGAGGATAGAATGTACTACCCCATTGTGGATAAAGATATGATCCTTTATATATAGTCCATATTTTTATAATAGTCCATATTTTTCCAATTGCTGTTAGATTTGCCTCTGTGGAAGTCTATTAGGAGATGAAACGCATAGGGTGAAAAACTGCAGGACTGATTTCCACAAGGTGACATCACTGTCAGGAGCTCATGCGCTAAAATGAGAGATTTATGGAGGATTACAGATAAGCATATTCATTTGATAGAGACTTTGACAACTTTATTGGTCTTAAAAGTTTCCATTCAAACATTATTGAGCGCCTTTCGGATAATAAAAGAAAGTACAGTATTTGGTTTATTGGATCCTGTATATACAAATTGTAAAGATCACTGCACTCATTGCTTACTGCAAGTAAGTCAGTCCAGTGCACTCACATGAGACAATAGTTAAAATACAGTGTAAAAAGTATGGTTGGACACTGCAAATATTTATGGTCAGTGGGAAATATGGTCAACATATCAATATTTAATAATATTTTTTCATCATATTTTCATAAGGTAACACTAATGAAAATATTATTAAATATTGACACATTGGAACATTTTTCCTGATGACTGTGTACATTTGCAGTGTCTGAGAGCTGCATTTTTTACTGTACATACTGTATTATATATACATACACATTCAATCAATCCAGAACTAACAAAGCACATGCCACTAAGAAAAAATTAAATATAATGGGTGGAGATATAATTCTTGAAGCTCGACTTCAGCCAAAGAGCAAAGAGGCAGACTCACATCCATCACATCCTTAATTTAAAGGATATGTTGGTACTTTACTCATATTGAAAATCAATTCAATTCAAAGCATTTTACTCAAAGCGTCAGATATACATTATCACATCTTTTTTTTTTTAATTGTAGAGTGACTCACACCTATTAAATGCATGTAGAATTATTCCTTAGTCTTTATAGAAAATTAATGTTGAAACATTGCTACTTTCAGATACATAAATTGACAGTGACTTATAATAGCGCATTTATATTATCACCAATAGAGCAAGTGTTCCAATTACAGATTGCATCATCAACACTTATGCAATATAATAATAGCCAAGCAACAGTAAAGTTTCATTTATTAAACAATTACAGTAGTTTTTCAAAGGTCTGCTATGCTGCTGTTCTTTCCACGTTATAAAACAAAGTTTGAGGAGGAGAAAATATTTCCATTGGGAGTTCTTACACATACTTAAACAATTCATCTCAATCAAAAGATGACTGAAGAATGTGGTTTTAGTGCATTTATACTCTATAAATTACAGTAGAGTGGTAATTGCAGGCCTAAGTGGAGCTGCAGTGGCCTCAGATGACTTCTTCTTAGCAGTAGTTTTTGTTACAAAGGTCAGTCGCTGTCCTGACTAATATGATTAATGGAAACGCTTGAACTTTTGTATGCACCAGTTTTTGTAAGTAGATTTAGTTCAATTATTGCAACATTCACAGGCATTTCGCTATCTGCCAAATGTAAACCATTATTATGTAAAATAAACAATGAAAGGGGATTTTCAAATAACATCCATTACTAATCCCTAGGAAATCAAAAGTTACATTTGTTGCAATGTGTCACTGTGTACGTGACTACTGTACATGGTGACTATGAAATCATGTGAAGACTCTGACTGGTATACTTACTAAAAGTCGATTTGGGGCAATTTTTGTTTGAAGTTGGGGTGATTTTTTTTATCCATTTTGTGTTTCAGAGTCTACATCATTTTTTCTTGTAATCAATAGTGCATTAATAAAATCAATCCAATCCCTTGATTTTACAAACTCCGGGCCTAATTCAGACCTGATCGCAGCAGCAAATTTGTTAGCTAATGGGCAAAAACATGTGCACTGCAGGGGGGGGGGGAGGGGGGGGGGCAGATATAATGTGCAGAGAGAGTTAGATTTGGGTGGGTTATTTTGTTTCTGTGCAGGGTAAATACTGGACGCTTTATTTTTACACTGCAATTTAGATTTCAGTTTGAACACACCCCACCCAAAGCTAAATCTCTCTGAATATGTTATATCTACCCTCCCCCCCCATGCAGTGCATATGGTTTTGCCCAGTAGCTAACACATTTGCTGCTGTGGTCAGGTCTGAATTAGGCTCACTGTTTTTTACAATCTCCTTAATTCACAGAATCAAAAATCAGCCAAAATCCCATTTACTGATATTAGGGGGTAATTCAGACCTGGTCGTAGATGTGCTAACTTTAGCACATCTACGATCAGCTTCCCTGACATGCGGGCGGATGCCCAGCACAAGGCTAGTCCGCCCTGCATGTCAGGCCCTACCCCGTCGTACAAGTACAAAAAGAAGCTCCCAGCCAGTGCAGCTCCTGAGCGCTGGCAGGGAGCTACTCGTTGCTGCCCATGTCTGTCCCCCCAACGGTCCGGGCATGCCTGCATTGCCTGGACCGCGCCCCCTAAATGGCGGAAAAATGCAGCAGGCCCGCCCCCTCCTGCCCAGTGACTGCCTCTGCCTGTCAATCAGGCAAAGGCGATCGCAGGGCTATCTGCCATGAGCCGGTGCACTGCGGTGCCGGAGCATGCGCACTTCAGACCTGATTGCTGCTGTGCCAACACGCACAGCAGCGATCAGGTCTGAATTAGACCTTAAGTAATAATGCAGTTGAGCTGTGAAAGGTTACAAAAGAGTAAAAAAAAGCTCCAAGACAAACAAAAATTTACTTCAAACTCTCCAATCTTTCACTTGATATCTAGGTTTACCCATAAGGATTGCATAGACTAGAACTATTAACTGTATGTACTGTACTGTATTATAAATAATATTTTTATGAATGGAGCAGCAGTAATTACTCATTTTGTATGTTTGTGCCTGGATGTGCCATGCCCTAATCAGTAATCACATAGGATGGTTAGTAATATGCATTTTGCTGATTGTAGGCCTTGACTTTTCCTAAATTATTTTTAACAAAAGCTTATGAGAATTGTTAAAAAAAATTGAAAAAATAAATTCTATAGATGATCATTTAAATGTCAAAGATTAAACTGAAATAAAATCTATTACTTATGGCTATCATGTATATAGATATAAATAAATGTATGTGTTTCATACATATTTAATTGTAAGAGCTAACTGTTGTTATTTTATTATAGTACTTTGTTTTTAATTATTGGCTAGTTGATGTATTAGCTAATTCATTTCAATATTATACATATATAGTCCTTGTCATCGTGGCTGTGAAGCGGGCTCATGGAGACTCCTGGCTCGCCTAGTCACACCTGCGTCTCACTACACCGGACTGCGACTTTTGCCTCTTAATGTAATTTTAATGGCTGCTGGGGCGACTAAGGGCCTAATTCAGAGTTGATTGCAGCAGCAAATTTGTTAGCAGTTAGGCAAAATAATGTTCACTGCAGGGGTGGGGGTGGGGGGCAGATATAATATGTGAAGAGAGAGTTAAATTTGGGAGGGGTGTGTTCAAACTGAAATCTAAATTGCAGTGTAAAAATAAAGCAGCCAGTATTTACTCTGCACAGAAACAAAATAGCGCACCCAAATCTAACTATCTCTGCAAATGTTATATCTGTCACACCTGCAGTGCACATGGGGGGTCATTCAGAGTTGATCGCTCGCTAGCTACTATTAGCAGCCGTGCAAACGCTATGCTGCTGCCCACTGGGGAGTGTATTTTAGCTTAGCAGAAGTGCGAACCCATGTGCAGCCGAGCTCTGCAAAACCAGTTTGTGCAGTTGCAGAGAAGCTCTGAACCTACTCAGCGTTGTGATCACTTCAGCCTATTTGTGTCCGGATTTGATGTCATACACCCACCCAGAGAACGCCCAGCCATGCCTGCGTTTTTTCAGACATGCCTGTGTTTTTGCAAACACTCCCTGAAAATGGTCAATTGACACCCAGAAACTTGACTTCCTGTCAATCTTCTTGCGGCCGTCAGTGCAATGGAAAACTTCGCTAGAACCTGTGCACAACCACAAAGAGCTTTGTACCCGGACGTCACGCGTGCGCATAGCGGCCCATACGCATGCGCATAAATGAAATTTTTTTCACCTGATCGCTGCGCTACGAAAATCGGCAGCGGGCGATCAACTCGGAATGATCCCCATGGTTTTTCCCAACTCCTAACATATTTGCTGCTGCGATCAACTCTAAATTACCACCTAAGACTCTTGCACACACCGGCATGCCCACGCATCATGGCAAACGAGTCGCAATGACAATGAGCGTGGCTACATCTGTATATGAGGTTCAAGTATGTCAACAAAGCAGACCAAGGAGAAATGTGAAACCTACTGTATTGGGTGTATTTTTTTTAGCCTACAATATTTTATAACTTAAAAAAGAGCAAATGTTTTTTATTTCTTTAAACTATAAAATCAAATTATACTAATATCTTATTATAGAAATAAAGGCATTGAATACTACAATTATGCATTGAATAGTTAAAAAAAGTGTTTATTATGACAAAATATTATTATTAAAGATAAGTAATATCTGTTTTTATTAATGGTGCAACAATATCGCTACTGTACATTTGTTAATGTTCAGTTACGACTGATACAATGTATTTTATTTTATAATTAAACACATGAATTTGCATACATCGATCACCAGAACTTTGAAGAGACTCCCTGAAGCTTTCCAGTAGTAATTTATACTTTATAATTTTAAAATGACTAAGTGTAAGGATTCCCCAGAGATTTATATTTGGCTCTAGTTCTTATATTGTCAGATTGCCAGTGGCATATTGCTGTACAGTAATGTATGTGTAATATATAGCTCACATTTCCTTAAACCAATTTACTGGTTCAAGGAATAATAATAGAATAAAAACAGAACAAAGTATTAAAGAGGGTGTTTAGTAAGATGTGTTTATGTATATCTAGAGGTAAGTAAAAAAAAAACTACAGTGATAACCCCACTCTCTTCCATAAAAGGGCTTTCCAAACTTAGGGCTATTTATGTTGCAGTTCACAATTTCTCTCTTGTTCGTGCACCGGTCCTCCTTTTGTAAACCGAAACACCGGCTGTCAGGTAGAACTGTCTCACGTCAGTTCTTACAAATGTGTGCTTCCGGTATGTCTCCCAGCTGCAGCAAGGGGGTTTCCTGGCCTCAGATCTCCTTCACATGCCAGATTAGTCCATGTGCATTACCATCCGTCCAACAGGGGGTCTGTCCAGGGGCACCCATGCGTTCCGACCCTCCCCAGGTCTATCTCGAAATCAGCTCTTGATGTGTATCATACACATCATATATACACATCAGGAGCTGACCTTGAGAAAGACCCGGGGAGGGTCGGAACGTGTGGGTGCCCCTGGAAAGACCCCCTGTTGGACAGATACTAATGCACTTGGACTAATCTGGCGTGTGAAAGATACCTGAGGCCAGGAAACCCCCTTGCTGCAGTTGGGAGACATACTGGATGTACACGCTTGTAAGAACTGATGTGAGCCAGTTCTGCCTGACAGCCGGCATTTTGTTTTTCCGGTTAATACAAAAGGAGGACCGGTGCACTACAGCGTTGGTGAAGTGGTACTCTAAGTTTTGTGGGAATCTGTGTTGCGGTGGAGGTAGGAGAAGCCTCTTTTACTGTACATTACCGCACTAGCTGCTGTGCACATCTTTGGGACTTCTAATTTTGTACTTTATATTTATGTTGCAGGTTACCGCAGACAAATCTCTGATTTAGGCTCATTTCATTTCCCCATGCTGGTAATTGTGTAACCTGCAGTTAGCAGAGATTACTGATGTTTTAGATGAAAGCATAATGCCATCTTAGCAGTCCCGGGCATGATTGGCACTGTACTGTGCATGAGCAATGTCCTTCTTGCACATGCATAGTACTGATGAAAGGTTAAGTGTACACTGGGGGAGGCATTTGATATGCCGGCTGACGGGATCCCGGTGCTCAGCATACCATCGCCGGAATCCTGACAGCTGGCATACCGACAACTATTCTCCCTCTTGGGGGTCCACGACCCCCTGGAGGGAGAATAAATAGCATGGCACGAGTAGCGTGCCACCGTGCCCGCAGCATGGTGAGTGCTGCAAGCCCACAAGGGGCTCTTTTGGGCACACCCTGCTGCTGGCATGAAAGCGGTCAGGATCCCGGTGCCGGTATGCTGGGCGTCGGGATCCAGAGTGTGAGCATACCGTAGTAAACCCATACACTGGGTATATACAACCTTATCAGTTCATGCATGTCCAGTGTGGGGTCAAATGGGTCTGATTAAGAGGGGTACACAATTCAGAATACACATGTTATTAGCGTTATTGGCATAGTAGGCATGCACCATGGGGAAAGAATGAAAAATGTGCATGTGCAAAATATCATCATGGCTCACTGCTACAGAGCTCAGCATCCAGTGAACCTGGCACACACAGTGTTAAGAGGAGTAACATGGGCATGAAGTGCAAGCTAGATTTCCAGACTATGCTGTCACACCCCTCCGTGTAATGCGATTCAGTGAGGGATGGTGTAAAGCATAATACTAATCATGATGGATTATACGATCCTTTGATGAACAGACCTCAGCAAAGTCCATCTGTGTGGTTAATATACCATCTGTCGGGATCCTGGCATTCAGGATACCGATGCCGGAATCCCGACAGCCGGGAAAATGCTGGCAGTCAGAATCCCAACTGCAGCCAAGTATCGCAATCGGGTGCTGGGTTAACGCCACCACCTGAGTGGGAATATAACCTCTGGCAAGCGAAGCTCGGCGCCGGCCCTGAAGCATGGCGAGTGCAGCAAGTCTGTGAGGGGACATGCTGCCTCACTGCCTGGATTTCGGCTGTCGGGATGCTGCTCTTGGTATCATGACACCCGGTATATCGTCTGCCGGTCTCCAGTATGTATTCCTCCTAATGCTATTATTACAGTAGCTCTTATTCTACCGAATACCTGTGCTAATTGGAAATGTATTTATTACAATGTTTTTGCATATTTATTTATTTATTTATTGTGGCTGTCATTTTCCTACAGTATATTGGACTGCAGTGGCAAACGCAGGATTTTTTGGGGTGGTTTCTATATATACATATATATGAATAAGAAAGGGCGCCTCATAGTGCATAAACCAGTTTCAAGCAAAGATTTATTTTAATTTCTTTACACACACTCGGTTTAAAAGTGACGTACCAGATGCGGCGGTATCAACCACCGTAGGTATAAACGTATAATAACAGATATTTAGTGGATATACCACAAGCAGTATCGATCAGCAGGCTCACCACCGCCGTCTGCTCCTTCACGCCAAGCCACACCCCTACGCGTTTCGTCACGATGGACTTAGTCAGAGTATATATATATATATATATATATATATATATATATATATACGTATATACAGATGAAGCCTCGCTCATCTTGGCTTTTCTGCAGCACCTAGGTGCACCATGGTTTATTAGCATAAGCCTTTTATCTAGTGTTCTCAGATGCAATACAAAACAGAGCAAACAATACATCAGGGGATTAAGTCATTACAGCAGGGGATTAAGTCCGACTGCTCTGGCTCAATTAATCCTATTAAATGGTCAGATGAGCATGGCTCCATCTGTATGCTCATCCATCCTGCGAATCGTATGCATCTACCAAGAGGGGTGGTGCCAAAAGCGATTCTAAAGGAATTACATAACACTGGCTTCTCCCCCTTCCCACTGACGTGCAGATTGTGGCATTTTGCCGTGAGGTGGTGGAGCTTAAAAAATGTGGCGCTCATTCTGGTGTCTGTCAGGAGGTTTCTTGGCACTCAGAAACCCACTCTTGTGTTTGAAAACTGTTTGAAAACAGAGCATTATTTCTATAAATTTCCGACTTTTACACAGCAATAAAACACTGGACACTCTGGTTTTACTTCTATAACTTCTCCGTCTGTAAGTACTTTTTTTTTGCTATCATGGTATTTTTTTCTTCTCTAATTTACTTTACTTTCTGCATTCATTATTTAATTGGGTTTTGACAAACTCAAAATGTGAGTTCTGAGTTCATTCTAGCTAAAATGCATTAACTAAAGCTCTATAATATTTAGGAAGGGTAAAGCTGCTAAATGGCTATGTTTTACTGTCCTCTCCAGTTCCTCTGAACAGCTTTGAAATGTCAAGAATTGCATTTATATGTCCTTACATTTCCTGGTACATATAAAGTCAAATACAATACAACCTACTGTATGTAGCAAGTAAAAATTAGTATTTAAATCTGAGGTTTAATGAGCTATCTGTAATGCTTTGCACATGTTTACTCTTTTCTTATGTGCAATTCTTGATCCTCTTCCACTAATAAATTCAGTGGTGCAAGTACAAATATTTTCTTAGTCGTACTGAGTGTGCCGAACAATGGGTGTGGTCACGTGTCATGAGGGGGCATAACCACATGACACTAGGGGGAGTGGCTACATTACACTAGGGGTGTAGCTACACAGCATTGTCCCTTTTCTTTGTACTCTGGAGGCAAGGGTTGAAATATACAGTTCTACCTCCAGTATAACAGAAATATATAGTAATAACCCCAGTATAATAGAAATATATTGTAATGCCCCCAATAAAAATAGAAATATATTGTAATGCCCCCAATTTAATTAAAATACATAGTAATTCCCCCATTATAACAGAAACATATACTGTAGTAGTGCTCCCGGTATAATAGAAATATATAGTAGTATCACACATTACAATATAAATTTATAGTAATGCCCCATAATAATAGACATATATAGCAGTGTCCCACTTCACAAAAGAAATACATAGTAATGCCCCCATAATAATAGAAATTTTACCAAAATCCCTCACTTTCTAATTCTCACACCCTATAACATTTCCCCTATTTAGCAGTGTCTCACATTACAATAGAAATATAAAGTAATGCCCCCATAATAATAGAAATATATATTAGTGTTAACATTGAATTAAAAAATAATTACCCCACAGTCCACACAGTGAAGCCAGAGACATGCCCACCAGCCCAGCCTGTGAAGAACAAAAGCTGCTCAGTGCCGATGTGTTACTCGAGCCAAGTGGAGGGAAACAACTGGACACTGCGGGGAAAGGAACCAAGCCCAGTCCCCTACTACACCTCCTCCCCCCACCATCATTGACTTCTATTCAATGCCATGTCATGCTGAGCCCACTATTTTCAGTAATTTACGAGAGTAGTTACTGTAGATAGCTGGTGTGACTGACCTTACAGCTGGCCTGTGTGGCTTAGTGGACAAAGTGAATGCTTCCCATAGACATAACCTGGAGCTTGAATCCCTTTAAGGAGCAAAGTTGTTTGAAATCAATATTATGGTATCTTCAATATGGTATACTGTATTATTAAAAAAAAAAATAATCTCAGCAGACATAACTGCACGTGATGTTAAGATGCACATAAGGCTGTCAATCAAACATATCAAATTATATTCACTGTTGTTCCTGTACTGTGCAGAACTCACTGCGTGGGTCAGAACATCCCGCCACCATCATTCATTTCTAAGAGATGACTTTGCATTCTGAACCGCTAATGACACTGTCAATATTTTAATTTTTGCGTCTCAGAACACATAACTGCTTGTGGTGCTAAGATGCCCTCACAGCTGTCAATAACTATTGTTTGTGGTTTGTATGGAACTGACTACATGGTTCAGAATCTCCCCCCGCAGTTACTAATTTCTATTCAATGCCCCCCTTGTAATGTTCTGAGATGCAAAAAAATGAATATAAATATCGACAAGGTTTATAGCCGTTCAGCATGCAAAGTCATCTCTTCGAAATGAATGATGGTGGCGGGAGCTGCTGAACCATGCAGTGAGTTCCACACAGTACATGAACATTTGTAAACATTAATTTAATATGTTTTGATTGACAGCTGTGAGCAGTTGCGCATGCAGGTGGGGTTTCCGAGTACCCAGAAACCCCCCTGATGGGCCAAATTCTCTTTTTTCTGAGATGGAAACAGTTGCAATTGCCAGGAGTGCTGATCTGCAGAGCTCAGTCTTTGCATAAGGAGGAGCAAGGAAGCAGCAGTGCATGAGACATCTAAGCCAAATTAGCTCCCTCCAGACCTCACAATCAATATGCAGAGCCCTGGCCACTGTCAGTCTCCTCCTCCTGGCCTCTAGTATTTACAGTATGAGTATGTTTGTATGTACCATATCCTGTGTGTGGTGTGTTATATATGTACTGTATGTACTGTTTGTATGTATGTACTGTATGTACAGTAGCCTACGTGTGTAGTGTTTATGTATATGTGTTTGTATGTGATAGTGATGTATATATGTAACAGGTAAGTACTGTGAGAATGTGGTTGCAGGTATAGCTGTCGGCAGATGTACCTGTATTCTTCACCCGGGATCACCTCTTGGACCGGATCTCACTGGTGGAACCCTAGGCAGAAAGGCAAGAAACCCCAATCCCAAAGGACCCAACAAAATAGTCACCACACGTTTGGACGGTGACAAAAAGATTTATTGTTCTGGAACAAACTGGTCACCGCTGTGGGATTGACTAATTAAGGAGTAAATGCAAACCACAATACGAGGCAAGCAATGCAAACATTAACATTCAGTTGTATTTGCAAATATCAGTATGGAATTTTCCCTCTATTGGTAAAATACCACAATATACCGTTCACATTTACATTAAGAGTGTACTCACCTGGGATGACCTTAATCAACCTTTTGGGTGGCAGTCTAATGCTCCTGAAGCTGCAGTTTAGTTTGTTTACTGCCTATACTCAGATAAGAGTTCAACTTTAGAGACAGTGAAAATACACTAAAGTTCAGAAGTGTAAAAGCTAAGTTATTTGCAGTCTCATAGGTAATAGGTCAAGCGGGTTACAGACAGTCAGTAGCAAACAACACACAATAGAAAGAATGAAGTTCCAATGCAGGATGGGAAGAGCATGCAGGTGCCTAGCTCAGTTCAGTCAGTATGGATTAGCGTGCGCAATCCAACAGGTAAATTGGTTTTGTGGTTAAAAGTGGGCAAACAATACTGGCCATTTACCATTCAAGCCAGCTGACAAAGCCATGCAGTCTCCAGTCAAAGAGCAAGTAGAGGTAGGGCATTGCATTGTGAAGGCATGCAGACACTTAGGTAGTTGCAGAACTAAATAAGCAGGTTTGAAGCAAGAATGCAATCAAGCACAGTATCTTTACACTACAATGCTGGCAGTTAGCAGTGTCTCAGTGGAACATGAAGTTATGGCGTAGCCCCTGTACTGAGTGTAACTTTCTCACTCCCTGTGACATTAGGATGGTCTTGTAAAGGCTACTATGCCCGGGGTTGTCTTTAAGTAACAGGCTCTGCAGATGAGTAAGTCATGGGACTAATAACATGCAGGCAACAACAGGGTTTAATTAGAATGTGAAGCAGAAGAATAGTTCCAGTCAAGATAGGAAGATATAAGCAAGTCTGGTGGATGTAAGCTATATTAGTCCCTGCGGCTCAAAATAGCTGATTTTGCACAGCAGGGTGACAATGTCTCTCTCTATCTCTCCTCAGTAAACCCTGCTCAGCTGTGGGAAGTGACACTCACTGAAGGTGTTGGCTGGGGTAACAGTATGGCTGGGGTAAGTACCTGCTAGCAGCGGCGGTGAATGTCCGGGTCCCCGGGTTCATGAACGACATGTCCCTAGCACTTTTCTCCTCTAAGGTGCTCTCTCCTCAGGCAGCATAGCATCTGTGGCTCTGGCTATTCCCCAGCGTATCTCCTGGGTCTTCTGAAGCACCTCAGCTCCCTCCGGCTTCTCACAGCACAGCACCTTTCGGCAGATGCAGCCTCAGGGTCCCGAGTTGCGGCCGCTGCTCTCCATTCGTGATGCCAGGCTGCCTCTTCCCTGTCTTCTCCACGGTGATGTACTGGTGAGTCTGGTGGCAGTGGTCAATGCAGCAGATGGCGGCTCAGGGCACCCAATGCGGCTCTCCTCAGCGGCTGCACTGTCAGTGGCTCTGCTGCTCTCCCGCGGGTCTCTTCGGCAGCAGGCTCTGTCTCTGGGCGGCAAACTCACTCCTCAGCACGGCATCTCACACCCGCGCTTCCCAGCGGTCACCTCTCCTCAATGAGTGCCAACCCTGCCCCTCTTCTTTCACGCTCCTCAGTGGCCAATCAGTGCTCCATCATCCTTTCCACTTCTCGAGGCTGCGGCTCAGCTTCACTGGGTCCTGCTGCCTTCCTATTTCCCAGTCCTGCTGACGTCACCAGGTGAATGAGGGAAAAGGCTGTTAACCCTTTCAGCATGACTGGGCCTGCTAGTGCAGAAGGGGCTCATTTAGGGGTCTCAGTCAACTAGTGGGGGTGCCTGCACTTATATCATCCCCATACATCCAGATCACAAGGGGAATCCATTTTCAGAGTGTCACATATAAACCCCTGCTAAAAAATCCTGCTTTGCACCTGGTGAGTGAGTCTTTATACCACCCACAGTTATGTGTTCTGAGACACCAAAAAAATAATAACAATAATAATAATAATAATAATACTACAGTATTCCGCATTGGAGATACAATGATATTGATGACAAAATGACATTGCTTTCTAAAGGGAAACGAACCCCAAGTTACTGTATGCCTATCAGGGATCTCCATCACCTGCTATACTATAGTATTGTATTCAGTACGGTAGTTGTATTCTGCAGAGCAGTTACCACACAGCGGCTAAGCTGTGTACTGGGTTGGGTATGCATGACCGTCAGTCACCACACCGACACCGGAATCCCTGCTTGTAGATGCCCAGTGGGGGGAGAGGCTAGCGGAACACAGCCTCTTGCCGGCTCAGTGGTGAGCTGCACTAGCCACAGGTTATATTCCCACTCCCATTTACACCAACGAGTGGGAATAGTCCCTGTTAGGCGGCATGCCCACTGTTGGGACTGTAAGGGGGCGGGACTCCATCATCGATATTGTGTCTGGAGGTCTATTGACCGCTGATCACATAACTGCCGCCTGTGCATTGCATGGCATGGAATCTCACGGTGTAGCGCAGCATCATGGGTATTCTACATGCTGCGATATGGAGGCCTGAATGTTGCAACATGAGCCAAGCTGTAAGAGGACACGTCTGTAGTTTGTCTACAGAATAGATAGAAAGGACAGATGCCTAGTGAAGCACTGAAGAATAGTCTAACTAATTCAGTTCCTGAGCATTAGCAATAGAAAATGTACTCTTCTTACAAAACAAGACTTTAGAAGCAAATGTATGAAGCAGTGATAACCCTTCTTTTTTGTGTTTTCAATGAAAAACGTGGTTATCATTGCTTCTCCAAAATGTATGAATAGGCAGGACAAATCAGAAATGTCTCCAGTGGCTCCTTCATCTTCTGTTGTTAATGTCACTGTCCAAGAAAAGATCAGTATTTACTATGCGACAAAAAGCTGAGGTTTTTGTTGTATGCCCATTAGCACATAGTGGCATCTGAGGAAAAACCTATCATGGTCCAACCCTAAAAAATAATCAAGGTTTTAGTATTGGTGGACACAGAGAAGAGAACAATCCATACTTTTGTCACCAACATGACTGACAACCTCATTGCTGTACCATGCACTGTTGCTTTATGGTATTACATCATGGATGTGTTCCACGCTGTGTTGCTGCTAAAAAACTGTATTCATATGTGGGGTCCACTGCCGCTGGGACATGGACACTGCCATCTTGCCTTCAGTCATCTGATTGCTTATCAACCAATCCTCTGCCTGATTCCTGCACATGACTCAAGTGGCCTATCAGCAGCCAGGGTGCTGTATATGAGTCTCTCCCTGGCAATTGCTTCTTGCCCGGACAACTTCTGCTATAGTATGTTATCTACAGTACTTTTGAGTGATGTTGTTCCTGAGCTGTCTCCAATGTTTCCAGAGTGCTCTTGAGATACACTCAGCACCAGTCACCATTGCTGGGTGCTCACCACAGTTTCCAGTATACTATGTAATGCTGTTTAAACATTCAACACAAGAATGTCAGTGAACACTCCATTGTCTCTTATGTTGCAGCTATTAAATGTACTATATACAAGCATCTCTATAGAGACTGTCTATGCCAGTCCTGCACTTGGCACTCTTCATAGTCCCCTTTCCTAATTCTATATGCCAATCTCTACTGGTAATCAGTGACTGTAGTATTATGCCTTCTCAGATCTTTACCTGTATCTGTGCCAGGATCAAAAAATAATTTCCTCTTCAAGTACTATATGAGGAGAAACTTCATTAAACCTCCAAGTTTTGTACACTCGGCCTTTAGCCTTAAACAACCCTTGGGTCCTGCTCCGAGTTCAGAAAACCCACAGATCCTGACAACTTCCCTTCATCTCTAAATTTCAAGGGCAAAATAAATAAGTTGAGAAGATTTTTAAGAAACACTTGTAACTTTGATGAAAAAATCTGATTCTTATTGTGTTTATTGCCCAGCTGACAATTAGAAAAGCTACTGGTTCTCAAGTACAACTACATTATTGTAAATGCTACAATTACTGTATTATGGTGTGGCTTGTTAATAGCCTACAGTTCCCTACACACTTATTAAATTATGCTACAATTTTTTTACATACAAAACATAGGGGGTAATTCAGACCTGATCGTCGCTAGCTGTTTTTTGCAGTCCTGCGTTCGCATAGTCGCCTCCCACCAGGGAGGGTATTTTAGCTGTGTAAGTGTGCGACCGCATGTGCAGCCGAGAGATACAAAAAAATGTGTGCAGTTTCTGAGTTGCCCAGGACTTACTCAGCCACTGCAATCACTTCAGCCTGTCCGGGGCTGGTATTGGCGTCAGATACCCGCCCTGCAAACACTTGGACACACCAGTGTTTTTCCACCCACTCCCTGGAAATGGAAACGCCCTGGATTCTTCGGAAAACCCATCGCACAGCAACAATCCGCTTTGTACTCGTGCAACACGCCTGCGCATTGCGGTGCATATGCATACGCAGTTCTGACCTGATCGCAGCACTGCAAAAAACACTAGCGAGCGATCAGGTCTGAATTACCCCCCTAAACCCTTTAGGGTGCATGGCGACTGCAATTAAATTTGCAATACTTTAAATATTTTCTTTAACTTTTTTGAATTTAATATTGTTTTCCAGAAAGTCCTAGTATTGCTCAATGCTATTTTCCTGTACTTTGCTGAGAGAGTGAGAGAGAGAAAAAGAGATTTAGCTTTTACATAAATGTCACTTTTTTTGTAATATAAAAACAAAATTAATTTCAAGGCAAACAAACTTTAAGGTTATCACCTTCACACCAAGTAGGCTGCTTATGGGCCACATGCATTTTTGGAGTTGTTACCTCTAGAGCAAAGCACATTGACCCACATCAATGACCAGATAATAACAGGGACAGGCATATAGACAGTCATGGAAGATCACGCCATCCAGACCATGGCAATTATTGCTGCAATAAAAAAAATAGAGTATAAAAACCATGGATGACTAGTTTACTTTTAACTCATGTCTTTCCAATTTTGTTTACAGTTCATCTACAGATGGAGCCACGCTTATCGAGGTACCGCCTGTGCCTGGGCGTGCCTGCCTAGGTATGCCAATCGCAGGACCTGAGGTGCACACGCATCCATAATGCGCCTGTGTTCCATTTACTACAATGGGAGCATCTCTGCACACTCCTGTAGCGGGGCTAGGAGCCGGATTGCCTAGTCCCGCCAGGAGTGCACGTTTGCGATGGAGCCGCACTTGATGAGTGCGGCTCCATCTGTAATTGCTGCAGTAATGTGCTCATTGTACCTGTTCCTCACGTTGTTAGGACATAATTATTTATTATCTGTAATATATATTTAAATATCCAGTAGGCATTGTTAGAATCCAGTTGATGATTTGTGCTGTTTACCATTGATAAGTTCAATATTTTATTGACAAAATGCTTTTGTCTATGATACTACTGTACATTAACAAATTAAATGTAAGTCAGGAATGTATTCATTTTTTTAAACCTTTATATAAAAACGTGTATACAGTAATTAGTGGTTTCTGTATAATGTGTGTATTTTATGCTAAAAAGTACTGTACTTTATGAGCTATTTACATTTGTATCAAGGGGTTCAGTATGAATTACCAATGGCCGGGATGCCGACCATCAGTAAACCAACAAAGGCATCCCAGCCACCAGTATGCCGGCAGGGGGGCAAGCGCTAGTAAGCCTCTTGCAGTCTCTCTGCGCTCGCCACCCTGCGGGCACGGTAGCTCGCTGCGCTCGCCAAAGGTTATATTCTCCCTCTATGAGTGTCATGGACATCCATAGAGGGAGAACCACCTACCTCGTCTGTATTCCAGCACTGGCATTGTACCTCTGTGCGGGATTCCAGCATCAGCATTGTGATAACCGGGATCCCATGCAGCAGTATATTATAAGTAATGAATTTGTATTTTTTCCCTTAGATGCAAACTCTCAACATAGAAGCCTATAGATGGGGCATCTTTCACTGAGGGAGCATAAGGCCCAGGAGGTTGATTTTGCCAGAGGCACTAATTTCCTTCCTACTTGTTGTTTACTCATCATCATCATTATCATCAGTGTGTTTCCTTGAGGAAATCTGAAAGATCAGTAGGTTGACAAGTAATACTGTATGCTAAGAACAACAATCAAAACCTCAAGTAAATTAAGGACAGGCACAGCACACACACCACCTTTGGGATATGACAAACTGTATTAGGACTATGAGGCAAAAATGTATGGTAAAACAAAACATCGTATTTATTTAAATAAATGCAATTCTACATTATTTATCACATCAGGTAAATAAAATAAATGTCAAATTGTAATCAATTTTTTAACTAAAAATAAAAAAGTATTTTTGAGCACATTTAGCTTGTGGTTAATGCTACTTAATGTAAAGATGAAAGCAGTAAATATAGTGGATTTGTGAATTAATATATTTACTGAACATAGTCGTGTGTAAATTCTATGAAAAAGTGTTTGCGTTTTTAGAAATGAGAGATGACAAAATGTCAATAAAAAAAAAATATTCTGCACATGCACCATATTGTATACTGTATAAAGAATTGTGAAAATGTTCCCTCAAGATTTAATATAGTTGTGATTATAATGTTTACTATGTTTTGTGTCTGTAGAAAATATAAAATATTTATATTTAAAAAAGTAAAATATAATTTTTTTAAAATATTTATATTTAAAATATTTAATTTTAAAAAATAGAAAATATGGAGCAATAGTCATGATTGTCTTTTTTTTTTAAAAACAAACCTTACAAAAAACATTATTGAATTGCATAATTTCTGAATGAGAAATTCTCTTGTGATAATACAACATCAGTATGATATAGAAGGTAATATTGGTAATCAATAAGGGATTTGCCTCCTGGCGAGTAACCTTGACCTCCTCTTCCAAAGGAGATACATTCCAATTACTAATGTTTTAAAAATAGTACACAGATCAATGACATTGCAGATAACATCTGGCACATACTGTACATAAGGGCACTACAAGACTGGTAAAGGCAGCAGAAGTGGGCCTTGAGAACAACAAATGATGGAGATGTGCGACATTGTATGTATATTATTGGTCTGTATTTGGATGTAATATGGGAATGATGAGGCAAGGGTGGAAATGGTGTTTGTGGTCTACTAAAAGTTAAGTTTACAGAATTTAAAATAAAATGGATGTTTTATAATTTTCTGTCAACACAGACAATTGTCAAAGTCATCAATGAGAAGCTTTTGTTTTGTAAAAACATATTGGTCTATTAATTTTGCATCCAATAACAGAAGATAGCAGGTGATACTTGACAGGAATGCCTTTGCAGTACCCTCTTGATTGCTCAACTGAAACCATGAAAGATTAGGATGCACAAAAATGTAGAACATCATCCTCAAACTCTAATTGTATAATGATATTTCCACATGACTTGTGGGTCAGCAATGCTGCTGTAGTTGCTGGCCTGGATGTCTCTAAGATATATACTTAGCCACATCAAGATCTTATATGTCAGAAATATGAGAAAAAATTATAAAATTGAGAACAAATGCATACAATAACTCAGCCTTTAATGAAAATGTAATCTTACTTGACTTAGGAAATATCCCATTATTGTCCATGTAACACTTTCAAATCTGAGATGCCTTGGTTAAGAAAATAATAAGAAGTTTTTTTTACAGACATTTTAAATGATTGCATAATAGGAACACGGAATGAAAATGCATTAATCACAGCCCCCATGGATCTGGCTCTCCCTGAGAGGCACATGGCGAACCCCTGTGCTATGTTGATGTTGTCTTCATTGGAATAACTTTTGCTTACTGCATATGTGTATTAAATAGAGGTCTGGGCCTGAATTATTAGACCTAGTGCCCCCTAAGCCATAGTCTTATTGACAATTTACGGCTGTCTGTGGGCAAGAAATGGGCGATGATGATCAGCATTCCCGAAAATGGTGTCAGCCCGTTTTTTAGGAGTGGCAAGGCCAGTGTCTGCATCTATGGCTACGGAACTGAGAAGACCAATCTGAGTAGCCTTAGGCTCACTCAGATGGCTGATGCCATTACTGGAGGTCACGATGGTGATCCGACGCTGCGTCTTTGGATGCAGCACTTGGATCTGTGATGCTGGCAGTGGGCATCTTTTGTCCTCAGACATTGTGGGCGTTACGGGATCAGTACTAAATGCCGCTGGACGGGATTCCGGCGGTCGAAATACCAACGCCAGAATCCCGACCACACAATCCTGACAGGGGTGGCGAGCGGAATGCAGCCCCTTGCGGGCACGGTGCCTTGCTACGCTCAGCACACTATTATATTCTCCCTCTATGGGTGTCATGGACACCGACGGAGGGAGAATATGTCGGGATTGTGGCGGTCGGGATTCCGGCATCGGTATTTCGACCACCGGGATTCGGTCTGGCGGGATGTTGACCGCATCCCGGCATTAGCATTTTTTTGGTCATCACTGCTGTGTCCAAAGGTGCAGCAGCAGCACATATAGTGGTAATCTCTGAATTGGGCCCATAATTTTTAGCTGACAGTATAGTATAGAAATTTGTCTTACTATAATCGATATCTAAACATGCTGACAATGTAAACCTTAATAAGTATATTTAGTAAGCTTTGGTTTGGGAACTTTGGTTGTTGTTTTTTTCCTGGCATTTAAGTGATATGCGGAATTACTAAAAGGAAAAAATGACAGTAACTATCTGAGAAGTAAGAGTTTAGAAAACAACTGAACATCAGCAGACCATCAGCACTACAAGTACAGTATATAAACCCCAAAATTATTAAGCTTCAGATTTGTAAACAGATGACAAACCCACCAAAATAAATGACCTGCTTCAGAGAGACATGTTTTATCATTAATCAGTCTACTTGTGTGTGCTTTATTATTATGCCTGTAAAAAGGACCAGACCATTTGATACATGCTGGCTGCAGGTAAAAAGGCAATGTATAGAAATAGTACACATAGCATTATTGCTAGAGATGAGCAGGTCTGGTTTTTGGAAAACTGCAGGTAAAAAGGCACTGCAACATCCAGGGGCAGTAACATCCAGGGGTTGGTTTGTCCTATCAGTATCAATCCGGGGGTGCTCTGTCTGCTGTATCTGAAAAGGGTGATCTGTCCATACATCCAGGGGGCTCTTCTCTGTGTAATATTAAAACAATAAAAGCTAAAAACAAAAAGCATAAAATTATAATTATAAAAAATATTTTTTTTTGTTTGTGCTGTACCCCAGTGTACTATACAATTTTCATAAGTACTGTGACACTGCCGGTCAGACTGCAGTATATTATTATTTCCTACTCATAGACATTTTGTGTGACGCTGTTGGTGAAGGTCAACCACAGTGTTCAATTATTTTTTCTGATGCAACACGTACTGTGTGATGCTGTGGTTGAAGGTGGTACCACAGTAATATATTTTATTTCTTACTCATACACGTATTGTGCAACACTGTTGGTGAAGGTCAACCGCAGTGTTCTTATACTATCTCTGACGCATACATGTATGGTGTGATGCTGTTGGTGAAGGTGGTAACACAGTAATATGTTTTATTTCCTACTCATACACGCATTGTGCGACACTGCTGGTGAAATTAAACTGTAGCATTCGATTATTATCTCTGACTCATACATGTATTGTGTGACACTGTAGGTGGTCAATTATTTGTACAAACTAAAGTGTGTGCTGTACCCTACTTGGTTCGTGTTTGTTGATACTTGATAGATATGGAGGACAAGGAATTGAGAGGAGAGGCATAGACGGCTTCATTCAGGGCATGTAAAATCAAAGTAAAAGTCAGATTAGTGCAATAATATAACCAATAAAAATTGTTGTTTATGCATTAAAGACCATCACCAATGCCCCCAATAATTAAATTACATTTCTAAAAATTAAACAAATTAAATTACTAATCAATCCTTCCTTCCAATACATACTCTACCTCCCTTGGGCCCCTGATCTAGTTATTGATAAAGATCTGTGTCAGTCCATTTATGCTGATTTTGGTTTCATTTTATTTTTATTTATTTTGTAATTTACAAAGATTGCTAAAATCACATGATTTGGCCTTTTTTTGTTTTGTTCCTAGAGTATTATTAACCTCAATAACATTAATTTCCAGGCAATTTTGACCACAGTACAAACAATGAAAAATATATATTGTACAATATATCCATTAAGTCCACACTCACTGCTACAGTCCACAACATGGGCGGTGCTCCATAAAGGGCTCCAAAGAAGTCCAAAATATATCCAAAGAGAATACAGGCACTCACCACTTCCTTAATTGATGAAAAAATTTATTACCACTCACAGGTATGTCTCACATAGAGACGGTCAACAGCATGTCAGCAGATTATGTCGACGTTTCGGCTCCATCTGAGCCTTTTTCAAGACAGGTAAAATCACAACAGGTACATACCCAGCAGCCCATGACACACACCAAACCCCGGATCACTTATATAGCAGAGACACATCACAAACCCCGCCCATCAATCATCCAACAGGAAGTGGCTACAATGTTCATATTGCAGTGTCTAGTACTATTGAACAGAAATGACCATCCACTGTGTCATACCAACAACAAGGTATGATACCAGAAAACATAAATGCAGCAGATATATACCACAAAAAGCGGCTTATCGCGGCTAATTGCCGCGATGCCGGAAGTAGCGTGCGTTCCATTGCTAATGGAACGCACACGTGACACCAGGATGTTGATCACAAACCCGGAAGCGGTATGCGTTCCATTATCGTGGAGCACAACCGCGTGACCGGAGCTACGGTGCTGCATAAGATGGCTGCCAGCCGTTGCTAAGCAGCCAGGTATTAGCACACTGTCACATACTAAAACAGCACCAGCGTGCTAACAAAGTGATGATAGAGGCAGCATTAGGCTCATAAATCAATATGTTGGATGCATAAAATATGCATATGTACTACATATTGGTCCCGGGTGGATAATACATTACAATAATACAAATAGATTTGTTTATTCGATGCACATAGAAACTTAGCATTTGTATCATAATATCCAACTATTTATTCAGGTAGAGTATTGCCATAACCATATTCTGTAGTAGATCATTATGGTGTCCTGATGTTATCTGGATGACCCGCCCTTACTCCCCTATGGATAGAAATCTATCACAACAGCCAGGAGAAAATGGGATGCATATATGGTAGAGAATTTGGATGTATATCTCCCAGGACATAATGTAGTACATTAAGAGCCCGTGATATAGCCTCTGTCAAAAAAGCGATCCGGGGTGGTCACCAACATAAAGGATATTATAAAAGACAAAAGACACACATACACATATCATCATGCTTTAAGAGATGCATGATTGAATCCCATTAGAGAAAATTTATAAAAACAGTTTAGGAAAGGAATGTGTGAAAAAAGTATAAATCAGTGATAGCCCTATCCGAGAAAAAATGTTAAGTGGATTAGCCTCGTTTAACCCCCGAGGTGCTAAGGTGTCCAATTCGTAGATCCATTTAGCTTCTCGTTGTCGTAATTGCCTTTCCCAGTCACCACCACGTGAGGGTCTCGGTACGTGATCTATTAACATGCACTTCAGGCTAGATATTGAATGCCCTCTAGTTGCGAAGTGTTGTGCCACCGGTTTGTCAGATACCTTAGAGATCAATGCAGCTCTAATTGATGTGCGATGGTTGGCCATCCTGTCTCGAAAGTTTCGTGTTGTCATGCCAACATAATAGTATCCGCAGGGACAGACAATAATATAGATTACATGATCCATGGTACAATGTAACCGATAGCGGATCTTAATCTGCTGACCACTATGTGGATGTGCGAAACTCGCCCCAGTCATCATTGATCGGCACGTAGTGCAATTGGGGCACCGATAGCAACCCTTCTTGGTGTCCGGAAACCAGGACTTATTGGTAGCTGATGGCTGTAGAGTCGGGCGCATTAACATTTGTCGAAGATTCTTGCCGCGTCTGTAGGCACAGAGTGGCGGCTGCAAGTTTAACCCTTTGAACACTGGGTCAGAGGCCACAATCGGCCAATGCTTATGCAGCACTTTCTCAGACTGTGACAAAGCAACGTCGTATCTAGATGCAAATATCATTCTGTTAGCAAGGCCTTTAGCACCATGGCTGTTGAAGTGGGAGTGCCTGTACCTAGCTTTATCGAGGCATCTTGCAACAGTTTTCTTCGTGTAGCCACGTTCGTAGAATCTCTCTGCCATCGCCTCAATCTGTGACTCCGTATCATCATGTGTGGTATTATTGCGCAGCACACGCATGAACTGCGAGATCGGTAGGCTCTCTTTAAGATGAACAGGGTGGTGACTGGAGGCATGGAGGAGTGTGTTTCTATCAGTCTCCTTTCTAAAGAGGGTCGAGGCAAGTCTTCCTTTGTATCGGAAAAGAGTCACATCTAAAAAATTTACCTTATCACGACTAATGTGATAGGTAAAACGGATAGGGCTATCCAAACTATGGAGGTAGTCAATCATCTCATAGAACTCAGTGTCGGTCCCTAGCCAAATAATATAAACATCGTCAATGTAGCGGGCAAAAAGTAAACACTTTGACCCAAACCTAGGTATGATGTTGTTAGATTCATATTTATGCATATACAGATTGGCATACGATGGGGCCAAATTTGACCCCATCGCAGTGCCACTGCATTGAATGTAGAAGTCATTCCCATAGGCAAAGTGATTCTTTTTCAATACTATGCCCGCAAGATCAAGTAAAAATTCGGATGGAGGGCCCTCGTGTGATCCCACTATCAAGGCATCACGCATAGCCTCAAGGCCTTCTGTGTGCGGAATGACTGTATATAAGGACTGGATGTCCATAGTTATTAACCACGCATCATCAGGTATTAGGCCTAGTGAATCAATTTTGTCAAGCAGGTCCGCAGTGACCCTAATGTAGCTGGGCATCGTGGTTACAAGTGGTTGGAGAAAGGAATCACTAAAGATTGCTAATGGCTGTAAAACAGAGCCCATCGCCGAAATAATCGGACGACCGGGGGGTCACTCATCGATTTGTGTATTTTCGGTAGTGTGTAGATGATTGGACACACAGGACTATCCACAGTTAGGTAGCCAGCTATTTTATGGTCCAACCATCCACACACCAGCGCTTGATTGATCGTAGTATCAACTAATTTTTTGATTTGCAGCATAGGGTTGCCCCTACACTTAACATAAACTGTAGAGTCAGCCAATTGCCTAAGTATTTCCGCATTATATTTGCACCAGTCCTGCACCACCATGGCACCACCCTTGTCAGCTTGTCGAACAACTATCTGTTCATTATTAATCAAACTCCTCAATGCATCTCTCTGTGCCGGAGAAAGGTTATTGTACCGCGGTGGTGCAGTCCTGGCATGCATTTCACTATCGGTTAACCGAAGGAATGTGAGGATACTTGGATTGGTAGACTGAGGATCAAAAACACTTGGTCTAGCCAATCCAGTGACTTGAGTCACTTCGTTGGTCTTATTAAAAAAAAACTCTCGCAACCTAAGCTTTCTCCCAAATTTATAATGATTCACAACCCACCCAAATCTATTATGCGGGACAGTGGGAACAAATGAAAGACCTAGGGCTAAAATCTCTGTTTCTACAGCTGAAAGTTTATAGGTTGACAAGTTGAAGACAGCGTCTACTGATATTTCCTTGGGCGCCCCCTTCGCCTTGTGGCCACCCCTCCTTGAGGGGAACCTCGTTCTATGTTTCTGTTGGGATTTGTATCGTTCCGGGCGTTTCTCCCTAAAAAAGCCCCAGAGGGGGGTCTATTATCAACCACCTCACTCTCAGAATTGGATTGAGATGAGGAATTATCCAAGGGGCCCTGATATCTACTTCTATTATGTAGGCGCTGTCGTCTGCCTGAAAAACCTCTAGATTCACCTCTCAGCCACCTGTAAACCTGGTTGTTAGTGTAATCGGCATTTACAGTAACCAGTTTTTTACGTTTAAACGTAATGAGATCTTGTTGGTAAGTATTAACTTGTTCAGCCAAGCGATCGACCCATTTGTCAGCAGTATTAGTCACCAGTGTAGATAAATGCACAGAATTAAACCTGGCCAAGTCCTCTCGCACTTGTTTTAATTCCACCCCCACCTCCTCAATAACGAGGAGAATGAGGTCAAGCGAACATTTATTTAAAACACCACACCATTTGGTGCAAAACGTAGGGCTATTGCGACCAATGGTGGGTATGTTGTTTACACGAAATCCTCTCGGGATTTTTTTATTTCTATAATAGTCCGAGAGGAATTGGCCATGTAAAGTGAGATCCACTTCCCGCTTTCTTAATCTTAATACTTTATGGAACAAATCTAGCGGTGTCTCATCTGGCAATTTAGCAAACTCCGTATGGTCAAACAGCACCTTTTCAGCGTCATCATCTGTCAGAGAAAGAAAGGTGCTGTGTGCTAACTGAAAGGTAGCCTCATCAATCACTTGATTAGGGTCAATTGACATATGACCACAACACAGGTGAACACAACCTGTACAATATATATTTTTAGATGCTGTAATCATCTGTACGGATAATTTTCAGCCTCAATGTAGGATCAGTTCCTGAACGTTATGTTCGACCTGGAGAAGGTTCTGCTTCATCCAGCTTTACGCATGGTATGTAGTAACATGTAAATGTTTTATTACCAATTTACACCACTAATTTTTGTATTAATTCCACATATTTTCACTTTATTGCAGACATCGTGGCAAAGGGAGTGCAATTGTCCCAGATGCTACTACCTTATATGGAATTCAAAACCTGCAAGAAACTACGCTGGATGAAGACAATATTGTGATGTGGTCAAAACTGACTGGAAAGGAGTGTAAATTAATGTTATTGTTTTTATGATTTAAAAAAAAAACAGCTCCAAAACCAAAACCTGCAGGGGCAGTTTTGTCTAAACCAATCCAGATCCAAAACACGAAGGAGATACAGATCCAAACACAAATCACAAAGCCTGAGAAAAGGGACAACGCACATCCCTAGTTCTAGGTATGTTTTGCAAACTGAACTAATCTGCTTGTATGTGTGTGATTACCCCTTTTTTAAACTTTAGTATTGTTATATTTTTATCCTACAGTTGTTTCTGGCTATGGGTGTCACTGGCTAATTTGCTCGCCACGCTTCAGGCCCGATGAATCGCTGTGCTCACCACAGGTTATATTCCCACTCAGCTGGTGGCGTGGACCCAGCAACCAAGTGGGAATACCCAGAGATGGTTCCGATTCCGGGCATCATTATTTCTCTGGCTGACGGGATTCTAACGTTGGTGTCTTGGACGCCGGGATCCAGACAGCTGGTATTTTAACTGCATCCCCTTCAAAATTATTGTATAAAACTCTACCTTGTATTATTGATACAATGGATACAAATCTGTAATTAATAAACATTTAATTAGATAAAAACCAACATTTACAATAACAAAAAATACATGCAACTACTTGTTACAATATATGTTAAATGATTTGTACTGTAGTTTAACTGTCTCCTAAAAAATAGTATTATTCATCTAACATTACTAGTACATAATCTCTAGTTAGTATGAAACAGAGCTGGAAACTTTAATGCCTATTATAGCAAGTCTCATGGGAGTAGTTACTGTACAGTATATGAGCACAAACAATCTTATTACTCCTGAAAACTGTACTGATTATAATATAACTACTGGGTACAATGCTAGGGGGTAATAAGTCCTCCATGAAATACTTGGTCCTATAGTGTGGCAAGTTGTTAAATTACAGCTTCCATGGGTAATGTTGCAATGTTCTTAATTTAGGAGTAATATACAGCACACTATCTCTCCTGAACTAACCAACATGTGTGTGCTGATGATTTCTCCCCACATGCACTGTCCATCAGTGGTAAAAGGGACCCAGCAAAACCTCTCATAGATCGTACATATAGGCTGTAAACAGTCAGGTCTAAAATTTAACTCAACGGGCGAGATGCATCATCACTTGGAAAGTGATAAAACGGAGAGTGATAAACTTGTAACCAACCATCTAATTTTTTAAACACAGCCTGCAACATGGTAGTTAGGAACTGATTGGCTGGTACTTTCTCTCTCTCATTTTGGGGGTCATTCTGACCCGATTGCACGGTGCAGTTTATCGCAGCGGTGTGATCGGGTCAGAACTGCGTATGCCAGGCGGCCGAAGGCCGTCGCTGCGCTACGATCGCCTCTGCCTGATTGACAGGCAGAGGCAGTCGCTGGGTGGGGGGTGGAACGGCAGCGTTTGGCCGCCATTTCGTGGGCACGGTCCAGCCACGCAGGCATGGCCGGACCGCACGGGGGAGGGCCACAGTGCCTGCGTGATGTGACATGCAGCCGCTGCGGGCCAGGGAGCGACGAGTAGCTCGTGGCCAGCTCGCTAAAGCTGCGCTGGCCGGGAGCTACTCTTAAAGTGCAAATGCATCGCCGCTGTGTGATGCTTTTGCACTTCAGTGGGAGGGGGGAGGCACTGACATGCGGGGCGTGATAGCCCTGTACTGGGTGTCCCCCCGCATGTCTATGGTGATGATGGGAGCCCTGCAAAATTTTGCAGGGCTACGATCAACTCGGAATCGCCCCCTTTAACACTCTCCAAGCAATGAGGCTTCTCACAATGTTTCCATCTTTTAAGAGTTCCTGCACACCTCTCCCTCACTATCTGCAATACTTTGCTGTTTTCTATTCCTCGTGCACTGTCATCCTCTATTCCTCCCTTTCCTTCACTCATCACATTCAGTTCCTCTTCTAAACATGCTAATATACCATCATATCAACATGGGGGTAAGTCAGAATTGATCGCAGCAGCAAATTTGTCAGCAGTTGGGCAAAACCATGGGGGTCATTCCGAGTTTAACGCTCGCTAGCTGTTTTTAGCAGCCGTGCAAATGCTATGCCGCCTCCCACTGGGAGTGTATTTTAGCTTAGCAGAAGTGCGAACGAAAGGATCACACAGCGGCTACAAAATAATTTTGTGCAGTTTCAGAGTAGTTTCAGACCTACTCAGCGCTTGCGATGACTTCAGACTGTTCAGTTCCCGTTTTTTTTTTTTCGATCATAAAATTTTTATTGAGAAAAATAAGCATACATTACAATACGAGACTGTGGGGTATATTTACTAAGCTCCCGATTTTGACCGATTTGGTGTTTTTTGTTCAAAGTGTCATCTCGGGAATTTACTAAACTCAAATCTCGGCAGTGATGAGGGCATTCGTATTTTTTTTACAGATGTGTTGTAAAAATACGAATGAATACACCATCGGTCAAACGCGGCTGTTTAGGTATAGAACTCGGTCATTTACTATGCATTCGTATTTGAAATCTCTACCGTGAAAGAGCATTTGCGCTCGTAAAAAAATACAATTCGTAAAAAAACACGGGGTAAAAGTAGACCTGCTTTTGAGAAGCGTGTTTACATGTGTTCCGACTTCATCATTAATCACACCTGCATTTTTGGCCCTTTAAAAGGTGGGCCAGCACATTTGCCAAATCAATCACTCTGAAATGGCTGCTGCCGTGTGTAGCAGTGCATTTGGTTTTGCTGTGGGATTCCTGAGACTGCTCCATGAGGCTACAAGAAACCAGGGCCAGTAAACTGAACATGGTCAGCAGGATGTACAGGTGCCGCGGAGGCTGCACAGGCCTTGGTTTTTTAGGGGGCGTTTGAACTTAAACACATTGGCCGATGACCAGGTCATACAGATGTTCAGGCTAAATAGGACCAACATTTTCCGTCTGTATGGCCTAGTCAAACTGGACCTAGACCCTGAGACAGCACGCTCTCGCTCTGTCTCAGGCCTGCACAAACTCCTGGCTGTGTTGCACTTTATGGCTATTGGCAGCTTTCAGGCTGTGACAGGCGATGTAATAGGAATCTCACAGCCCACCTTTTCAAAATATTTAAATCAGGTGAGGCAAACCATACATACTCCTCTATGCCCCATTTCTGTATTGTGTAATGTGAATTTTTAACAGTATATTTGAACAAAGTGCTTAAGACACTCACCTTATATTTTTGACTGTACACTCAGGTTTTGGATGCATTTGAACCACACATAGATGCCTCTATCTGCTTCCCTACCCAGGAGTCTCAGTGGCATGCAGTCAGGGTAGCTTTCTATGAGCTTGCTGGCATGCCAAATGTGCTGGGTGCCATAGATTGCACACACGTTGAGCTGAGACCACCTAGGGGCAGGCAATATATTTATATAAATAGACATTTTGGCCAATCAACTAATGTCCAGGTGGTTTGTGATGCAAAACTCAAAATTATGAGTGTTGTTGCGGGTTACCCTGGCGGCTGCCATGACTCCTTCATCCTCGGTCAGTCATCCCTCTTTGATAAATTTGATGCTGGAGAAATGCCAGATGGCTGGCTGCTGGGTATGTACCAAGTATTTGTGTTCAATTTTGTGCTTACCTCAACCTGCATATTATGTTAGCACTGTGTTTGTGCATCAATGTTTTACAATGCTGCTAATCTCTGTTTTTCAGGTGATGGGGGTTATGGCTGCTACTCTTGGCTTCTGACTCCATTGTCCGCCCCTGATTCCCCTGCTGAACACAATTACAATCATGCACATAAGTCTACACGGAATGTGATAGAACGATGTTTTGGTGTACTGAGATAAAGGTTTCGGTGTCTGGATAAGTCTGCCGGGCTTTTGTTGTATAGTCCCTTAAAGGTGACTAGGATTGTGTTCTGCTGCTGTTTTCTTCATAACATGTGTTTGCAGCAACATCTGCCACATGATGATGATGATGATGATGATGATGATGGAGAAAACAGTCAGCAAGCAGAGGAGTTAGAAACATCTGGCGACACTGTGAGTACAGATATAGGGAGGCAGGTAAGGCAAGACCTGATTTTGGCACATTTTAGTGGTAAGTAAATTTGCCTGTGTGCTTTGTATATGAACAATTAAGGCACACCAATGTATTTTCTGTAGTAATGTGGCTCTTGCTCACTCTTGAGCTAGTCAGCTGAGTGTTGTTTATTTGCTTGATATGTGTTTATGTCTAACTGTTGGGTATCAGTTACTTAGCTATTTGTATAGCGGTTTTGGTAAGTAATTATGTGTTTATAATGTTAAAAGTTTTTTTTTCACATTCAAAGGTAATGTTTGCCACAATACTACATAATAATTTAGTATGCACTAACAACCATTATTGTTTAGCCTATTGTTTGTGTTTGTTGTGTGTCGACTTTCTTCTAAAGCTGTGTTTCAAATATGTTACCTCATTAGCACAACATAATGGACATTGAGTATTGTGTGCCAATTAGCCAAACATACATTGACTAACACCAACCTTGCAAAATTGTTTACACATAATTATGGCTGTGATGTGGTAAACGTTCATGTTAGTAATGATGCTAGAATATTCCCAACACATGTGAGTGTTAACTCTAAGAAATTTCCTCTTACACTGACAGTTTTTTGCACATAACACATTGCACATCAATCACTTTTCACATTTATTACTGTACAACATGTGTTTTCATTACAAATAACTGCTATTGTGTAGACCTAGTTTTGTCAACAATGTGTCTCCAGCTGCAGGGTGGTCTATTTCTTAGGCTGTTCTTTGGTGGCTGACGTGGGTTTGGTTTGGGCAGTGGAGCGGGTTCGGCTGGATCTTCAAACTGGTGATGAAATTGGGGTCTGTGTAGGTGTGTTGGTCCCTGAGCTGGAACCTTGTTGGTGTTGTGCCAACAAATTAATATTTTGACTGAGGTTAGCCAGGGTTGCCGTAAGTTGTGTTGTGGCTGTTGTGTTGTTGTCTATGATGCGAGACATGGTTTCTGATATAATTTGATTACTTTGAATTAACTGAATGAGGGCCTGTTGATGTCGGTGTTGGTCATCCATTATGCGCTGAAAGGTAACAATAAGTTGGCTGTTATCTGCTCTCATCTGCTCCATACTGTTTGCGACTCTGCATAGCTGGACATTGAGCCTGCTTGTGTTTCTACACAGTCTCGGGAGATGATAGGGCAGACAGGCTAGGTATTGGGTGTGCGTGCGTAGGCAATCAATATTCTGTGCCTGTTGTTGGTTCCATGTTACCCAAAATGATGGTTCAGGTTGTTGCGGGGGGGGTTGTTTGGCTCAATTGTGGGTGTGGTGACATTTGAGGTGGCGGGGTACTTTCCTGAGGCGTGCTTGGTTGGTTAACATCTATTGCTTGCAGATGGAGGGTGTATGTTTCCTGTTCAGATTCCTGCTGGGCTTCCGGGGGCATGATGTCTGGTTCTGTATGGGGTTTAAGGGGACAACATTTGAGTGTATTCGAAAATTATGCTGGTTTTGATATTTAGTTTAACTTTCTAGACTTGTTTGTCAAACATTTTTCTTATGCAAATTAGGATGTTCACCAAGACTCGTATACACAATCAAAAAGGCCAATTATGTTGGTTTTTATGTTGACAAAAATGACTTCAAAACAAAAGTGGACACATGTTTGACAAATAACACACTTACGAAACAAACACACAGAGGTACAAAGTTTACACCATGAAAAAAAGTGATTTGTCACCCGCCATATCATACTTGCATTAAAATTTCAAACAGTAAATGACAATATGAATTCTATCACCATTGTGAAAGGGTGTGAATCTACCTGAAGCTCAATATTTTACTATTCAAATAAATAATGACAACACAATACTACTGTAAAGCACAAGAGAACACTTTAATTTTTTTAAATTTTTTAATTGGTTTTTGAATTTTAACAATTTGCAAGCCATGTGCTTGCTGCTGTGGATAAGTACTAGGATTATTACATTTTTTGGCTGATGCGTAATTTGTGTTTTGTGTTTACTCACCAGACAGCTGAGGGGAATGTGGTCCCTGTGATTGAGTACTCTCCAAAATGTGTTCTGGTGGCTGAGGCAATACAGTAGAAATACGACGTGGGGGTGTGCCTAATGCTGGTGTTGGTGCGACATCAGGATGATGTCTCTTGCTAGGCCTGCTTGTGTGGCTGCCAGACCCCTGTGAAGGACGTCTTTGTGGACTGTGATGCGATGTTGAAGTTCCTATGGATTAATGCAAACATTAGGTTTTTTTTATTTTTGTGGTGGACACATTAACAGGTGTCATTTTTGCGTTACCTGTATCGCCAGCATCCACAGCTCTTGACAGTGTTGCTTGTGTTCTGGAAGTGGTGGCTTACTTTCGTACTGTAAAAATTATACATTGGTGTTTATGACCTTTAAGTACAGTGTGTACTTTTGTAAGCAGCAACATTTAGTGATGTGGACATATGATTACCATTATGGGTACAGTTTCTAACAATAAATGTTGAAACAATGGTTTGCTTCATTTTTTGTTAACAGGCTAATGAGGTTCCATTTCCAAAGACATAAACATAGCCAAGTAGTCTAATTTTCCATGGCCAACAGCTGAATATACACACATGTATTACCATATATTTTACATTATTACATTCATGAGTAATTTTTTTAAAAAATATATAAAATCCGAAAAATTAGAAATTAAAAAAACAAAACATACAATACTTAGCCATCTACACTAACATATTGGCCACAAAGACAAGTAAAATACAGCAGACATTAAACAAAAAACAAAAAATAAAAACCATTACTACCTAACACCTCACTATACAAACACAAAATATAAAAAAAAAACAGAAATAGATAATCAATTTAGAACAAAAAATATATTAACAATACGATATCATTTAAAAAATACTAATTAGACATAAACACATATGCAGATATAACAGATTTGTAAAAATAAACTCACCATCAGGCCTAGGACGATCCGAATCCCGCACATTAGTCGCACCAACAACTTCATGCAGAATAAGGGTCCGCACAGGTTCCTCCCACTCCCGATAAGATGCTATAAAGGGATGGCCACCCCCTGTTTGCCTGGCTGACTTAGCTTCCTTTGCCATCTTGGCCTTGACACGGCGCTTGATGTCGTAGAATCTCTTCCGACACGTGTCCTCGGTCCTCTTCACCACACCCTCACTGTTTACTGCCGCTACTACCTTCCCCCACAGAACAGTTTTCCTGCGCGAAGGCACCTTGGCCGCATCACGCCCAAACAGCTGGCGATGATGGCGCATCAACTCATGCACCAAAGCCATATTTTCCGCAAAGCTAAATTTAACATTTCTGCCCATCTTGGTAGTGGTGTGTGGCTGCGGAGCAACACCACCATCACTGTCACTATCACTCGAGGCCACAGCAGCAACCTCACCCTCCTCCACCTCACTAACCTCCTCCCCCTCACTCACCTCCTCCACCTTACTCACCTCCTCCACCTCACTCACCTCCTCCCTCTCACTCACCTCCTCCCTCTCACTCACCTCTGACTGGGACATAATAATGACAAACAACAAATAACCCTAATAAAAAAAAACACAAAACACACTCCTCCACTACCACTGCACACCAACCACACACACACACACACACACACACACACACTCACAAACAAACAATGACAATAGACTGAAAGTAAAATGCACAAACACTAAAAATGACACAAACTTTTAAGAGACCACACAACAATTACCACAAGACTACTTACACACAAAACAGCACTCAACAATCGCAAGAAACCACCAAAACCGACCAACAAATCACCAACTCCAAAACACCAACTTCCTCTCACCTCTCCACTAGCTAAACCCACGAGGTGCAGCTGGTTGGGGGCGTTTTTATACTAATGAGCACAGACACTCCTCCATGACAAACACAACCAATCACGGACGAGTGACGAAAACGAAAGTAAGAAAATAACCGGGAAGGGTCAAAAACACTGCCGTGGAAATTAAAGATACGAATTCGTAAAAAGACCACCAAAATACGGCCGGAAAAACAAGAGTTGGCCGCGATCACATAAAATATATTACGAATGACATCGACATCGGAAAATACGAAAACACAAATTACGAACGCTTAGTAAATGAGCCGTAAAAAAAACAAAAAGTTGCAAATTCACACTACCGATGTCAGTCGTGTTTCAACTTCAAACAAATTCAGAACATTACGAATCTTAGTAAATATACCCCTGTATGTGCAATATTCCAACATAAGAAAGCGTAGACAGGAAAGCCAACAACAACAGTGGAATTACATCTGGTTACCATATAGAAGGTGAAGAAAGGTGAAAAAATAAAAAATAAATAAAACTATATGATATTGTTTTGACAAGATTAGAAATTTAAAGCGCAGTAAGAATTATATTTTCAGTAATCAGAAAAATAAAAAATAAAAAGGTAGAGAAAAAATGTCATGTATACATACATCTGTGGATTCCAATGTCAAAGATATATCAGAGAATAATAAGAGATAGATATGCACAGTAAGTATAGAGGGGGAGAGAAGGTAGGAGAGATAAGGGGAAGGGGAAGAGGGGGAAGAAGAAAAAAAACACACACAAAAATAGGGGTCTCCGACGAGCCAGGGATTGGGTAGTTAGAGAGAGAGAGAGAGGAGAGAAAAAAAGAAGAAGAAGAAAAAAAGGGGGGGGGGGAGTTGGTGGGTGGAACAATACTATACTATGGTTGAGTTTTGGGCTTAGTGAAGACCAGGGAGAGTGGAATTATGGAGGGTGTACCATGGGAGCCAAGTGGAATGGAATTTTTGTAACGTGTTGTGTTGGAGACTAGTGATGTATTCCATGTTTGCGATGAACCAAATCCTGTTCATTAGTGCTTGCCGGCTGGGAGCTTCTGGAGCTTTCCAGTTGTGCGCTATTTGGTATTTGGCTGCACAAGAGACATGAAGAATCAATTTATTAGAATTCTCGGGGATGTGGTCAATTGGGGCACAGAGGAGTAGATTGATAGGTGAGAGAGACATTGTTCGATTAAGTAATTGGGTGAGGATAGCACGGACCATCTCCCAAAAGCAAGCAATTTTTGGGCAGGACCACCAAACGTGATAAAACGTGCCAACCTGTCTTCAATTCCTCCAACAGAGATTTGTAGTATTGGGATAGATTCTATGCAGTCGCTCTGGCACCAAATACCATCTCGTATATATTTTGTAAGAATTTTCATGGATGGCCACACTGATGGAGCATCGTGAAATCATGTCACGCATAGTATTCCACTCCTCTTCTTCGAGATGGAGACCTAGGTCTGTAGCCCAAGCCAGTTCGTGTGGTTCGAGTATGGGAGGTACGGGATTCAGGACAGAATTATATATGAGAGAGATGGTACCCTTGTCAATAGGTCTATGTATACAAAGTCTTTCGATAAGAGAAGGGACTGGTAATGGGTATGTTAAGTGTAGGGAGAAAATAAAGAGACGGATTTGTAAGTATTGATAATACAAAGAATTGGGGAGATCATATGTGTCTTGTAGGTCAGAAAACGATTTAATAGCATGGTTCCCTGTGAAATGGTGAAGTCTGGTGACACCTGCAGAGATCCAAGGTTGAGCCATCCCCTGAGAGAGTCCCGGAGAGAATACGGAGTTGTTCCCGATAGGAGTTAGGGAGGACGGGTAGTTGGTTAGTTTCAGCTTTTTATTTAGAGACTCCCAACTTCTGAGTGTTAAATGTACTGTGGGTGAAGGGTGATGGGATTGATGAAACTGTTTGTGAGGTAGCCAGGGTAGATAAGAGACTGACGGGACACCGAGTAGGTCACTTTCTAGGTCCACCCACCATTTAGTGTGCCTCGGGGCATGCCAAGCGACCATTTGACTCAGCTTGGTTGCGTCGAAATAACGCTGGAGGATGGGAAGGTCCAGGCCTCCATTCTGGGAGTGTTTAGCTAGGATGTTTCATCGGAGTCTAGGTTTTTTGTGGTTCCATATAAATCTACACAGTAGAGATTGAAGGTTATTGAGGGTTTGCGGAGGGACCTGAATTGGGAGTGTCTGAAATAAATATAGGAGTTTGGGAAGTGCATTTATTTTTATTGTATTAATACGTCCAACCCAAGAGAGAAAGTAAGCTTCCCATCTCTGGACATCTTAGAGAATAGAATTAATAATCGGGGTGTAGTTAGCTCGATAGAGGGAGTTGTAGGATTTAGTAATGGAGACCCCCATGTATTTAAGTGAGTGCCTACGCCAAGAGAAATCAAAGTTTGTTTGCAATTGGGACTTAGTACGTTTGGGAATGTGTAGAGAAAGGGCCTCGGATTTTGTTTGATTAATTTTATATCCCGAAAGATTACCGTATATGAATAATTCGCGGAAGAGGTTCGGAAGGGAGATGTTCGGGTTCGTCAGTGTGAGAAGGATATCGTCAGCGAATAGGGAAATGGTGTATTCATTACAGTTAAATGAGATCCCAGAAATGTCTGGGTTAGCCCGAATACGACT
Organism: Pseudophryne corroboree; assembly: GCF_028390025.1. NCBI lineage: Eukaryota > Metazoa > Chordata > Amphibia > Anura > Myobatrachidae > Pseudophryne > Pseudophryne corroboree. Next base: position 641,813,726 of record NC_086448.1, read on the forward strand.
TGCGAGGGGCTCAATTATAAGCGCAAAAATAAGGGGGGATAGTGGGCATCCCTGATGGGTTCCATTAGATATTAGGAATGGATCTGACAATAAACCATTGGTATGTACCGATGCTGATTGGTTATGATATAGGGCCTGTATTGCCTGGAGGAATTTACCTTGAAAACCGAATTCCTGTAGGGTTTGCAGCATGAAGGACCAGGATACCCTGTCAAAGGCCTTCTCTGCATCCAGAGCAAGCACCAGAGATGGGGTTTTGTTGAGATTGATATAGTGAATAATATCAACTATACGTCTTGTGTTGTCAAGTGCTTGTCTGGACGGGACAAATCCTACCTGGTCAGGATGTATTAGGGAAGGAAGGATAGGGTTGAGTCTGTTAGCTAGTATTTTAGCGAAAATTTTCAGGTCGGTATTCAGCAGTGATATAGGTCGGTAGTTAGAAGTATTTTGAGAGTCTTTGTTAGGTTTCGGAATTACGGTGATAGTGGCTTTAATTGTTTGGAGGTGAAAGGAGGAGCCTTCTAGAATAAGATTAAATACATTTGTAAGGTGGGAAAGTAGAGAAGTTTGAAAAGTTTTGTAGTATGACATCGGGAGGCCATCTGGGCCGGGGGCTTTAGACCGCTTCTGACTTTTGATGGCAAAACTCACTTCTTCGTCGGTGATGGGTTTGTCTAGATTTGACGTAGTTGCTGAGTCTATGCGAGGTAGAGCAGAGGACCTTAGATAATCAGATGTTGTTGGGTGGTTTGAATTTAAAATGGGTGGGGCGTCAGGCAAATTATAAAGTCGTTCGTAGTAAGTCTTAAAGATTGAATTAATAGTGGTAGGATTGTATTGGAGAGAACCATTTTCATCTTTTATAGCCTGGATAGCTGTGTGCGCCCTCCGAGCTTTCAGTCTGTTGGCCAATAATGTGTCGGCTTTGTTACCATTTTCGTAAAATCTTTGTTTTAACTAACGGAGAGAATGCTCGGTCTTTTCAGCTAATAGGGCGTTCAAGGCCACTCTAGCAGTTGTGAGTTGTGTGTAGAGAGAGCGCGAGGGTTGTTTTTTATGTTGGGTTTCCAGGGTATGGACTTCTTCTGTAAGGGATTTTAATTTGTGTTTATGTTCCTTATTTCTATGGGAAGCGTAGCTAATGATATGACCTCTTATGACAGCTTTATGCACCTCCCAGATCAATGGAGTACAGAAAGAGTCAGTGATATTTAAAGAGAAATAGTCTGCGATGGCTAGTTTAATTTTGCCTTGGAATTGGGGAATCTTTAGGAGTGTTTAATTTAACCGCCAACTGGGGCGGGTTGTCAAGGTATCGAGAATGTCAAAAGTGGCGGTGATAATGGAGTGGTCAGTCCAAGGATTGGTAATGATAGAGGAGTCTAAAATATGTTTAGAAGTCCGAGTGCCGCAGAAAAAAAGATCAATTCGTGAGTATGATTGGTGTGGGATTGAGAAAAAAGTGTAGTCCCTGACCGTAGGGTTGAGGGCTCGCCAGACATCAAAAAGGCCGGCTTCCCGGATGTGCTTAGTTAAGGAGCGGGAAGAGGAATCACTGTGCGGACGAGTTGGGCAAGAGGATTTGTTTAGATGGGTATCCGGGACGGTATTAAAATCTGCTCCTCATAATAAATAGCCTTTCCTCACTTTAGTTAGTTCGGAAAAGAAAAAATTGAAGAAAGAGGGTTGTCCAGAATTAGGGGCGTAAACAGTCACTATTGTGCATTCTAGGTGTCCGATTTTGCACGTTAGAATAATATAGCGTTCTTCCAGGTCAGTGTGAGTAGATTGTAAAGTAAATGTGGTTTTGGAATTTATCAAAATGGCCACCCCATTGTGTTTAGATTGACTTGAGGAGTAAAAAACAATTGGGTATCGTTTGGTTGTCAGGGTTGGGTGTGAATGGGCTTTGAAGTGTGTTTCTTGAATAAACACTATTCCCGCCTTTAGAGATTGCAGAGAATGAAACAGGGATGAGCGTTTTTGAGGGGTGTTGAGACCCTTGGCGTTTAGGGACGCCAGCACAAGGGGCATTGTGAGGATTTGTTAAAAAAGAGGGGAAGAAGTATAGAGAGGCCCGTGACTCGGTGGGGAGAACAAAGAAAAAAAATTAAAGAGGGAAGGAAGAAAGGAACAGATAACAAAAAGGAGTGTTAGGAAGGGAGGGGATCTGTGTGGTGGTTCCTCACGACCAGCGAAAAGGAACAGACACAGAAATTAGGATTGGCAGGTCCTGATGTGGGGGACTGTCGGGTATCTGCCGCACTCTCTCCAAGGGGGTGAAGCGGGAGAGGGGGGGGCTTAACTAGAGTATTACAAAAATATGAATGTATGAAGTAAAAGGTATTGCGTGGCAAGTGAAACTGTCAGCAATAACGGCCAAGAGGTAAAGATCACAACATAAAGAAAACAGAAAATCGTAACAATAAACAAACAGTTACAACAGTGATAACTAGGTATCTATAGATCAAGGAGCCGAACACCGGCAACAATTAAAAGAGCATCGTGAGAATATTGGTAGGAGAATCATCGTAGGTTTCGTAGAGAGGTCTCAAAAAGCGCAAGAAAATATATCATATGAAAGAGCAGTACAATAACAATATTGATTACACATCAGGCATCTCGGGTGTAGAAGAGAAGTGAGAGAGAAGAGAAAGAGAAAAAAATAATAATAATGCAAGTAAGGAAAATAGTACACTGCTCATTGAGAACTAAGGGCTAGTATGTTGCAACGATATATGTAGTTAGAACTAAGTGGGTGGACATGTTCATAGGAATATAATATAAAAACCAAGGAGAAACCCCAAGAAGTAGGAGGAAAAGATAAATGTACGGTAGGACTTTCAAAAGCAACCGGCGTAACAATTTAGAACAATCTAGGCAGATTACAAAACATTTAGAAAATAACAATTTTAGGAGAAAAAGTGCAGTTCACTTTGAGATTGGTAACGGTTAAATTGTCTGGGAGCTAGGCGCTGTGGTGGGTGGCGGGTCGGAGTCCTCCAAGTGTGATTGAAAGTCTCCACCTTCTCTTGGGTCTTTAATAACGACCATTTTTCCATTGAAATCAACCAGCAGCTTAAAGGGGAATCCCCAGCGATATCGGATTCCGCGCGTGCGGAGAGCGGAGGTCAGTTCCTTGAGTTCTCTTCTTTTGATTATCGTGGAGGGAGCTAAGTCCTGGAAGAACTGCAGTTTGGCGTTATCATACAATATGTGTGGCTTGCCCCGAGTCGGGTTAAGAACCAGTTCTTTATCTTTAAAATTGAGGAAGCGCATGATGACATCCCTAGGGGGGTCACCATCTCGTGGTCTAGGTCTAAGGGCCCTGTGAGCTCTTTCCAAGGGCAATTCCAGGGAGCCCAGATTCGGTACAATGGTAGAGAATAACTTGTGTAGGTAGGCTTCTAGAGCCACGGGGGAGACAGATTCTGGGATATTGCGTATTCGGAGATTGTTTCTCCTTTCACGATTTTCCAGATCTTCGTTTTTAGCGCGCAATTCCGACACATCTTGGATGAGGTGGTCAATATCTCTGATGGTCTCATGGTGTTTTTTTGTAGAGTGTCCTGTCTGGACTCTAATTTTGAGGTTCTAGAGGACAAGGACGATACCTCGCACCTAATTGAGGTGACCGCTTTATCCAGTTTGGATTCCAGCGATTCTTTAAAATCCATAATGAGCGATTTCAAGGCCAGGATATCCTCCTTGGTTGATAGTGCCAGTGAGGAAGATGGGTCCTCCCTGTCTGACGATGAGAGGTTAGGTGAGGGGGGACCCGAGAGGGGGGGGTGGTTTGTCATTCTTGCCAGCTCTGGTGAAATGATGAGCGATGTCAGCACCACCACGCTTTGTAGCGGATGCGGAGGATTTGGACATGGTAGTGCCTCAGTAAGTAGATCAAAATAGAATGGGTTACACAAGATACCGAAGAAATATATATAAGTGATCAGGTAAAATGGCCAGAGAAAGAAACACTGGAGGGCAGGGGTGAGGCGTGATCAGTGAGACATGAGGGCTTTCAGCGTTGGTGTATGAGGAGTAACCTTGGTCTCCGGATAAATTGCCTTGCTGATGTCTGTGATCTGGTCGGAGTATTTGTGACAGGCGTGGATGTTGGGCCCCTCACATAAGTGTTGCTGCACGCAATAGGAGTTGGGGTAACTTTGGGGGAAGAGTTGGAGAGAGGAAAAAAAAAATATTTCCTCTTTTTTTTAAATATATAAATAAATAGATATATATACACATATATATATATGTGCATACATATACATATATACACAGGACAAAATAAAAAGCAAAAGAGGGTGAGGGTTTGTAGTAAAGCGGCAACAGGGGTCCAGCTCCCACTAAAGCCCTGCAACAACTGCTTGTGGGCACGCCGCCAGCATCCAAGATGGCGCCGCCAGGCTGTGGAGTGGGCTTTCCAGGCTCCCTGAGACCGTATGCAGGTCCAGCAGGGGCGAGTACAGCGGCGGGTGGCAGGCGCGGGCCGCGATCTCCGGTCCCGGCTCTGTTCAGCGAGAAGCAGCAGCAGAGAGGGGCTACCGCAAAGGCCGCCCATATTCGGCTCTCCACAGCGGGACCCGCGGTGACCGGCAGGAGTCCACGCTCAGCTTGCAGGGTGGGCGGCACTCACCTCTTCGCCTCCACAGCAACCAAAAATGCAGGTGAGGGTATCCAAGGGATGGGAGGGGGGCCGCCGCCAACACCGGATCTCCGCCACAGGGGGGGCCACTTCCTCGGGCTCCACTTCCTCGGGCTCCACCGTCAAATCGAGGTCCTGGCTCCTCCTAAGGTGGTAGGTCGCAACCCGCACGGACACAGGGGTATCCTCCGGCTCCGCGGACCTCCTCACCCGATGCAGGGGGACTTTGGCAGGCTGTTGTGAGACCCCAGGAACTCCAAGGGGCAACGGAGAGATTTAATACAATAGCCAAAAGCAGGAGCCTAGTTGCTCTACGTCTGCCTGGAACTATCGTCAAGCCACGCCCCTCAGTTCCCGTTTTGACGTCACGAACACGCCCTTCATTCGTCATGCCTGCTTTTTACCTGGCACGCCTGCATTTTTTCGATCACTCCCTGAAAACAGTCAGTTGACACCCAGAAACGAACACTTCATGTCAATCACTCTGCGGCCAGCAGTGCAACGGAAAAGCTTTGCTAGACCTTGTGTGAAACTACATTGTTCGTTGTAATGGTACGTCGCGCGTGTGCATTGCGCCGCATACGCATGCGCAGAAGTGCCGATTTTCTGCATCATCGCTGCACAGTGAACATTTTCAGCTAACGATCAACTCGGAATGACCCCCCCCATGTGCACTACAGGTGTGGCAGATATAACATTTGCAGAGAGCGTTATGTTAGGGTAGGTTATTTTGTTTCTGTGTAGGGCAAATACTGGCTGCTTTATTTTTACACTGCAATTTAGATTTCAGTTTGAACACACCCCACCCAAATCTAACTCTCTCTGCACATGTTATATCTGCCCCCCCCCCCTGCAGTGTACATGATTTTGCCCAACTGCTAACAAATTTGCTGCTATGATCAAGTCTGAATTAGGCCCCAGGTTCCTTCCCTAGTGTCAATTCCAACAAAAATGTTATCCATTCATCCAATCGCTATTACCACTGCAACCTCCTCCTGTCTAGCCTCCTTCTCATTTGCTCTTTCCACTTCAATCCATCCTCAGTGAAGTTGCTATAGTGAGTTTCCGCTTATGCTGTTCTACTTCTGCCTCCCAAACTCTTCTCCTTATTGCACAAAGCTGAAGAATTACAGTATGTGATACTGTACCTTAATATAAATAAATATATATATATATATATATAGTACTACAGTAACTCCGGCACTCCACTAGATGAGCTGAAACTTGAAATACTTGCTCCTGTGCCTTCCATCAGGGGAGTTACCCCAGAATCACAGCAAAGAAACAGGCGGCACTCGAAGTCAGCAAAAACAAGGTTTGTATTACACAAAAGAGCGTTGACGTTTCGGGGACGTGCTCCTCGTTCTGAGGAAGGGGAGCACGTCCCCGAAACGTCAACGCTCTTTTGTTTAATACAAACCTTGTTTTTGCTGACTTCGAGTGCCGCCTGTTTCTTTGCTATATATATATATATATATATATATATATATTACTAATAATCATACTTTTACTATTTGCTATTATTATTATTATTATTAATATTATTATTAACTAGTAATAACACTTTACTATATGCATCGGAGCAGCAGGAATGTTTATGAGTTTACGTACATCAATTAAGATGGTCCTTGGAGACAGTAAACAGAAAATTAAAAGTGGGACTGCTCATGAATATAATTGGCAGAATCAGTTACACAACAGAAGAACAATACAAGGTTTAATGCTGAGTGGAATAACATACATATGTGACATATCACAGCAGAACTAATAATAAAGACAGAAATTATCCCTAGATCTTATAAAAATTTCACTCCATAGATAGGCAATTGCTATGGACAGCAGTAAAAAATAACATATGCCAGGTATGTTTCTGACACAACCCTGTTCTCACAAACTTAAAAAATGCCCTTGCCATACCATAGGCTTTGGCCCACTAACAAAGCTGTAACCTGCATTTCTTGAAACTTATTTCTTATAAACAGGAAGGTGGTGCACAGTTCAACATATGGCACAACTTTTTAAATTGCATGCTTTATGTAGATCAGACATTCCCAACCACGGTGCTCAAGGCACACCAACAGTACAAGTTTTAGTGATATCCAGGCTTGAGCACAGGTGACTTAATTATTACCTTAGATATTCTGATTTAACTGTCTGTGCTGAAGCCTGGATATCACTGAAACCTGCCCTGTTAGTGTGCCTCATGATTGGGAATGCCTGATGTAGATCATGTATTTGTTCCTGTCATATTCCTATCAAAATCCTGCTAATTTGAGTCAACTTCGTGATTTCTTCATAGTGGAATACTATCCTGCTTTATAAGAATGGGAAAAATCTATATTAAAGAATACAGTTAAAATTATTAATTGCATGTAATGTATGTACGTACGTACGTACGTACGTACGTACGTACGTACGTACGTACGTACGTACGTACGCACGGACTTAATGCTGTTAGTATTTTATTAAGGTCTATAATTTCTGTACTATTGTTACAAAAAATTTTTTTTTCTTGTACTAGAATTTTTAGTTCTACTGTTTTCCATCATTTCTGTATATAAAGAAGTGGCCAAAATTGTGGAAACCTTTTGTAAAATGTGTGTTTTTAGGGTTTAATTGTGTATAACTGCATTATTATTAAACAAAATCCTATTAAGGTATATATCGCTGGAAAGATATTTTTATAGAAAATATAATGCAGTTCACTGTAATGAATTATCTTTATTACTTAAAAAGTTATAGCTAAATAAAAATAGGGAGACTTTATCTGTAAAGAGTGGGGATTTCTTCAACTCAAAACTGACCACTAGAAGTGATTGTTCTGAGAGCCAATCAGGTGTTGCAATGCCACAAAATGGATCCAATAAGGTGTTAGAATGAGAAAACTCACATTTGTTGCTACCGAAATTGATAGTAAAACATCTTATTTAGTTGTTTGATTATCACTAAGTTGGTCACTGTTTTTTACGTGTTTATTTTACTTTATCTTCCTGAAGTAAGCTGTGTAACTTGTTTAGGATGACAAGCAAAGTAAAGAGAGCTGACTGGCCACCTAGAAAGAGATACAAAATAATTACTTTACTTGAAGAAGGTAACACAATGAAATTATAAGTAGATGGCAATATAACTAAAGGAGGAATTACGAAACTGTGGCGTAAGTATCAACAGACTCTGTCCATTCAAAATGAAACTGGTAAAGGTAAGAAAAGATCCACAACACCATGCTATGATAGAAGAATGAAAACACTGTGGGGCTAATTCAGACCTGATCTGTGCTGTGTGTGTTTGCACAGCAGCGATCAGCCCTAAACTGCGCATGCGCCGGCACATGCCAGACAGCCGACGGCTGTCTTTAGCTAACGATCACCTCTGCCTGATTGACAGGCAGAGGCAGTTGCTGTGTGGGAGGGGGCAGGACAGCAGCATTAAACCACCGTTAAAGGGGCACAGGCGTGGCTGGACAGTGCCGGGGGTGGGCAGCGGCAGCTGCGTGATGTCACACGCAGCCGCTGCAACCCAGGCAGCGATGAGTAGCTCCTGGCCAGTGCGCAGGAGCTACAATGGCCGGGAGCTACTCCTGAAGTACAAAAGCATCACCGCTGCACAATGCTTTTGTACTTCTGCGACGGGGCAGGGACTGGCATACAGGGCGGGCTAGCCCTATGCTGGGCGTCCCCTCGCATGCTACTGTTCCTGATCGTAGCTGTGCTAAATTTAGCACAGCTACGATCAACTCTGAGTCACCTCCTGTGCTCGAAAGGCAGAAAAAAAATCATCTGAGGCAATTCAAAATTATTTACGTGAATGTGGTGTAAACACCAGTGCCAGGACTGTTTGACGCAGACTTCAATATTTTGGATTAAACTACAGAATCCCAAGGAAAAAGTCGCTTTTAAAAAGGCAAAAAGACAGAAAAGATTAGAATTGGCTAAAAAGCATATTAATTGGTCAGAAGAACAATGGAACATCTGGAGTGACAAAACCATAATATCTATATTTGGTACTGATGGTATGAAATATGCCCACAGAATTGCAGAAGATTTGCTACCTGAATACACAACACCTATTGTGAAGCATCCAGTTAATGTTATACTATGGGGATGTATGACAGCAAAAGGTGTGGGACGAATTTACATTTATGTGATTAATGGCACTTTAAATAGCAGCAAATACATCAGTGTCCCACAGTGGGGTGGGTGGGGCAGTTGGTGCAGAGCAGTGGGTATGTAGCGGGTGAATAGATGCTGTGCGTGTGCACACAGCATCTATACTCAGTGCAGAGGGAGCCTGGGGCCAGCCCAACATAACAGTGTATGTAGCGTGGACACAAATTTGCATTGTACTTCACTATGTATCACACAGTCACTCCTCTGCATTATACTGTATGCTCCTTCTGGACAGTGGCATATGGTGGGTGCTAGGCAGGATGCATGGGATCCACCCTGCTTCAGGGCCCATATGCACTACATACCTTGCACCCATTGTTAAAATGATCCTGGTTACAACTCCATGCTCATGCTATGTCAAGGGGATTAGTGTGCAGTATGTACTGTAGAGATGTGTGCAGGATCATTTTTATCGGTTTTGGATTCTGATTCCTCATCCGGTTTTGGTTTTGAATTTGGTTTTGGATTTTAACTGGGACTGGTTTTGGTTTTGTAGTTTTTGCAAACATAGTTTGCAAACATTCAGTAAGGTTCGTAAAAAGTACAAATTAGCAAAAACTGCGATCAATCGCTAAATTACGAAAAGCACGCCCAAACGGAAAATCTGCAACACTAATTTATTGTTACAAAAAAAGGTGGACTTGTCAAATTTTCAAATTTTGCGATTAGATTTAAAAATCCGCATTTTTTTGCTAAAAAACTTACACTTAGTCGCATTTTTTGTGTAAAGGTTTCTGATGTCACAATTTAACATCAGCCACACATAACATTGAGCCAACCATGCCTACTGCCAGGATGTGTTGAACAACAAGACGAGCTACTTCCGCTGGTGAATCCACAAACGCAAGCGGAAAAAGGAAAAAAAAAATATGTTGAAAGTTTACATACATGACATATTAATGTTTATTTTTTATTATTAACATTCCTTATGTTATTGTTTAATGTGAAAACGTTTTTTTTAAAAAGTGGTGCATAATTAAAATGTCCACAAAATCACAATTATTGTGGTGATGTTATTTAACATATGTTCAATAACATCAAGGGGAAAAAAAAAAAAAAACTTACACATGTATGTGGGTATGATTTTTGAAGATAATAATTGTTTGTTGCTTTAAATCATAATAAAAACTCAGCTTTTAAACAAAAAGCCATTAACCAAACAACAAATAAAAAAATTATTGCTTGCAAATGTTATTGTACATGTTTGTAGGAAAACAAGTGTGTTCTTGACAAACCTGCATTGTTATTAACTTAAAGAATTATTAGGTTACTAATAACATATATTTTAGAGTAATACATGTGTAAAATAGTTTAAAGCTCCCTTACATGTTGTTAAGTTTCAATGCAGCTGAATAAACTGCATTGTGGTCTGCAGTGAGCAGCTTCAGCTGGGTGTAATGAAGCAATGATTGCAGTATACATCGAACATTCTACAACTGAGGTCATCTTGTGCAGATTTTAAGGTTGACCTGTAGTCACTCAGAAACTGCACACCATAAATGTGCGTTCAGTTGCAATAAATGCGTATGCTCCGCCTATCTAAAATCTGAATACGCCCACAACACGCCCCTGCTCGTAGTTTTTGTGAGTCCAGCCCTTTAGTACGCCCCCTACATGCCTAGTTTTTGTAGTGCATACACAGTTTTTGCTATGTCTCAGAAGTTGTATTTTTGTCTCAGATTTTACGTATTTTCGCATTTTTTGCAATTTTTGCAGTTTCACGTTCATTGTTGAATTAGCGCCATTGTTAAAAAAGGCTAAAATCACATATACAGTAATATAATAATATAATATAATATTATTTCTTTCCAGACTATTCCAGCCAATGTTGACCACATTACAGCTCACAATATTGTTTACATACACTTTAGGCCAAAGTCCAAAGCGAGTAGGCTGGTTACTAAATGACAGAGCTGCGGCACAAACATATGGCAGTTTATAGCATCTGAGAAATACTGCCACATAACAGTGACAGAAATGAAAATTGGTGTAATATGAAATTGTCCTTGAACAAAGTGGCACTGGGGTACAGTGTACTGGGGGGCAGTGTACTGTGTTGCCGTGCACAGAACAGTAAAAACAAATTATACAACAATACATTTTTTAAGTCTTTTATTTAATGGGCTGCTCGGTTGACAAATATGGAGTCACCCTGTGAATGCAGTGGGTGGGGCCTGCTGAGTCAGTGCAGCACCAATGTGATGGAACTAGACTAAGAGGACTGGACAGAGCTTGTGGATGGACACAGCACAGCACAACACAACACAACAACTTAGATGGACACAGTGACAGCATCACAGCCCCTTAGATGGACACAGTGACAGCATCACAGCCCCTTAGATTTACACAGTGACAGTAGGACAGACATTTAGATGGACACAGTGACAGCAGCACAGCCACTTAAATGGGGGTCGGTATGGCCTCATGGTGGTTGGGATGCCGGTGGTCACATGACCAACAGCGGCATCCAAACATTGAAGATCCCAACATCAGTGGAAGTAAGTATTTTTACCATCTCCTGTTCCCTACCCTAACACGAACTCTCCGGGGGTGGGGGCTAGAGCTAACCCTCAGGGGGTGGCGGATAGGTGTCACAAGTCACTGAGTGGCTTCTTCCCCATGCGAGTCCTGGTTCCCACCCATCTCTAGGCAACCAGGGTGCTGCTCAGCTACTGTGTCCCTAATTGCCTAGCAATGCAACTGCTCGCTGTCACTTTTAAACACAGTAACAATATTCAGTAACACTTCATACCCATCAGTTACATAATAACAAGCACTCTACTTTCATTTTCTATTATGGAGTCTGAGTCTGGCAGAAACACCCGAGCCTTGGCTCAGAGAAACTCAGATCCCAGAAGTTTGGAGTGGCTCAGATTCCAAGTAATACGAATCACTTTATCTTTAATAGTATGTTTATGAAGTAACTGCTGCTTTACATTCAAGTCAATATACAGTATTTACTTATAGATGATATTAGCAGTACAAATTATGTTGAAAAATACAATAATATGCAATTATTATACTAATAATTATATAATAAAAACTAACATACACCCTGCCTAGCTAGATTTAGTTTACCATTTGCACAGGGCTATAATGCTTAAAGTATACCTGCTGAATACATCAGATTGACCTATAGATTGCATCTGTGACTTCTTGCTCAAGTATGCACATTCAGGAGTTATTTTACCTGCAAAGTAATCAAGCAGCCTTTAAAGATGCTATTCATATAGTTATTTCGCTACATCTGTCTCAGGGGTAATATGTTTCACAGTATAATGGTTCCTACAATAAATAGCTTTACCTATTAAACAAATGAAACATTTCTTCTGGCTATAAAGACTTTTTCTTGTTACTTTTATTGCTTTGGGAACTAAAAGTTTATCCAAGCTGATCCTCATTAAATTTATACACAAAGGAGATTATTTAAAATCTCCATGTGACTGAGCATAGTTGTACTGTATGTGAATGCTGAATGTGTTCCAAATTGTTCAGCATTCAAATCATTCTTAATATTTTTTCTTTGTATTTTCTGCTTCTACCACACCAATGTATAGCCATACAAAATAAACAATGCACTTATTTTCTATCATCCAAATTTAAGCCACCATTCTCTTTATTGTATATTTAATTTCACTTATTTTGATAACATCCTTAGTGGCATTTTGCTCCCCTGATAAACTCATCAGTAAAATTAAAAGTTTACATTGATATGGAATTTCATAGTGAAAAGCTAAAAGTTAATTCATTTTTTTTTTGTCTTTGTGAAAAGTAGTCTGCCTCTGTTTGATAGTGGTATACTCTATATAAGGACACGCCTGTTGGTCAGAGTGTGGAAAACTGTCAGCATATCCCCATTCATTCCTATAGAGATTATCCCACAAGTAACCTATCATTAATGACGTTGCTCCCTGAGAAGCACTAGCATCTTTTTTTGTTTTGCCAAGATTCGAGAATGCTACAGTACATGGAATGGAGAAAAGGTAAACACAAACATTTGGCCGGATGTAATGCAGTTCAGCAGCTGTGTGGGATGCTGGCCGAACTCAGACATTTTTTTAAAGAGGCAATCATTTACAAGCCACGGTTTCGCCTTGTAAGTGATTGCCCCTTTAAAAAATTGTCCGAGTTCGGCCGGCATCCCACATGGCCGCCGAACTTGGATGGCATTACATCCTGCCCATTATGTGAGTAATATATAAATGAGGGCTGTGTGGAGTTTTTAGTAATTAAAAACACATTACAGTAGGTGTGTGTCTTTGGTTTAATATTTTTTAATAGTTGGAGTAAAGGTGCCAGCAGGCCCTTGATGTCCAGGCATGCTGGCACTTGTTTCACGACAAGTGCCATCATGCCTGACCAAGCTCATAGTCCAACTGTAAATAAAACAAAGTTATTTTTAAACATTTCATTTCGCTATTACCTCTGCACCCAAAGCCCAGGAGGTGTAGAGAAAATACCTGGGTTGGCTGGCTTTCCATGTACAGGGGAGACCTTATTTTTGGAGAGGTCCCTTCTTCCTAGGGTTCCAGCCCTATGCTAACCATTTTGGGGCTAATTCACATTATGACAGGAGGACCCCATGCTGTGTGTCACCTACTATAGCATCAGCTGCCTCAGCTGTTTACACTTAGTGCTGGTTCTTGGAAAATAGCGGGGGCCCACACCAAGTTATTTCAATGATTTTCCTATACCAGCCTAGAGAGAGAGGTCTGCAGCTGGGTATTGATTTGGAGGGTGTTCACACAGTAATCTTTTACATTTTTAACCCTTTCTAAACTTAATACTCAAATTATGTCTGCATAGATTATGGTACCTGACTGAAAAGCAACTGCATTTGGACACAGCTACTGTGCGATGAACATTTGTCATCTGAGTAACCCTTACTCAGGATGACCAGGAAATTCACACTGCTGAAACCAGTGAAGCACCCCCAGAAAATTGCTCCTTCACCATCCCCTAACTGCCAGGGGCACTGTGCACATCCTGCACATGTGCAGATCAACAAACATCGGAGATGTACAGTATGTAATTCATCAGGTTTGCATACAACTCTGAATTAGGCTTTTATTGATTTGTGCTTCACACTAACTGACCTGTCAGAAGCCGGTCTAGTTTTTGGACAGGACTATCATTGAATTTGTGGCTAGTTCTTAACCTGATGCTTATCAGAGTTTCAACTGTTGTCCACGTTAAATAATCATTTGCTGGTCCAATGGTCTATTGCTATCTAATGTCAAGCCAGTTTTTTTCTGCAAATTCTCATTGGATTTGCCTTTAACGAATCTCCGGATTGCAAATCCAATGGAACTTTGCAAGAAACTCCAAACTCGATGCTTAGTAAATTTACCCCTATTTGACCAAAAGATATTTGGTTCAAAGACATACTAAAGGTTGATTTTTGGCAGTTTCAAATCGATGACATGCAATCTAAATTTTCCATTTTATACCATTAAACTGTAATTGCCACGTTCTTGACCATAGGCTTGAGAAATGGTCAAGAACATGGCAACTACAGTTTAATGCAAAAAAATTCAAAATCATGCACTTGGGTCTCAAAAACCCAAAGGCTAAATATAGTATCAAGGGTACTATAATGGAAATTACTGAGGAGGAAAGGGATTTAAGAGTCACTATTTCAAGTGACTTAAAGGCAGGGAAGCAATGCAATAAAGCAATGAGAAAGGCAAGTCAGATGCTTGGATGCATAGGGGGAGGAATTTATAGCAGGAAAAAAGTAATAATGCCACTATATAGGTCATTGGTACGGCCTCATCTGGAATACTGTGTTCAGATATGGAGACCATATCTCCAGAAGGATATAAATACATTAAAGAGTGTACAAAGAAGGCCAACTAAAATGGTGCATGGCCTACAACACAAAACTTACCCGGAAAGGCTAAAAGATCTTAACATGTATAGTTTGGAGCAGTGAAGGGAAAGGGGGGACATGATAGAAACTTTCAAATACACCAAGGGTCTTAACAAAGTACAGAAGGGAAACATTCTTCAAAGGAAGAGTAGTATTAGGACCAGCGGTGTAAGTGTGCGGGTATGGCGTACCCTTAAGAATTTAGCTGTGGGTACGGCATACCCACACCGACGGGTCGCTGCTCCTCGCCGCTCCGTCACTCCCTCCCTCTGCTAATTGCCGCCGCTCCCACTGATGTGAGGGGAGGAGATCGCAGCCTGCGCCTCTCCTGCCCCTCAGTGTCTTCGTTCAATTCAGTGCTGCCTGTGAGCCAATCAGAGCTCGCGGACTGGCAGCCAAGGCTGCCGGACCGCAAGCTTTGATTGGCTCACGGATCGGTGCTGAATTGAACTAAGATGCCCGCACCCGCCGGAGACTGAGGGGAAGAAGAGGCGCAGGCTGTGCTCTCCTCCCCTCACACAGACACACAAAGGCCAGCAGCAGTGCTGAGCAGCAGGGGGGAGACATGTGTACCTGGCACTGGGGGGACATGTATACCTGGCACTGGGAGCATATCTGGCACTGGGGAGCAAGTGTATCTGGCAATGAGGGATATCTGGCACTGGGGGCATTTCTGGCACTGGGGGGACATGTGTACCTGGCACTGGGCGCATATCTGGCACTGGGGGGTCATGTGTATCTGGCACTGGGGGCATATCTGGCACTGGGGGGACATGTGTATCTGGCACTGGGGGCATATCTGGCACTGCATGGACATGTGTATCTGGCACTGTGGGCATATCTGGCACTGGGGGGACATGTGTATCTGGCACTGTGGCCATATCTGGCACTGCGGGGACATGTGTATCTGGCACTGGGGGCATATATGACCCTGAGAGCATATCTGGCACTGGGGGGATATGTGTATCTGGCACTGGGGGCATTTATGTATCTGGCACTGGGGGGCAATGTATATCTGACACTGTGGGGGCATTTGTGTATCTGGCACTGTGGGGCAATGTGTATCTGGTACTGTGAGGCAATGTATATCTGGCACTCTGGGGGCATTTGTGTATCTGGCACAGTGAGTCAACGTGTATCTGGCACTGTGGGGCAATGTATATCTGGCACTGTGGGGCAACGTGTATCTGGCACTATTGGGGTCATATGTGTATCTGCCCCTCCTCCCATATGTGTATCACACCCCAATTTTCATTGGCCATGCCCCATGTGGCATTTGGCCACACCCATTTATTGACACGCACACAAAAGGCGTGCGCACACAGTACCTGTAACACATTTTTTCTACTTGCACCAATGATTAGGACTCAAGGACATACATTGAAACTGGAGGGAGACAGATTCAGGGGAAATTTAAGGAAAAAATACTTCACAGAGAGGGTAGTGGATAAGTAGAATAGCCTCCCATCAGAGGTGGTAGAGGCTAAGACTATAGAGCAATATAAACATGCTTGGGAAAGGCATATGAATATCCTTACAAAGGAACTAAGGTTCAAAAAGGGTTAAGATTATCTAAAGGATAAAAAAGGGGCAGACTAGATGGGCCAAGTGGTTTTTATATGCAGTCAAATTATATATTTCTATGTTAAATCGAAGTTGTGTTTCCAGTGCTAAAACACACATTTACTATCATTTGAAAATAATATAAAATATCGGGGGTAATTCTGAGTTGATCGTAGCAGCAAGTTTGTTAGCAATTGGGCAAAACCATATGCACTGTAGGGGGGGCAGATATAACAGTTGCAGAGAGAGTTAGATTTGGGTGGGTTGTATTTCGTTTCTGTGCAGGGTAAATACTGGCTGCTTTATTTTTACACTGCAATTTAGATTTCAGTTTGAACACACCCCACCCAAATCTTACTCTCTCTGCACATGTTATATCTGTTCCCCCTGCAGTGAACATGGTTTTGCCCAACTGCTAACAAATTTGCTGCTGCGATCAACTCAGAATTAGGCCCATCATCTGTTAGTAAATGTGTGTTTTAGCCCCTGAAACACAACATCAATTTGGAGCAATTTCCATCATTTTGAAATGAATAAAAATCTTTAGTAAATTTACCCCAAAAATGTTACCTACTCTACACATATTTAATTTGTGTAACAAGTCATTAAAAGTCAAGCTTGTTTTCTCTATTAAATACATTAATCTGGAGTTTTTATCTTGACTATAAAGAAAATGTGTACAGTATTTAGGGCTTACCCACTGCATATTTGATAATCTGATCCCAGACATCTTGGGATCTACTTAGTAAGCAGTTTGGGGATTTCCATAATTTTCTGGCAGTTTTGCAAATTGATGATTTACTAAATAAAATCCAATGAGAATCCAATCAATTTTCTGACTGCACTGGAACATCAACTCAGTATCAATGTTTTACCAATGCAAGTATAGAAACTCTGGATTTACTAGTCGTTAGATTCAAATAATAGACAACCATCCTGTAGCTTCAAGAGGCTATATACACCTAATATTTTTTGTTGACACCTCAAAGCTTTCTCTGATGGCAAGGTCATAAAGATGTTTTGCCTCATTTGCACCAACTTAATAAACCTGTATTATCTTGTACAGGATCAGCTTGAGCCAGATACGGGGATGTCACGAACCATGTTAAGCCTGCACAAACTGCTCTGTGCTCTGCATTGTTTTTTGCCACTGGTACCTTCCAGTCAGTCACCTCTAGATGGTGGGCATCAGTCAACTTATGTTCTCCTGCCATCTCTCTAAGGTGTTAAATGCCCTCAAGGTCCTCTCTTACTCAATCTACTTCCCCAGTCAGGAGACACAGTGGCATGAACTTAACCTAGCTTTCTATAGTCTTTCAGGTACGCTTATTGTACTATTATTATTTATTTTATTTATTAGCAGTTTCTTATATAGCGCAGCATATTCCGTTGCTCTTTACAATTAGAACAACAATTATAGAACAAAACTGGGCAAAGACAGACAGACAGACAGACAGAGGTAGGAAGGCCCTGCTCGCAAGCTTACAATCTATAGGGAAATAGGCATTGATACACAAGGATAGATGCTACCTGTAACATAATGGTTCCCCAGGTTGCTAGGTTCTTAATGGGTTGTATATGATATGATCACCCAGCAATGTTGGAAGACAAAATGTGAGTTTATGTGGACTGTACAGAGGGGATGTAACTTGATAGGGAAGCTGTTAAGGTTATGTGTGTGGGTTTGAAATTTGGTAGGCTTGTCTGAAGAGATGAGTTTTCAGAGAACGTTTAAAGGTTTGGAGACTAAAGGAGAGTCTTATTGTGCGTGGGAGTGCATTCCACAGAGTGGGTGAAGCCCGGGTAAAGTCCTGTAATTTTGAGTGGGAACAGGTAATACATGTGGATGAGAGACGCAGATCTTGTGCAGAGCGGAGAGGTCTGGTAGGGAGATATTTTGAGATGAGTGAGGAGATGTATGATGGTGCAGTTTGGTTAATAGCCTTGTATGTAAGTAAAAGTATTTTATATTTGACACGGTAGAAAACCGGTAACCAATGGAGGGACTGACAGAGCGGATCTATTGAGATAGGCTGCACACACAGAGACAAACTAAGCAGAGAACAGAAGTCTATAGTAATCATTACCATGCCTAGTCTCTGATTATACATGTGGTTTGTGAGGAAAAACAAAAAATATAAAGTGTTGTAAATGGATATCCTGGTTCCAGCCACAATGCATTTGTACTCTGACAGTTATCCCTCTATACTGTATGATGCAGACTTAATGCCAAGGGATGGCTGCTGGGTAAGTTACCTTTAATGCTTATGTAGATACAGTATTAAAGCTAAAACCAATGGCCCTCATTCCGAGTTGTTCGCTCGCTAGCTGCTTTTAGCAGCATTGCACAAGCTAAGCCGCCGCCCTCTGGGAGTGTATCTTAGCTTAGCAGAATTGCGAACAAAAGATTAGCACAATTGCGAATAGAAATTTCTTAGCAGTTTCTGAGTAGCTCGACACTTACTCTGCCATTGCGATCAGTTCAGTCAGTTTCGTTCCTGGTTTGACGTCACAAACACACCCAGCGTTCGCCCAGACACTCCCACGTTTCTTAATATACTCCCGCATTTTTCCCAGAAACGCCAGCGTTTTTTCACACACGCCCAGAAAATGTCCAGTTTCCGCCCAGAAACACCCATTTCCTGTCAATCACAGTACGATCACTAGAACGAGGAAAATTCCTTGTTATGCCGTGAGTAAAATACCTAACTTTTGTGTAAAATAACTAAGCACATGCGCCTTGCGAACCTTGCGCATGCGCATTAAGCGACTAATCGCATTATAGCGAAAATCGGCAACAAGCGAACAACTTGGAATGACCACCAATATGTGATTGCAGTACATTTTTTATTTTTCCTTAAATCACACAGGTGATTCTGCAGTGATTGTAGGTCCTGGTTTCTGACTCCATTGTTGCTTCTGTAGACTTTGTGCATAAGCATATTGAGTCCCATAAATCAACTAGAGCATGACAGAAAGCACTTTTGAACTAATAAAACATAGGTTCAGGTGTCTGGATAAATCTGAAAGAGTTTTATTATGTGAATCAATTGAAGGTTTCTGACATTCTGCTCTATTGCTGTCTATTGCATAATCTGGCATAATATCAACCTCCTGTACAAGTGACTCTCAGGGGTATATTTACTAAGCTCCCGATTTTGACCGAGATGGCGTTTTTTCTTCAAAGTGTCATCTCGGTCATTTACTAAACACTAATCACGGCAGTGATGAGGTCATTCGTATTTTTTTGCTAGTCCAAGTTCAAAATTACGAATGAATACACCATCGGTCAAATTACGCCTGTTTAGATATGAATCTCGGTCATTTACTAACCATTCGTAATTGCATTTGCTGCCGCGAAAATGATTTCGCGGCCGCGAAAAATTACGATTCGCATTTTTTTTCTAAAAAAAAACGCGCCAGCCTTTGAAAACCGCGTTTACATGTGAACTTAATTATCCATTACTCACACCTGTTTTTTTGGGCCTATAAAAGTGTTTCAGGCACATTCTGAACTACTCTCACTCTGAAATGGCGGCTGTAGTGTGTGGCAATGGTTTTTTGTTGGCTGTGGGATACGTTAGACTGCTCCATGAGGCTTCCAGGAATCAGGACCAGGTAAGTGAACATGGCCAACAGGTTGTCCAGGTACCGCGGAGGCTGCGCCAGCCTCGTTTTTTTAGAGGGCGTTTAAACTTAAATGCATTGTCCGATGATAGGGTCATACAGATGTTCCGCCTAAATAGAAACAACATTTTCCACCTGTATGACCTTGTCAAACTGGACATAGACCCTGAGACAGCACGCTCTCGCTCTGTCTCAGGCCTACACAAACTCCTGGCTGTGTTACACTTTATGGCTACTGGGAGCTTCCAGGCTGTGGCAGGCGACGTCATTGGGATCTCACAGCCCACCTTTTCAAGATTTTTGATGCAGGTGAGTCTAAAAATACATATGCGGTTATGGCTAAGTGTTGCTTGTGTAAGTTGAAACACCACAGTATTGTAGAGAATACCTAACATGACACTCACCTTAGCTTATTTAATGTCCACTCAGGTTTTGGATGTGTTGGAGCCACACATTAAAGCCTCAATCTGCTTCCCTACTGAGGAGTCGGAGTGGAGTGCTGTCAGGGTAGCTTTCTATGAGCTTGCAGGCATGCCCAATGTGCTGGGGGCCATAGATTGCACACACGTTCAGCTGAGATCACCTAAGGGCCGCCAGTATATATATACTAATAGGCATATGGATCAATCAACTAATGTCCAGGTGGTCTGTGATGCAAATTTAAAAATTATGAGTGTTGTTGCAGGTTACCCTGGTGCCTGCCATGACTCCTTCATCCTCAGTCAGTCATCGCTCTTCGATAAATTTGAGGAGGGACAAATGCCTGATGGCTGGCTGTTGGGTATGTTGAAAATGTTATGTGTGTATGTCTTTTAACCACAGCCTAGATTTTGGAGGAGGTGATAGAATAATCTAACATATGTCCTAATGTTGACTATATATGTTTTTCAGGTGATGGGGGTTACGGCTGCTACTCTTGGCTCCTTACTCCATTGTCCCAACCTGATTCTCCTGCTGAACACAGTTATAATCATGCACATAAGGCTACGCGGAATGTGATAGAAAGTAGAGATGAGCGGGTTCGGTTTCTTTGAATCCGAACCCGCACGAACTTCACTTTTTTTTCCACGGGTCCGAGCGACTCGGATCTTCCCGCCTTGCTCGGTTAACCCGAGCGCGCCCGAACGTCATCATGACGCTGTCGGATTCTCGCGAGGCTCGGATTCTATCGCGAGACTCGGATTCTATATAAGGAGCCGCGCATCGCCGCCATTTTCACTCGTGCATTGAGATTGATAGGGAGAGGACGTGTCTGGCGTCCTCTCCATTAGAATAGAGATAGATAGATTAGATAGAGAGAGATTGTGCAGAGTCGCAGACAGAGTTAGTTTACCACAGTCAGTGACCAGTGCAGTTGCTAGTTAACTTTTATTTAATATAATATATCCGTTCACTTCTCTCTGCTATATCCGTTCTCTGCCTGAAAAAAAAAACGATACACAGCACAGTCAGTCACACAGTGTGACTCAGTCTGTGTGCACTCAGCTCAGCCCAGTGTGCTGCACAGTCATCAATGTATAAATTAAAAGCTTATAATTAATTGTGGGGGAGACTGGGGAGCACTGCAGGTTGTTAGCAGGAGCCAGGAGTACAATTATATTAATTAACAGTGCACACTTTTGCTGCAGGAGTGGTGACCAGTGCCTGACCACCAGTATAGTATTGTTGTATACTACTAATATCTCTTTAAATATCAACCAGTCTATATTAGCAGCAGACACAGTACAGTGCGGTAGTTCACGGCTGTGGCTACCTCTGTGTCGGCACACGGCAGGCAGTCCGTCCGACCAGAATTGTATTATTTATTATTATATACCTACCACCTAACCGTGGTTTTTTTTTCATTCTTTATACCGTCATAGTGTCATCCTAATTGTTACGAGTATACTACTATCTCTTTATCAACCAGTGTACAGTGCGGTAGTTCACGGCTGTGGCTACCTCTGTGTCGGCACACGGCAGGCAGTCCGTCCGACCAGAATTGTATTATTTATTATTATATACCTACCACCTAACCGTGGTTTTTTTTTCATTCTTTATACCGTCATAGTGTCATCCTAATTGTTACGAGTATACTACTATCTCTTTATCAACCAGTGTACAGTGCGGTAGTTCACGGCTGTGGCTACCTCTGTGTCGGCACACGGCAGGCAGTCCGTCCGACCAGAATTGTATTATTTATTATTATATACCTACCACCTAACCGTGGTTTTTTTTTCATTCTTTATACCGTCATAGTGTCATCCTAATTGTTACGAGTATACTACTATCTCTTTATCAACCAGTGTACAGTGCGGTAGTTCACGGCTGTGGCTACCTCTGTGTCGGCACACGGCAGGCAGTCCGTCCGACCAGAATTGTATTATTTATTATTATATACCTACCACCTAACCGTGGTTTTTTTTTCATTCTTTATACCGTCATAGTGTCATCCTAATTGTTACGAGTATACTACTATCTCTTTATCAACCAGTGTACAGTGCGGTAGTTCACGGCTGTGGCTACCTCTGTGTCGGCACACGGCAGGCAGTCCGTCCGACCAGAATTGTATTATTTATTATTATATACCTACCACCTAACCGTGGTTTTTTTTTCATTCTTTATACCGTCATAGTGTCATCCTAATTGTTACGAGTATACTACTATCTCTTTATCAACCAGTGTACAGTGCGGTAGTTCACGGCTGTGGCTACCTCTGTGTCGGCACACGGCAGGCAGTCCGTCCGACCAGAATTGTATTATTTATTATTATATACCTACCACCTAACCGTGGTTTTTTTTTCATTCTTTATACCGTCATAGTGTCATCCTAATTGTTACGAGTATACTACTATCTCTTTATCAACCAGTGTACAGTGCGGTAGTTCACGGCTGTGGCTACCTCTGTGTCGGCACTCGGCAGCCCGTCCATAATTGTATATACCACCTAACCGTGGTTTTTTTTTCTTTCTTTATACATACATACTAGTTACGAGTATACTATCTCTTTATCAACCAGTCTATATATTAGCAGCAGACACAGTACAGTGCGGTAGTTCACGGCTGTGGCTACCTCTGTGTCGGCACTCGGCAGCCCGTCCATAATTGTATACTAGTATCCAATCCATCCATCTCCATTGTTTACCTGAGGTGCCTTTTAGTTGTGCCTATTAAAATATGGAGAACAAAAATGTTGAGGTTCCAAAATTAGGGAAAGATCAAGATCCACTTCCACCTCGTGCTGAAGCTGCTGCCACTAGTCATGGCCGAGACGATGAAATGCCAGCAACGTCGTCTGCCAAGGCCGATGCCCAATGTCATAGTACAGAGCATGTCAAATCCAAAACACCAAATATCAGTAAAAAGCCTCTTTTTTTCTTTGCGTCATGTGCTGTTTGGGGAGGGTTTTTTGGAAGGGACATCCTGCGTGACACTGCAGTGCCACTCCTAGATGGGCCCGGTGTTTGTGTCGGCCACTAGGGTCGCTAATCTTACTCACACAGCTACCTCATTGCGCCTCTTTTTTTCTTTGCGTCATGTGCTGTTTGGGGAGGGTTTTTGGGAAGGGCCATCCTGCGTGACACTGCAGTGCCACTCCTAGATGGGCCCGGTGTTTGTGTCGGCCACTAGGGTCGCTAATCTTACTCACACAGCTACCTCATTGCGCCTCTTTTTTTCTTTGCGTCATGTGCTGTTTGGGGAGGGTTTTTTGGAAGGGACATCCTGCGTGACACTGCAGTGCCACTCCTAGATGGGCCCGGTGTTTGTGTCGGCCACTAGGGTCGCTAATCTTACTCACACAGCTACCTCATTGCGCCTCTTTTTTTCTTTGCGTCATGTGCTGTTTGGGGAGGGTTTTTTGGAAGGGCCATCCTGCGTGACACTGCAGTGCCACTCCTAGATGGGCCCGGTGTTTGTGTCGGCCACTAGGGTCGCTAATCTTACTCACACAGCTACCTCATTGCGCCTCTTTTTTTCTTTGCGTCATGTGCTGTTTGGGGAGGGTTTTTTGGAAGGGACATCCTGCGTGACACTGCAGTGCCACTCCTAGATGGGCCCGGTGTTTGTGTCGGCCACTAGGGTCGCTAATCTTACTCACACAGCTACCTCATTGCGCCTCTTTTTTTCTTTGCGTCATGTGCTGTTTGGGGAGGGTTTTTTGGAAGGGCCATCCTGCGTGACACTGCAGTGCCACTCCTAGATGGGCCCGGTGTTTGTGTCGGCCACTAGGGTCGCTAATCTTACTCACACAGCTACCTCATTGCGCCTCTTTTTTTCTTTGCGTCATGTGCTGTTTGGGGAGGGTTTTTTGGAAGGGACATCCTGCGTGACACTGCAGTGCCACTCCTAGATGGGCCCGGTGTTTGTGTCGGCCACTAGGGTCGCTTATCTTACTCACACAGCGACCTCGGTGCAAATTTTAGGACTAAAAATAATATTGTGAGGTGTGAGGTATTCAGAATAGACTGAAAATGAGTGTAAATTATGGTTTTTGAGGTTAATAATACTTTGGGATCAAAATGACCCCCAAATTCTATGATTTAAGCTGTTTTTTAGTGTTTTTGGAAAAAAACACCCGAATCCAAAACACACCCGAATCCGACAAAAAAAATTCGGTGAGGTTTTGCCAAAACGCGTTCGAACCCAAAACACGGCCGCGGAACCGAACCCAAAACCAAAACACAAAACCCGAAAAATTTCAGGCGCTCATCTCTAATAGAAAGATGTTTTGGGGTGCTGAAGTCACGTTTTCGGTGTCTGGATAAATCTGGTGGCCTTTTGTTGTATAGTCCCTCAAAGGTGACTCGGATTGTGTTCTGCTGCTGTTTTCTCCATAATTTGTGTTTAAGTCAACATCTGGCACATGGTGAGGGAGAAAGCAGTCAGCAAGCAGAGGAGTTAGATACATCTGGTGACAGTGTGAGTACAATTGTAGGGAGGCAGGTACGTCAAGAAGTGATCCTGCGATATTTTACAGGTAAGTTTTATTATGCTGTAATTATCCTTCACTAAACACTTTGCTCTACTTTCTATTGTGTGTTCTGTTACTTACTGTTTGTTGTTTATAGTGGTGTGTCCATTGTGCTTAGTTGATGCTAACAAAACATTTACAGTCATTACCCTTGAAAAACATAACTACATACATACAGACCAGCTTAAAAAATTTTGGAGACGGACACAGGAATGTGTTTTTTTAACAAATTTTTGTATTTATTTGCACAAAAAGATTGGTGTTATTTTTTTCGCTTGTGTGTGCTGGGTGCTGGCTCACTGGCACGTGCTCTTGAGGAACGCCGGACAGGGGAGGTTACTGGCGTTTGAACAGGGGTCGTGGTCCCCGAACTGGAGGTAACTTGCTGAGCTCCCATCATAGCAATGTTGCTGCTCAAATTATTTAAACTGGCAATCAGCTGAGTGTTTGTAGCAGTGTGGCTGGCTACAATCCTGGATAAGGCCTCATTCACCACTTGATTGTGTTGAATGATCTGAACGAGTGCCTGCTGATGTCGCTGTTGCTCATCTATAATGCGGGATAAATGTGCATTCATTTGGCTGTTTTCAGCCCTAATTTGCTCCATTGAGGTAGCCATTCTCCCTACTTGTACTATCAGTCTGCCCGAGTTGCGACTAATACGCGGTAGATGATGGGGCAGACTGGCAAGGTGTTGTGTATGTTGGGTCAGGGTGGCATTGCTTTGGGCCTGTTGGCTTGTCCAACTGGCCCAAAAATCGCCAGGAATTTGGCTTGGGGGCGGAGCTTGTGCCAGTTGGGGACTGATGGATGGTTGGGGTATATCCTGCAACTGTATTGGCATGCTTGGATCAACAGCTGTAAGTTGCAGTGTGAAGGATGGCTCTTGTTCTGGTCCCTGCTGGTCCTCGGCGGACATCAAGTTGTGCTCTGTATGGGGTAGGCAACATGCAATGTTGTAATTTTTTTTAATTTGGCCTGGCTAATGCAACACATTAATACATTCCTAATACTACATTTTTGCATTATTAGCACTTGTTTTTCTCAACGTTAACAATTTATAATTTTTTTATTTTAAAAAACCAACACAGGCGCAAACATTGCCAAATTTGCATATTCCTCACTTAACTAACTTCCCTCCACACCATTACACTGTTAGATTCCCTCCCCTCACCACGATATAGACTACTTACCTGTATAGTCCAGAGGAGCGGAGCAAGTAAGCCATCTACATACTGGATAGGGGCGATGTGTGAACACTCTAATGGTTTTTTTTTTTCGGTCCAACATTTAATTTTATTCATATTTTTTTACAAATGTGAACGTGTGTGTGCTTAATGTATCCTCAAATCTGTTCTTTTCATACAAATAGGTTGTCTAGACCATCCACTAAGACCTTATCTAATTTTATTAAAGCACCTTGAGCAATTGAAGACGTTACATCACATTGATTGTTGAGGAAAACATGTAAACTCCAAACCAACTAACAACATCTTAAGTGTACTGTGTATATTATTGCTTATGTGTTTAATTTATGTTTTTACTCACCAGATAACTGAGGTGATCTGGCCTCATCACTCTGCGAACTCGACAATAGTGCCAGTGGTGGCTGGGGTGACACTGCCGAAAGTCTTCGCCTGGGTGGGGATGATGGAGGTGCGGAATCAGAGCCAAGACGCCGTGTCTTAGTTGGCCTCCTGGGTAAGTGGCCCAAGCCCTGTGATGGGCGCCTTACAGGAGGTCGGCTTCCAGAAGCAGAACCTAGGTGCAAAATTTAAACTTAATATTTTGTACTTCTATGTGTTTTCAGAATATGTGACTACAGTGAAGACTTACCTGCAATACCGGCATCATCCTGACTTGTGTGAGGCCTGTCTGGGCGGCTGGTCTGTGTGACTGTGGAAAAAGTGACCCCAACATTATTACCATGTTTTTGGCAAAATGACCCACTGAAAACCATTAATGTACTGTAAGCATCTATATGGTTTTGTTTAAAACAAATTTTTAAGCTTAAGAGCTTCTACATTCATGATTTTGAGTTGAATATCAAAATGTACTTGATGTGGCACACAATAAATTTATTTAAAATAAGTTTTTGGTCTCAGATATTGCAGAGATTGAGTACTTGCAAATATTTTTAAAATGTAATGTTTTAAAAATTTCCCCGCTTTTCTGTTTTTAAAAAAAACAAAAACCTTTTGTGGATTTTAAACAAACACACATGTTCAAGCATTATCGCCAAAAATTGCAACAAAAAAAGAAAAAAAAACATTCAAAACACAAACACACCTTAAGGGAGCATAGGCATGCAATCTGTTTTGTGCGAAAAAAATCATCCTTTAAACTTTAAAAATGAAATTAACTAAATTTTACAGACATTTTAAGAACAATATTACAAAACAAACTTACCATCCTGCGTGGGTCGGTCCGAATCCCGGACATGAGTAGCAGACACCACTTCGCCAGGAATCAATGCCCGCACAGGCTCCTCCCAGTCCCGATAGCTTACACGTAAAGGTGGCCCACCTCCGGTTCTCCGTGCAGATTTGGACTCTTTGGCCATCTTGGCCTTGACACGCCGCTTAATATCATAGAAACGCTTGCGGCACGTGTCCTCTGTCCGCCTCACCACACCCTCACTATTCACAGCAAGTATGACTTGCCCCCACAGGGCAGACTTCCTGCGGGAGGACACCCTGGCAGCATCCTGACCAAACAATTGGCGATGGTGCTTCATCAGCTCACGCACCAACGCCATGTTTTCAGCATAGCTGAACTTTATATTCCTGCCAGTCTTGGTAGTGGTGCGTGGCTGCGGTGCCACAACACCATCACTATCACTGGAAAATCCAGCAACAGGCACCCCCTCCTCCTCCTCCTCCTCACTAACCTCCTCCCTCTCACTACCCCCCTCCACCTCACTACCAGCCTCCACCTCACTACCAGCCTCCACCTCACTACCAGCCTCCACCTCACTAACCTCCGCCACCACACTGACCTCTGAGTCGGACATGACAAACAACATAAAACACACAAAAATGAAAACACAAAACACACTCCTCCACTACTCCTACTACACACCACACAGCCAACACACACGCTCACTCACTCACAAACAATGACAAAAGACTGAAAAAAAAAAACAAGGACAAAAAAGTTTACAAACTGGGAAAAAACAATACTACAAAGATCACAAGACTACTAACACACACAGTACAGCACTCAACAATCACCAAACTCCTCTCCAAATCCACCAAAAACTCCACCAAACTCACCAACTCCAAATACACCTTCCTCTCTCCTCTCCACTAGCTAAACCCACGAGGTGCGGAGTGTTTGGGGCGTTTTTATAGTAACATGCACAGACACTCCTCCTTCACGAATACAACCAATCACGGCCGCGTGACGTAAACGAAACTTAGGAGTAAAAACGCGGCTGCAAATTCCAAATCACTGCCGTAACAGACTTGTGACGCAGTCGTAAAAAAAATGCAACAACGCGGCCGCAAAATAGCAAACGCGGCCGCATTCAGAAGCAAAAAAGCACGAATGACATCGACATCGGAAGATACGGAAAATACGAATACGACTGCTTAGTAAATGAGTCGTAATCAATTCAAAAAGTTGCAGATTTACACTGTCGATGTCAGTCGTGATTGAACTTGAACATGATTCTGAAAAATACGAATCTTAGTAAATATACCCCTCAGAACATAGATAGTGGAGTAGAGATGAGCGGGTTCGGTTTCTCTGAATCCGAACCCGCCAGAACTTCATGTTTTTTTTCACGGGTCCGAGCGACTCGGATCTTCCCGCCTTGCTCGGTTAACCCGAGCGCGCCCGAACGTCATCATGACGCTGTCGGATTCTCGCGAGGCTCGGATTCTATCGCGAGACTCGGATTCTATATAAGGAGCCCGCGTCGCCGCCATTTTCACACGTGCATTGAAATTGATAGGGAGAGGACGTGGCTGGCGTCCTCTCCGTTTAGAATTAGAATAGATTAGAGAGACACTTGATTTACTAATTTTGGGGAGCATTAGGAGTACTCAGTAGTGTACAGTGCAGAGTTTTGCTGATAGTGACCAGTGACCACCACTTTTATTTATAATCCGTTCTCTGCCTGAAAAAAGCGATACACAGCACACAGTGACTCAGTCACATACCATATCTGTGTGCACTGCTCAGGCTCAGGCCAGTGTGCTGCATCATCTATTATCTATATATAATATTATATATATCTGTCTGACTGCTCAGCTCACACAGCTTATAATTGTGGGGGAGACTGGGGAGCACTACTGCAGTGCCAGTTATAGGTTATAGCAGGAGCCAGGAGTACATAATATATTATATAGTGAGTGACCACCAGACACACAGTGCAGTTTATTTAATATATCCGTTCTCTGCCTGAAAAAAGTGATACACACAGTGACTCAGTCAGTCACATACCATATCTGTGTGCACTGCTCAGGCTCAGGCCAGTGTGCTGCATCATCTATATATATATTATATATCTGTCTGACTGCTCAGCTCACACAGCTTATAATTGTGGGGGAGACTGGGGAGCACTACTGCAGTGCCAGTTATAGGTTATAGCAGGAGCCAGGAGTACATAATATTATATTAAAATTAAACAGTGCACACTTTTGCTGCAGGAGTGCCACTGCCAGTGTGACTAGTGACCAGTGACCTGACCACCAGTATATAATATTAGTAGTATACTATCTCTTTATCAACCAGTCTATATTAGCAGCAGACACAGTACAGTGCGGTAGTTCACGGCTGTGGCTACCTCTGTGTCGGCACTCGGCAGCCCGTCCATAATTGTATATACCACCTAACCGTGGTTTTTTTTTCTTTCTTTATACATACATACTAGTTACGAGTATACTATCTCTTTATCAACCAGTCTATATATTAGCAGCAGACACAGTACAGTGCGGTAGTTCACGGCTGTGGCTACCTCTGTGTCGGCACTCGGCAGCCCGTCCATAATTGTATACTAGTATCCAATCCATCCATCTCCATTGTTTACCTGAGGTGCCTTTTAGTTGTGCCTATTAAAATATGGAGAACAAAAATGTTGAGGTTCCAAAATTAGGGAAAGATCAAGATCCACTTCCACCTCGTGCTGAAGCTGCTGCCACTAGTCATGGCCGAGACGATGAAATGCCAGCAACGTCGTCTGCCAAGGCCGATGCCCAATGGCATAGTACAGAGCATGTCAAAACCAAAACACCAAATATCAGTAAAAAAAGGACTCCAAAACCTAAAATAAAATTGTCGGAGGAGAAGCGTAAACTTGCCAATATGCCATTTACCACACGGAGTGGCAAGGAACGGCTGAGGCCCTGGCCTATGTTCATGGCTAGTGGTTCAGCTTCACATGAGGATGGAAGCACTCAGCCTCTCGCTAGAAAACTGAAAAGACTCAAGCTGGCAAAAGCACCGCAAAGAACTGTGCGTTCTTTGAAATCCCAAATCCACAAGGAGAGTCCAATTGTGTCGGTTGCGATGCCTGACCTTCCCAACACTGGACGTGAAGAGCATGCGCCTTCCACCATTTGCACGCCCCCTGCAAGTGCTGGAAGGAGCACCCGCAGTCCAGTTCCTGATAGTCAGATTGAAGATGTCAGTGTTGAAGTACACCAGGATGAGGAGGATATGGGTGTTGCTGGCGCTGGGGAGGAAATTGACCAGGAGGATTCTGATGGTGAGGTGGTTTGTTTAAGTCAGGCACCCGGGGAGACACCTGTTGTCCGTGGGAGGAATATGGCCGTTGACATGCCAGGTGAAAATACCAAAAAAATCAGCTCTTCGGTGTGGAGGTATTTCACCAGAAATGCGGACAACAGGTGTCAAGCCGTGTGTTCCCTTTGTCAAGCTGTAATAAGTAGGGGTAAGGACGTTAACCACCTCGGAACATCCTCCCTTATACGTCACCTGCAGCGCATTCATAATAAGTCAGTGACAAGTTCAAAAACTTTGGGTGACAGCGGAAGCAGTCCACTGACCAGTAAATCCCTTCCTCTTGTAACCAAGCTCACGCAAACCACCCCACCAACTCCCTCAGTGTCAATTTCCTCCTTCCCCAGGAATGCTAATAGTCCTGCAGGCCATGTCACTGGCAATTCTGACGAGTCCTCTCCTGCCTGGGATTCCTCCGATGCATCCTTGCGTGTAACGCCTACTGCTGCTGGCGCTGCTGTTGTTGCCGCTGGGAGTCGATGGTCATCCCAGAGGGGAAGTCGTAAGCCCACTTGTACTACTTCCAGTAAGCAATTGACTGTTCAACAGTCCTTTGCGAGGAAGATGAAATATCACAGCAGTCATCCTACTGCAAAGCGGATAACTGAGTCCTTGACAACTATGTTGGTGTTAGACGTGCGTCCGGTATCCGCCGTTAGTTCACAGGGAACTAGACAATTTATTGAGGCAGTGTGCCCCCGTTACCAAATACCATCTAGGTTCCACTTCTCTAGGCAGGCGATACCGAGAATGTACACGGACGTCAGAAAAAGACTCACCAGTGTCCTAAAAAATGCAGTTGTACCCAATGTCCACTTAACCACGGACATGTGGACAAGTGGAGCAGGGCAGGGTCAGGACTATATGACTGTGACAGCCCACTGGGTAGATGTATGGACTCCCGCCGCAAGAACAGCAGCGGCGGCACCAGTAGCAGCATCTCGCAAACGCCAACTCTTTCCTAGGCAGGCTACGCTTTGTATCACCGCTTTCCAGAATACGCACACAGCTGAAAACCTCTTACGGCAACTGAGGAAGATCATCGCGGAATGGCTTACCCCAATTGGACTCTCCTGTGGATTTGTGGCATCGGACAACGCCAGCAATATTGTGTGTGCATTAAATATGGGCAAATTCCAGCACGTCCCATGTTTTGCACATACCTTGAATTTGGTGGTGCAGAATTTTTTAAAAAACGACAGGGGCGTGCAAGAGATGCTGTCGGTGGCCAGAAAAATTGCGGGACACTTTCGGCGTACAGGCACCACGTACAGAAGACTGGAGCACCACCAAAAACTACTGAACCTGCCCTGCCATCATCTGAAGCAAGAAGTGGTAACGAGGTGGAATTCAACCCTCTATATGCTTCAGAGGTTGGAGGAGCAGCAAAAGGCCATTCAAGCCTATACAATTGAGCACGATATAGGAGATGGAATGCACCTGTCTCAAGTGCAGTGGAGAATGATTTCAACGTTGTGCAAGGTTCTGATGCCCTTTGAACTTGCCACACGTGAAGTCAGTTCAGACACTGCCAGCCTGAGTCAGGTCATTCCCCTCATCAGGCTTTTGCAGAAGAAGCTGGAGGCATTGAAGAAGGAGCTAAAAGGGAGCGATTCCGCTAGGCATGTGGGACTTGTGGATGCAGCCCTTAATTCGCTTAACAAGGATTCACGGGTGGTCAATCTGTTGAAATCAGAGCACTACATTTTGGCCACCGTGCTCGATCCTAGATTTAAAGCCTACCTTGGATCTCTCTTTCCGGCAGACACAGGTCTGCTGGGGTTGAAAGACCTGCTGGTGACAAAATTGTCAAGTCAAGCGGAACGCGACCTGTCAACATCTCCTCCTTCACATTCTCCCGCAACTGGGGGTGCGAGGAAAAGGTTTAGAATTCCGAGCCCACCCGCTGGCGGTGATGCAGGGCAGTCTGGAGCGACTGCTGATGCTGACATCTGGTCCGGACTGAAGGACCTGACAACGATTACGGACATGTCGTCTACTGTCACTGCATATGATTCTCTCAACATTGATAGAATGGTGGAGGATTATATGAGTGACCGCATCCAAGTAGGCACGTCACACAGTCCGTACTTATACTGGCAGGAAAAAGAGGCAATTTGGAGGCCCTTGCACAAACTGGCTTTATTCTACCTAAGTTGCCCTCCCACAAGTGTGTACTCCGAAAGAGTGTTTAGTGCCGCCGCTCACCTTGTCAGCAATCGGCGTACGAGGTTACATCCAGAAAATGTGGAGAAGATGATGTTCATTAAAATGAATTATAATCAATTCCTCCGCGGAGACATTGACCAGCAGCAATTGCCTCCACAAAGTACACAGGGAGCTGAGATGGTGGATTCCAGTGGGGACGAATTGATAATCTGTGAGGAGGGGGATGTACACGGTGATATATCGGAGGGTGAAGATGAGGTGGACATCTTGCCTCTGTAGAGCCAGTTTGTGCAAGGAGAGATTAATTGCTTCTTTTTTGGGGGGGGTCCAAACCAACCCGTCATATCAGTCACAGTCGTGTGGCAGACCCTGTCACTGAAATGATGGGTTGGTTAAAGTGTGCATGTCCTGTTTTGTTTATACAACATAAGGGTGGGTGGGAGGGCCCAAGGACAATTCCATCTTGCACCTCTTTTTTCTTTTCTTTTTCTTTGCATCATGTGCTGATTGGGGAGGGTTTTTTTGGAAGGGACATCCTGCGTGACACTGCAGTGCCACTCCTAGATGGGCCCGGTGTTTGTGTCGGCCACTAGGGTCGCTAATCTTACTCACACAGTCAGCTACCTCATTGCGCCTCTTTTTTTCTTTGCGTCATGTGCTGTTTGGGGAGGGTTTTTTGGAAGGGACATCCTGCGTGACACTGCAGTGCCACTCCTAGATGGGCCCGGTGTTTGTGTCGGCCACTAGGGTCGCTAATCTTACTCACACAGCTACCTCATTGCGCCTCTTTTTTTCTTTGCGTCATGTGCTGTTTGGGGAGGGTTTTTTGGAAGGGACATCCTGCGTGACACTGCAGTGCCACTCCTAGATGGGCCCGGTGTTTGTGTCGGCCACTAGGGTCGCTAATCTTACTCACACAGCTACCTCATTGCGCCTCTTTTTTTCTTTGCGTCATGTGCTGTTTGGGGAGGGTTTTTTGGAAGGGACATCCTGCGTGACACTGCAGTGCCACTCCTAGATGGGCCCGGTGTTTGTGTCGGCCACTAGGGTCGCTAATCTTACTCACACAGCTACCTCATTGCGCCTCTTTTTTTCTTTGCGTCATGTGCTGTTTGGGGAGGGTTTTTTGGAAGGGCCATCCTGCGTGACACTGCAGTGCCACTCCTAGATGGGCCCGGTGTTTGTGTCGGCCACTAGGGTCGCTAATCTTACTCACACAGCTACCTCATTGCGCCTCTTTTTTTCTTTGCGTCATGTGCTGTTTGGGGAGGGTTTTTTGGAAGGGCCATCCTGCGTGACACTGCAGTGCCACTCCTAGATGGGCCCGGTGTTTGTGTCGGCCACTAGGGTCGCTAATCTTACTCACACAGCTACCTCATTGCGCCTCTTTTTTTCTTTGCGTCATGTGCTGTTTGGGGAGGGTTTTTTGGAAGGGACATCCTGCGTGACACTGCAGTGCCACTCCTAGATGGGCCCGGTGTTTGTGTCGGCCACTAGGGTCGCTTATCTTACTCACACAGCGACCTTGGTGCAAATTTTAGGACTAAAAATAATATTGTGAGGTGTGAGGTGTTCAGAATAGACTGAAAATGAGTGTAAATTATGGTTTTTGAGGTTAATAATACTTTGGGATCAAAATGACCCCCAAATTCTATGATTTAAGCTGTTTTTTAGTGTTTTTTGAAAAAAACACCCGAATCCAAAACACACCCGAATCCGACAAAAAAAATTCGGTGAGGTTTTGCCAAAACGCGGTCGAACCCAAAACACGGCCGCGGAACCGAACCCAAAACCAAAACACAAAACCCGAAAAATTTCAGGCGCTCATCTCTATAGTGGAGGCAGGTAGACATCTTATAATTAACAATTTCTTAACTTGTAAGTATTGCTTTCTTTATTGTTGTTTTGTACTTGTAACAACTAACTGAAATAATAATTTGGTATAGTCTAGGTGTGTGCCGCATCTGAACATAGGCACTGTTTTAATCAGAATTACAACTTAAAAATAATATGTGAATAAATTATATACTTTACATGATCCAACATATTTACTGAATCAGAATTGAAAACCATGATAAAGGTTCTTTTCTCCAAAAGATGTAAAAAAATTAAATTGCAACATGTATAACAATATGTACAAGATACAGCATATCAGATTTATGAAGTGTAATTTGAACATACAGTACCTGTACATTACTGTAATCTGGTAATTTTCTATTTTTTTTTTAATTTTAGGAAGTGAAGCAAGAAAGGTCCATGCAGAACCACCATGCATATGGAGAACATACCTGGATGGAGATGCTGGGCAGAACTACAGTATATGGTGGTGTATTGATGAAAAATGCGGTAGCATGGGTTTCAGTTAGATGCGATACTTTTTATGTACCTAAACAAACAGTGATGTTTAGCTCCCTTATTGTTTTGATTTATATATTCCCACAGAGGAGCCGCACTCGCTTGTGTCAGTCAATTCAACTGCTGGGGTTCTCATACTCAGGCTTGTCTAACATTGGTACCGTAATATACAATATGAATGGATGAGTGCACTCACCAGACTTCTGAGTCAATATAAAAAATTCAGCTTTATTCTCTCCACATCAAATTCACAGTCAATATTTCGGTCCACCCCATGACCTTAGTCAAGACCTACAGTAGCTCCCCACAGAGAGTGCCAAACCCCATTGTGGGTGCCCAAGGGTCCCTATATTCCCACTTGCACCAGATCATGCTCAGCCAAATGGGACACCACCGGAAGTAATGTCATCCATAATTAAACAATATAGAACACCTCTAACCATATTGGAATACACCTAAAGACCAAAGCACAGTGTGCCCAAATCCAACAAGCATCAATAAAACATTTATCTTAGAGCCTTTTCAGATCAGCCACAATTAACATATGGTTAGAGCACCAGCCAGAAGTGCATCCCTGAACAGTGCGTCATCGGCAGCACTCATCCTACAGACCTCTGGAGACGTTACTGGAACAAAAACCAGGAAATGTCCTTTATCTTGCATTCCTCCGACTCCACTTAATACTATAGAACGGTATAATAAACAAATAATCCAGCACTATGACTGTTCAGATAGAGATTATCAGCATACAATAGTCAGCATTATTTACGTAAATAAATTTAAACTCATAGCATTAATCAAAAGAGATTTTTCAGCATGTTAAGGTGCAAATTACCACAGGGACCCAAAGGTTTGGCACTTTCTATGAGGAATTACTGTTGGTCTTGCTAAAGGTCTCACTGTGGACTAAAATGTCGACTGTGAAATTGATGTGGTGAGAATAAAGATGACTTTTAGATATTGACTCAGAAGTCTGGTGAGTGCACTCTTTTATTCGTATTGTATATTACAACACCAATGTTGGACAAGCCTGAGTATGAGCACCCCTGCAGTTGTATTGACTGACACAAGCGAGTGCGGCTCCACTGTGGGAATATGTTTGTGGATTGCCTCTGACAAACACCCTGATTGGATGTTATTTATTTATTATTTATTATTTACAGTTTCTTATATAGCGCAGCATATTCCGTTGCTCTTTACAATTGGAATCAATGGTGACAAGACAAACTGGGTAATAACAGACAGACATAGAGGTGAGACGGCCCTGCTCGCAAGCTTACAATCTATGGGGAAATAGGAAGGATACACAAGAATATGCTCTATCTATAGCATATCAGTCATCCGATTGCAAAGACAGTACTGATGGGATGTAGGGGGTCATTCCGAGATGATTGCTAGCTGCCGTTGTTCGCTGCGTAGCGATCAGTGAAAAAAATGGCTAATCTTTTGTGGTTTTGCACTGGTTCTAGCGACGATTCCAATCGCACAGCCGAACACAAGGAGATTGACAGGAAGAGGGTGTTTCTGGGTGTCAACTGACCATTTTCTGGGAGTGTTTGGAAAAACGCAGGCGTGGCCGGGCGTTTGCTGGGCGGGTATCTGATGTCATTACCGTGTCACTCATCACAGCAATCATCACACATGATAAGTAACTACAGGGCTGGTCTTGTTTTGCACAAAATGTGTTTGCAGGCGCTCTGCTGCACAGGCATTCGCACTCCTGCAAAGCAAAAATACACTATCCCAAGGGCAGCAACTATGCGTTTGCATGGCTGCTAAAAACTGCTAGCAGGTGAACAACTCGGAATGACCCCCATAGTTAGATATCAATGCTTCTGAAGGTTATGTGGGCGGTTCAGGAATTTGATAGGACCACCTGTGGGCCTCCTTAAGCGGCTGCAAACTTAATGATTACCGGCTGGATGTAAGGACTGTTAATGAACAGTCTTTTAAGTGCATAAGTCTCTGAAGATGGAATACCCGGGTTCAGTTGACCATCCGCTCCGGTATCCTGTTCTCAGGTTCTCAATATCGTCTGACAGCTCACGTCTCCCCAAGTGACCACCACCACCCCTTAAGGATCCCCTATTGATATACATGCATTTGCCGTTTATCATCTAAATGTCCGGAGCTTTTGATATATTTATATAAGAATTTTTGTTGTTAAATTGTGCGTCACTATATGGATATCCTTTCCTGTATATGTCATTCTTATGGACCAGAATACACTGCTGTGGGCCTCTAGCTTGGACTTTTTAAAATCAAATTCACCAATTTCCCAGTTCCAGCATATATTGAGAAACAACTCACATTCCTCACATGCAGAGGCACAGTTACAGGAATGTACATCGAGATTCCTGAATGATGGCTTTTAATCAGGAATGATAAAGTGGTGCCTCACCAAACCCAAGAGATTACATTTCTCTGAAGCAAATATGCTGAAACTGAGAGAATTTAAGATGGACAATAATTTTGAACACACGATCTGATTCAGAGTACTATTAAGAAATGATGTGCTATAGTGGCGACAGTTCCAGCATTTAAGAAGTTACGGGAACAAACTCAACTCTTAAGCATGAGAAGGGGACCTACTGTAACTTGGATGACGCCTTATTGAGACCAAATATGCAGCCAAGGTATATAACTGATGGAAATTGGTTGACCCAGCAAATTATATAGGTGTCTTGCACTGAGGTATTTATGGGTGCAGTGTTCACATGGGCCTCCTCCTCTCTTAAAATGCCCCTGGTGTCTTGGATGCACAACGTGCAGAGCAATGATTGTTGGCAAAAAAAAATGTCATCCACATAACTGCAAGAAGCTGTAATTTGCACCATCGCCTAACTTGCCTTATGGATCATGTGGTATATTTTTTGATGTGTCCATGTAGCCTAATGTACACTGGGAAGACAATACATACCTTTCATAATGGATGAATCAACATTGTTCCTCAAGCCGCATTGCTTATAACACTGGATCATCTGATAAGCCTGTGCTGTCCATTTGTTGAAGTAAAGACATCAAATTTCTTCTCCGCACTATATGATAATTGATTGGATACCTCCACTCCAGAGAGATAGTGATCATGACCTGTTGCTTTTAAAAAAAGAGGCAACCAGCAACCTGATATGGTAAGTCCAAGAAGACTCAACAAAATTAACTCACTTTCTATGATTATTTGATTTACTTTCTATGATTATATGATGACAGACTATGTAGTGTACCAAAAACTAATGTTAAACATGGCACTCTAAAAGCATTTTTTATATACAATTTTTATAAACATTTTTAATTGTGCAACATCTGGCGAATGGCAATTAATACTATTTTTGTAAGTTTTGGTGATTTTGTTTTTAAGGTTTTGTAATGCGGGAATAAGTGCAATAGGTTGGTGCCTTTTGGTCCCTGTGGTAATCTGCACCTTAACATGCAGAATTTGTGATTTTCTGGCCATTTGTCAGAGAATATGAATGATAACTCACAAACTTTTCTTTCACTCATGGTTAGTGGTTGGGTGAAGCCATTTATTGTCAAACAACTATGTTTACTCTTTTTAAATCATAATGACAACAGAAACTACCCAAATGACCCTGATCAAAAGTTTACATACCCTGGAGATTTTGGCCTGATAACATGCACACAAGTTGACACAAACGGGTTTGAATGGCTACTAAAGGTAACATCCTCACCTGTGATCTGTTTGCTTGTAATCAGTGTGTGTGTATAAAAGGTCAGTGAGTTTCTGGACTCCTGAAAGACCCTTGCATCTTTCATCCAGTGCTGCACTGACGTGTCTGGATTCTGAGTCACGGGGAAAGCAAAAGAATTGTCAAAGGATCTGCGGGAAAAGGTAATTGAACTGTATAAAACAGGAAAGGGATATAAAAAGATATCCATGCAATTGAGAATGCCAATCAGCAGTGTTCAAACTCTAATTAAGAAGTGGAAAATAAGGGATTCTGTGGAAACCAAATCACGGTCAGGTAGACCAACAAAAATTTCAGCCACAACTGCCAGGAAAATTGTTCGGGATGCAAAGAAAAATCCACAAATAACTTCAGCTGAAATACAGGACTCTCTGATAAAAAGTGGCGTGGTTGTTTCAAGATGCACAATAAGGAGGCATTTGAAGATAAATGGGCTACATGGTCGAGTTGCCAGAAGAAAGCCATTACTACGCAAATGCCACAAAGCACCCCGCTTACAATATTCCAAACAGCACAGAGACAAGCCTCAAAACTTCTGGAACAAAGCCATTTGAAGTGATGAGACCAAAATGTAACTTTTTGGCCTCAACCATAAACGTTACATTTGGAGAGGAGTCAACAAGGCCTATGATGAAAGGTACACGATTCCTACTGTAAAACACGGAGGTGGATTGCTGATGTTTCGGGGATGTGTGAGCTACAAAGGCACTGGAAACTTGGTCAAAAGTGATGGCAAGATGAATGCAGCATGTTATCAGAAAATACTGGAGGAAAATTTGCACTCATCAGCCCGGAAGCTGCGCATGGGACGTACTTGGACGTTCCAACATGACAATGATCCAAAACACAAGGCCAAGTCGACCTGTCATTGGCTACAGCAGAATAAAGTGAAAGTTCTGGAGTGGCCATCTCAGTCTCCTGACCTCAATATCACTGAGCCACTCTGGGGAGATCTCAAACGTGCAGTTCATGCAAGACAACCCAAGAATTTACAGGAACTGGAGGCTTTTTGCCAAGAAGAATGGGCAGCTTTACCATCTGAGAAAATAAAGAGCCTCATCCACAACTACCACAAAATACTTCAAGCTGTCATTGATGTTAAAAGGGGCAAAACACGGTAATAAGAACTGGGGTATGTAAAATTTTGATCAGGGTCATTTGGGTAGTTTCTGTTGTCATTATGATTTAAAAAGAGTAAACACAGTTGTTTGACAATACATGGCTTCACCCAACCACTAGCCATGAGTGAAAGAAATGTTTGTGAGTTTTCATTCATATTCTCTGACAAATGGCCAGAAAATCACAAATTCTGCTAGGGTATGTAAACTCGTTTTGAATCTGGATGATTTTTGAAATAAAGATAAAAATAGCTAAAATCACAGAATTTGGCGGTGATTTTGATCCTATGGTATTATTATCCTCAATAACATTCATTTCAACTCATTTCCAGTCTATTCTGAACACCTCACACCTCACAATATTGTTTTTATCCAGTTTAGGCCAAAAGGTTGCACCAAGGTTTCTGGTTGACTAAGCTAAGCGACAGCAGTGGGCAGCAAACATGTGACAGTTAATATATTTTTAAATGCTGTAATCATCTGTTAAAATGATTTTAAAATTAGGATAAAGTTCTTCTGTTCCTCAAAGATTTCTTTGACATGGAAAAGGTTTGCTAATCATCCGTCAAAAAATTATTTTCAAATTAGAATTAACCACTTCCCTCAAAAAAAGCTCCGAAATTGTCGCTTTGTTTTATGAGTGAATTAGGTGAAGAACATGAATTTAACTCTGTCCAAAATGATTTTAGTTTAAAAAAATATATTTTTTGTATTATTTTTTATTTTGTTATCCCCCCCCCCAAACATCGATCAGTAACATTGCAACCATCAGAACATTGGTAACCTTGCAACCATTGTGACTTTAGTTTTTAAATCCTGGACAGCTGCCAGGTACACACGGGGATTCTGGGGGGGGGGGGGGGGGTTGTTTTACACTTATCAGCGGCTGCTATTGTCTGCAACCGCTGGGGGGTCCTGCCATGCTGACTGATCAGCAATAATCGGCAGCATGGCAGACACAGGGGGAGGGTTCAGGGAGGCAGAGGGACCTTCTGGTCCCTCTGACAGCAGCAGTGGAGGGAAGTTTCTCTTCCCTGCTGCTGCTAGCACTCTTTATCTGACTGGTCGCATCCTGTGTGACCAGGTCAAATAAAGCACTTGCAGGCATGGTCGCATCTGATGCGACCATACTAGGTAAGCGGTTAAGTTCTTTTGTTCTTCAAAGATATCTTTGAGATGCAGAAGGTTAGTTAGATTAATTTATTTTAAATTTAGTTCATTATAATTATTATTAATAATATTAATTTGAGTTAATCACAATGTGGTGAAAAGAAGAATTATGAAAATAGGACAATAAGTTATAACAGAAGAATATGCGCTATGGACAAAGCACCCTAAAATGTAAAGAGCATGCCTGGATGTATAGTGGGGATACAGCACAAAATATTTTAAAAAAATGTCTTTTATTTTGGGTGGACTGAAAGAACACCCCTAGATGGATGGAGCAGCTGCAGTCCCTGGATGTATACTGGGATGACAGCACAAAATATTAATTTAAATTAAAATATATTTTTTTATATCGCACACCAGGGTCCAAATGTAATAGAGTGAGAGGTTCAGAAACTGAGAGGTTTGGTACGGTTTTTCAGGTTTTTTTTTAAATGGCAATCATTTACACAGCAAGATCAACCTTGTTTTTCCAGTGTAAATGATTGCCACTTTAAAAAAAATGCAAAACCTTACCAAATCTCTCACTTTTTGAAACTCTCACTCTATTACATTTGGCCCCATAGGTTACAGTGTCATACAAATGAGTCAGAAATATATATAATTAGACACTGCGGTTAACCTTCACCAACAGCGTCACACAAATGAGTCAGAAATATGCAGAAGTATTTTTATATCACACACTGGCAGTTACAGTGTCACATAAATGAGTCAGAAAGATATATAATTACACACTGCGGTTGACCTTCACCGACAGCATCCACAAATGGGTCAGAAATATGTATGAACTTTTTTTATATCACACACCAGCAGTGACAGTATCGCACATATGAGTCAGAAATATATATTATTGCACACTGCGATTGACCTTCCTCGACAGCGTTGCACAAATTAGTCAGAAATATATAAAATTATTTTTTATAACACACACCAGTGGTTACAGTGTCTTACAAATGAGTCAGAAATATATATAATTACACACTGTGGTTGACCTTCACTGACAGCGGTGCACAATACGTGTATGAATAGGAAATAATATACTGTGGTCTGACCGGCAGTGTCACAGTTCTTATGAAAAAAACAAAAATTTGTATAGTACACTGGGGTACAGCACAATTTTTTTTATAATTAGCATTTTAGCCTTTTTGTGTTTAGCATTTATTTTAATTTTACACTGGGGCGGAACCACTGGATTGATGGACATATCACCCCTTTCAGATACAGTAGACATAGAGAGCAGCCCTTTCAGATACAGCATACAGAGAGAGGACCCCTTTTTCATATACAGCAGAGACATAGCCCCCTTTTAGATACAGTAGATGGAGAGAGCACCCCTTTCAGATACAGCTGACGGAGAGAGCTCCCTTTTCAGATACAGCAGATAGAGCACCCCTTTTCATATACAGCAGACAGAGCCCCCTTTTCAGATACAGTAAACAGAGAGAGCACCCTTTTCAGATACAACAGACAGAGCATCCGCCCCACACCATGCCAGACAACACAGTGCTGGAGATGGACACGTCTGTCCAGTACACTCTCCACAGTCGGAGTAAAGATGGAGCCGATGCATGGGACTTATATAAAATACAAAACCTGCAAGAATCCGACAACGGGAAGATAATGTTTGGTCTCGCTTTGGGGTCCAAGTAAGACGGGAAGTCCCGAGTCGGGCTCGGAGCTTAATGTTCGGGTGAGTCCAGTTCTCCGAGAACTGAACCCGCTCATCCCTAAGAATAACAGATAACTACAGTAGCTACCTCTAATAACAAATAATTAAGTTTATATTTTATATC
This sequence comes from Pseudophryne corroboree, assembly GCF_028390025.1. Classification (NCBI taxonomy): domain Eukaryota; kingdom Metazoa; phylum Chordata; class Amphibia; order Anura; family Myobatrachidae; genus Pseudophryne; species Pseudophryne corroboree. The sequence goes on from NC_086448.1 coordinate 641,856,613, forward strand.
ATGGGTTTTTATAATCTACTATATCTTTCTACTTATACTAATCTTAGGTTATTTGCAATAGTTCATGTTACATATCTGCTTATGATGTTCTGTATTTCTGTATTACAAAAGTAAATTCCAATTTCAGTGTTGTTAATAACTATGAACAGGCTATGTTAACATTGATTTAATTGTTTTCCTAAATTAGACGTTAATTAAAACTGATCTGTCTGCTGTCTCACTGAAATGAAGTACTATGTATAAGAGCGTACACAGTATATTATTTACATATTACAATCTAAAGGAGGTTTAAAGATTATTGATTAACTCATTATGTTATACTGTCAAGCAAATATACTGTACTTTTTTATAAAAGGTTTTGTATTTTGCACTTTCATGGATTCTGATGTTTCAATCTTTACATTTGTATTTGTTGCTAAAGTATTTAGCTCAACCATTGAAATCCAGATTAAGGATTTAGGGGTCTATTCATGAAGCAGTGAAAAGAGTGGAGAAGTGAGCCAGTGAAGAAGTCGCCCATGGCAACCAATCAGCACTGAAGTCTAATTTATCAAGTGCATTCTGTAAAATTAAATGTAGCAGCTGATTGGTTGCAACTTCTCTACTGATTCACTTCTCCACTCATTTCACTGCTTCATGAATAGACCTCTTAAATAGTAATTAGTTATCCACAGATACCTATTTTCTGAAGAACAGAACACTCTGCTCATGAAAAGCTTATAGTTAAGTATTGCATGCTACTGGTTTATGGAGTTAAATAAAAGGTAACCATTTCATCCTCTGTAGATAGCTCCTATTTTGTGATAGGTGAACTGAGATTTTACAATATTATGATTACATCATTAAGGGGTACTGTACTAAGACTTGGGGTGGTATCCTATCAGGTGCAATGATTAGGTGCATGTAATAACGGGCTGTTTAACCCAATAATGCTTTTGGGCTATACAATTACAGCTTGTTTTTACTGTGTGGTAAATAAACCATTATCGGGTGATAACACATGGGATCTGTGTTAACTTTGCGTTCTCCTGGGGCTGGTTATCAGGAATTTTGCTTTGCCTGTCTGAGGCATGCAAATTATTAAAATCCCGATAAGTGCTGGGCTATGTGGCTTACTGGAGTGCCCCAGGAGAATCCATTAGCAGTGGTAACTCACCACAGCTAATATGATACTACTCTTGAAGGGAAAAGTATGAAATACCTACATTCAAAATCCAGACTGTCAAAATCCCGACAGCAATTGACTGACGGTCAAAATCCTGACAAGGTGAAAATCCCAACAAGATAAAAATACTGACATATAAAATACCGACAAGGTCAAAATACAGACATTTAAAATGTTGACAGGTCAAAAAGCTGACAAGAGGTTTTCATTGTTTTCTGGTGTGTATGTCGACATAGATCAACATGAACACCGTATAAGTGTAACACAGACCCTCGCATGGTGAGAACTTCAGGTACGGTGCCTCACTGCGCTCGGCACACTATTATATTCCCCCTCCAGGTCCACTGGGATGGTGAAGTATGAACAAGTCGGTTTCAATGAAAAAATCATGAAAAACTCATGTTGACTTTCTGATCTGTCAACATTTTTAATGTCGGTATTATGACCTTGTAGATATTTTAAATGTCAGTATTTTGACCATGTCAGGATTTTGACCTTGTCGGGATTTTGACCATTGGTCAATGGTTGTCGGGATTTTGACTGTCGGGATTTTGATTGTAGGCAAATTGACTGCATCCCCCCTTGAAGAGAGATAAAGTGGACAGAGATGAAGTACCAGCCAACCAGCTCCTGTCATTTTTCAAACACAGCCTGTAACTTAGGAGCTGATTGGCTGGTACTTTGACTGTTACTATCTCCATCCACTTATCCTTATCCCTCCCCAAGGCTTAGTAAAATATATATATATATATATATATATACTTGCAAGGCAGTCGGTACTCCCAGGCTCTTTAAACAACATGCTCCGTGCCAGTTCAAAAAATCATCATGTAGGTCCAGGAAATGAATGGCACTGGAGACAGTAGATTGCAATAAAGGATGTATTGAACAGGCCTGTTCAATACATCCTTTATTGCAATCTACTGTCTCCAGTGCCGTTCATTTCCTGGACCTATATATATATATATATATATATATATATATATAAAACTTTTGAATCCAGCACTCAATAATAGCAGAAAGTAGAAAAACAATAGCTCTGGTGCCTTCTTTATCACACTGCATAAAAACAGTGTTACCTCAATACAAACACACTGCAGTTGCACTCAGGTAAAGAAAAACAAAGAAGCAGGTCTTCTGGTTAGCGTTTCAATGAATTGCTCATTCGTCTGGACGAAAATGAGCCATTCATTGAAACGTTGACCAGGACAAGAGGTTTTCATTGTTTTCTGGTGTGTATGTTGACATAGGTCAACATGGACACTGTAAAAGTGTAACACAGACCCTCGCATGGTGAGCACTCAAGTCTTTTACCTAACTGGGGAATCATACCAGATACAATTTTTATATTTCATACTTTGATTGCTCAAGGATTAGAATACTGATTTAATGATTTCTTAGGTGGACATTAATTTGATAAGTTCTTTAGAGCTGCATTTTTGGATATATTTACTGCCAACTCTTTGAACACTATACCTCATTCTTTCAGTTTTTGACTGTATCAAGGGATTATGTTACACTATACTTACTATTATTGAGTGTTTCAAGATGCATACACACTTTGTGGTCCTTGAAACTACACATGGAAGTTCGGCACATCTTTGCAAGTTTGTGGAAACATTTTTTTTATTACACAGTTCAAAGATTGCCTATAAATGATCTTTCCAAAGAAGCTCAACAAAAAGTTGAACAGTGTTTAAACATAGGCAAGCCCCAATCTCCAACACATCTGCCCTCTTCAATCTTTCATTAACTCTACAGCAGCATAACACAGGCACAGTTGTACCTGGGATGCATCATTCACCTTCAATTCTCCTGTAAAAGTCACTCCTCCCATTGGCTAGTTTCACACATAAGCAGCTGCCACCACTGTAATAAACTATAGGGGAATAGGCATTGATATACACTAGGATAAGTGCTTCATATTGTTTCAGCCAGATTGTTGAGTTTCTAAACTTGCAGTATGTTCAAGACAACAGTAATGATTGCCTGGGGTCCATAGGATAGTGAGTGTAGTAAGAGAACATACAGTGCAGTATACAAAGTTATGTGTGGACTGTACAGAAGGGGTGTAATTTTGCAGCGTAGTTTATGGAAATTATGTAAGTGGTTCTGGAATTTGATAAGCTTGCCTGAAAAGGTGCGTGAAGGTTTGGAGACTAGAGGAAAGACTTATTGTGCGTGGGAAGGTACTGAGTGGGTGTAGCCTGAAAAAAGTTGTGTAACCATGAATGCGAACAGGTAATGGATGTGCAAGAGAAATGCTGATCTGTACAGAGCTGAGAGGTCAGGTTGGAAGATATTTTGATATAAGTGAAGAGATGAATTTTGGTATAGTTTGGTCCTATATACAGAGCTACAGAACCTTTGGGCTAAACAGAAACAAAAGATAATGTACTGTAAAACATTACAATGCTTTTGTAATATTGATATTGATCAATGAGTCAAAGTAAGTATTGTGAGCCACATGCTGCAGAAAATTCTACTCAATATGTATAAAGTTGGCATTATAAAGTAATATAAATATTGTCTAAAATTGTCTCTGTCATAAATATATACATTCTACTCTGTGGAATTAAATTATATGCATTTTATATGAAATAATATAATTTATATACAGTTCTACAGTTATTCTACAATAGCGTCAATTCCTTGGCTTTGTACTGAAAAGCATTGTGAAAACAATGAAGTAGTAAAAAAAAATGTATATATTGATATCCTGTTTATGTCTAAGTTCTAGAACCTGTGTAGAAGAGATACTGTGTCCAACGGAGGTAAATGTGATGTCTATGGGTAATTCCTTATGAACAGCCCCATTCTACTTCATGAATTTAGAATTAACCAGTAAGCACCTTAACTTACAAATATCACATACTAATATGTTAATATGTACTGTATAGCCCTGTTATACTACTGTAACATTAAGTCATTGATTTTCTACTAAAAAGTAATGTAAAAATGATGAAGAGATAGGGAAATCAATATGTTTCTATCATTTGTTTATTTATGTACTAGTAATTGCAAAGTAGACATATCCAATGGAGATAAATGTGATGTCTATGGGGAAATCCTTCACCCATCTTTCTGAAAAAAATTAAGTAATGTACCTGACATCAATTGAGATTGATTTTTGTGTAACAACGCATAGTTTTTCTCACCACACATTGGTAGAGTTAAGTATATGCCAAAATCAATTTAATTGTCTGTTCGGTAAAGAGCACTAGTGACTGTTGGCAGTATCTGTATATTTTCATTTCCAATAATTATTATTCATTCCTTAAAGTGTTATTCAAGGAAAATTGATTTTAATTTGGCCTTGGGTTTCATTTTTAATTTAAAACCCAATTAATGAAGACAAACATTCTCATTTTATTTTGTAGTTATGTTTCACTACAAGAAATACTGCTGAAAAACAATTTTATTCTATTAAAGAACAAAGCATATGATATATTTAAACAGTAAAAGAAAACAAAGTATCCAATAATAAAACAAAATTGGACCTCAATTATGAAGTAGGCAGGATGTCTAATAGAGGTTTTTTTATGGTGCCCAGAGGATTCAGCTAGCACACCTAAAGGTTATGGTGGGACTGTCCTGATATTATGGATGTTCATTCCAACTCACAGGTGATTGGGGTGGCTCTCTAGACTTCAGGGTGTTGTTCCAGGTACTCTGAAAGCCAAATACAGGTGCCATGGGGAAACGACTGTGCCACTCACTAAGCTACATAGTTATTTTTTGAAGTACTGTAGAAATACCTGTGTATGCATCTATTCAGCAAGGAATGTCCATAAAAAATATGCCCTTTTAACTCACTTAAATAATCTCAGCAAAATAAAAGACTGTGTTGAACCAAAAATCCCTCACTGCGTCAAAGTGTTCATCAAACTATTGCACACTGCAAATGCTGCCAATGTGCCACTCCAAGCACTTTATTAGAATCCTTGGTGCCCCTGCACAACTTAAGTCATAGCAGTAACACCTTTAAGGTTTATTACTGTTTCTCAGCCATTTTGCACTTCATAAATGTGCACATTTTATGTGTGTGTGTATGCAATATTCAGGGGTTAAACAAGGAAACATTTAAAATATCCACAGTTGTAAATGTAATACTGAATTGTAGCTTATATTGTTTAACTGAAAGGATATATATAAAAAAAAGTATGTTGGCATAAGCTTTAATTAATAAGGGAAATGTAGCAATGTTTAATAAATGGAGGCATGTCAAGTTTAATCCAGAAGAAAGGTTTGCATTGATCTGTTTAGATAGCCGAATGAATTGGTGCTCTGATCTTTTGTAACATAAACTCTTCATTTCTTACATTTACTAAATAGATAGATCATTTTAATATTATTAGGAACTTAGAGAAATGTATTCTATTGAGCTTCTCTTATTACATATCATTTAAGTTCAAATACAGTCAACTTTCAATTATCTACATTATGTTAGATGGGGTGTGGTTCATCAAATCGACAGTGTCTAGGTCGACAATGTGTAGGTCGACCACTATAGGTCGACAGTCACTATGTCGACATGGATGGAATGTCGACAGGGTTTCTAGGTCGACATGTGCTAGGTCGACATGTCTAAAGGTCGACATGAGGATTTTTTTTTTTTGGTGTTGTTTTCTTTGTAGAGTGACCGGGATCCCAAATTAGTGCACCGCGGCCCCTCGCATGGCTCGCTTCGCTCGCCATGCTTCGGGCATGGTGCCTTCGCTCCGCTACCGCTTCGCTTGGCACACTTTACCGTTCCAATCGTAGTCCACGTGGATCCTTAAGTATGAAAAAATTCAAAAAAAAGAAAAAATGTGAAAAACTCATGTCGACCTTTAGACCTGTCGACCTAGCACATGTCGACCTAGAAACCCTGTCGACCTTCCATCCATGTCGACCTAGTGACTGTCGACCTATAGTGGTCGACCTAAACATTGTCGATCTTCAGACCGGATCCCGTTAGATGCCCTGTGTTAATTAAAGTATACACAAATCTCAATACAATATTTTTCTTTTCAAATGTGTTTTCAAACACAGCATTAAGAAAACAAACAATGCTTGCTAAGGATAAACATGAAAATAAAAAATAATGACAACCAACATTTGCACCATTGCAAAACAATGCAAAAAATGTCACCTGAACTATACCGTATATACCAGTGATGTGGAACCTTGACACTCCAGCTGTTGTTGATCTACACATCCCAGCATGCCCTGCTACAGTTTTGCTCTTTGGCCATGCTAAAACTGTAGCAGGGCATGCTGGGATGTGTAGTTCAACAACAGCTGGAGTGTCAAGGTTCCCCATCACTGGTATATACTAATGCTACCATAATTGTTTTAAATAAAAGGTTCAGATTCAATCTGTCCGTAAAAAATGTTGGTGTGCACAGTCAAATCCCTAAAGTGTAATAAATAATAAGCACATGATTTATTCTTGTGATATTCCAAGTGGTTACAGTGAGTATTATTGTGTGAAGGGCAGTACCATCCCAATTCTGATAGCAATAGATTGCTGTTGAGGTGACATAATAATAATAATAATAATAATAATAATACAATTTTATTCTTATTTAAACACAAGTGGTTACAGTTAGACATTATTGTGTTAGCTGTGGTATTATCACATCTCTGATAGGTACTGGCAAAATTCTGCTGTTAATTTTTGTCTGCATGTTCAAGTGCCATTGAAAATAAAAAAATATATGCTATTTTAAAAATCTATGTGTTCTTAGTTGGCTAAATTTGTGTGATTGCCAGTATCACATTTGTTGTGTTAGAATTAGGAAGCAGCAGAATTGCAACAGGGATGCAGACAGGATCCTGACAGTCATGATCCCAGCGGTCAGAATAGTGACAGTGGGATTCTGATGGTCAGAATCCCACGGATCCCGCCGTTACGTATAGGAGGTCAGGGTTGGGTACTAGGAGGAAGGTTAGGATGCTGAGGGGAGGGGGGTTTGAGGGGGAGTCAGTTCGGTTTAGGCTGCAGGGGGGTGGTGGTTAGAGTAAGACTGTGAGAAAAGTAGAGATGAGCGGGTTCGGTTTCTCTGAATCCGAACCCGCACGAACTTCATGTTTTTTTCACGGGTCCGAGCAGACTCGGATCCTCCCGCCTTGCTCGGTTAACCCGAGCGCGCCCGAACGTCATCATGACGCTGTCGGATTCTCGCGAGACTCGGATTCTATATAAGGAGCAGCGCGTCGCCGCCATTTTCACACGTGCATTGAGATTGATAGGGAGAGGACGTGGCTGGCGTCCTCTCCATTTAGATTAGGGTTGAGAGAGAGAGAGATTGACCTGAGGCTGTGATACTGTAGAAGAGAGTGCAGAGTTTAGTGACTGACGACCACAGTGACCACCAGACAGTGCAGTTGTTTGTTTTATTTAATATATCCGTTCTCTGCCTGAAAAAAACGATACACACAGTGACTCAGTTACATACCATATCTGTGTGCACTGCTCAGCCCAGTGTGCTGCATCAATGTATATATATATATCTGACTGTGCTCAGCTCACACAGCTTATAATTGTGGGGGAGACTGGGGAGCACTGCAGTGCCAGTTATAGGTTATAGCAGGAGCCAGGAGTACATAATATTATATTAAAATTAAACAGTGCACACTTTTGCTGCAGGAGTGCCACTGCCAGTGTGACTAGTGACCAGTGACCTGACCACCAGTATATATAATATTAGTAGTATACTATCTCTTTATCAACCAGTCTATATTAGCAGCAGACACAGTACAGTGCGGTAGTTCACGGCTGTGGCTACCTCTGTGTCGGCACTCGGCAGCCCGTCCATAATTGTATATACCACCTAACCGTGGTTTTTTTTTCTTTCTTTATAGTCATACTAGTTACGAGTATACTATCTCTTTATCAACCAGTCTATATTAGCAGCAGACACAGTACAGTGCGGTAGTTCACGGCTGTGGCTACCTCTGTGTCGGCACTCGGCAGCCCGTCCATAATTGTATATACCACCTAACCGTGGTTTTTTTTTCTTTCTTTATACATACATACTAGTTACGAGTATACTATCTCTTTATCAACCAGTCTATATTAGCAGCAGACACAGTACAGTGCGGTAGTTCACGGCTGTGGCTACCTCTGTGTCGGCACTCGGCAGCCCGTCCATAATTGTATATACCACCTAACCGTGGTTTTTTTTTCTTTCTTTATACATACATACTAGTTACGAGTATACTATCTCTTTATCAACCAGTCTATATATTAGCAGCAGACACAGTACAGTGCGGTAGTTCACGGCTGTGGCTACCTCTGTGTCGGCACTCGGCAGCCCGTCCATAATTGTATATACCACCTAACCGTGGTTTTTTTTCTTTCTTTATACATACATACTAGTTACGAGTATACGATCTCTTTATCAACCAGTCTATATATTAGCAGCAGACACAGTACAGTGCGGTAGTTCACGGCTGTGGCTACCTCTGTGTCGGCACTCGGCAGCCCGTCCATAATTGTATATACCACCTAACCGTGGTTTTTTTTTCTTTCTTTATACATACATACTAGTTACGAGTATACTATCTCTTTAGCAACCAGTCTATATATTAGCAGCAGACACAGTACAGTGCGGTAGTTCACGGCTGTGGCTACCTCTGTGTCGGCACTCGGCAGCCCGTCCATAATTGTATACTAGTATCCAATCCATCCATCTCCATTGTTTACCTGAGGTGCCTTTTAGTTGTGCCTATTAAAATATGGAGAACAAAAATGTTGAGGTTCCAAAATTAGGGAAAGATCAAGATCCACTTCCACCTCGTGCTGAAGCTGCTGCCACTAGTCATGGCCGAGACGATGAAATGCCAGCAACGTCGTCTGCCAAGGCCGATGCCCAATGTCATAGTACAGAGCATGTCAAATCCAAAACACCAAATATCAGTAAAAAAAGGACTCCAAAACCTAAAATAAAATTGTCGGAGGAGAAGCGTAAACTTGCCAATATGCCATTTACCACACGGAGTGGCAAGGAACGGCTGAGGCCCTGGCCTATGTTCATGGCTAGTGGTTCAGCTTCACATGAGGATGGAAGCACTCAGCCTCTCGCTAGAAAAATGAAAAGACTAAAGCTGGCAAAAGCAGTAGCACCGCAAAGAACTGTGCGTTCTTCGAAATCCCAAATCCACAAGGAGAGTCCGACTCCAATTGTGTCGGTTGCGATGCCTGACCTTCCCAACACTGGACGTGAAGAGCATGCGCCCTCCACCATTTGCACGCCCCCTGCAAGTGATGGAAGGAGCACCCGCAGTCCAGTTCCTGATAGTCAGATTGAAGATGTCAGTGTTGAAGTACACCAGGATGAGGAGGATATGGGTGTTGCTGGCGCTGGGGAGGAAATTGACCAGGAGGATTCTGATGGTGAGGTGGTTTGTTTAAGTCAGGCACCCGGGGAGACACCTGTTGTCCGTGGTAGGAATATGGCCGTTGACATGCCAGGTGAAAATACCAAAAAAATCAGCTCTTCGGTGTGGAGGTATTTCACCAGAAATGCGGACAACAGGTGTCAAGCCGTGTGTTCCCTTTGTCAAGCTGTAATAAGTAGGGGTAAGGACGTTAACCACCTCGGAACATCCTCCCTTATACGTCACCTGCAGCGCATTCATAATAAGTCAGTGACAAGTTCAAAAACTTTGGGTGACAGCGGAAGCAGTCCACTGACCAGTAAATCCCTTCCTCTTGTAACCAAGCTCACGCAAACCACCCCACCAACTCCCTCAGTGTCAATTTCCTCCTTCCCCAGGAATGCCAATAGTCCTGCAGGCAATGTCACTGGCAATTCTGACGAGTCCTCTCCTGCCTGGGATTCCTCCGATGCATCCTTGCGTGTAACGCCTACTGCTGCTGGCGCTGCTGTTGTTGCTGCTGGGAGTCGATGGTCATCCCAGAAGGGAAGTCGTAAGCACACTTTTACTACTTCCACCAAGCAATTGACTGTCCAACAGTCCTTTGCGAGGAAGATGAAATATCACAGCAGTCATCCTGTTGCAAAGCGGATAACTGAGGCCTTGACAACTATGTTGGTGTTAGAAGTGCGTCTGGTATCCGCCGTTAGTTCACAGGGAACTAGACAATTTCTTGAGGTAGTGTGCCCCCGTTACCAAATACCATCTAGGTTCCACTTCTCTAGGCAGGCGATACCGAGAATGTACACGGACGTCAGAAAAAGACTCACCAGTGTCCTAAAAAATGCAGTTGTACCCAATGTCCACTTAACCACGGACATGTGGACAAGTGGAGCAGGGCAGGGTCAGGACTATATGACTGTGACAGCCCACTGGGTAGATGTATGGACTCCCGCCGCAAGAACAGCAGCGGCGGCACCAGTAGCAGCATCTCGCAAACGCCAACTCTTTCCTAGGCAGGCTACGCTTTGTATCACCGGTTTCCAGAATACGCACACAGCTGAAAACCTCTTACGGCAACTGAGGAAGATCATCGCGGAATGGCTTACCCCAATTGGACTCTCCTGTGGATTTGTGGCATCGGACAACGCCAGCAATATTGTGTGTGCATTAAATCTGGGCCAATTCCAGCACGTCCCATGTTTTGCACATACCTTGAATTTGGTGGTGCAGAATTTTTTAAAAAACGACAGGGGCGTGCAAGAGATGCTGTCGGTGGCCAGAAGAATTGCGGGACACTTTCGGCGTACAGGCACCACGTACAGAAAACTGGAGCACCACCAAAAACTACTGAACCTGCCCTGCCATCATCTGAAGCAAGAAGTGGTAACGAGGTGGAATTCAACCCTGTATATGCTTCAGAGGTTGGAGGAGCAGCAAAAGGCCATTCAAGCCTATACAATTGAGCACGATATAGGAGGTGGGATGCACCTGTCTCAAGCGCAGTGGAGAATGATTTCAACGTTGTGCAAGGTTCTGATGCCCTTTGAACTTGCCACACGTGAAGTCAGTTCAGACACTGCCAGCCTGAGTCAGGTCATTCCCCTCATCAGGCTTTTGCAGAAGAAGCTGGAGACATTGAAGGAGGAGCTAACACGGAGCAATTCCGCTAGGCATGTGGGACTTGTGGATGGAGCCCTTAATTCGCTTAGCAAGGATTCACGGGTGGTCAATCTGTTGAAATCAGAGCACTACATTTTGGCCACCGTGCTCGATCCTAGATTTAAAGCCTACCTTGGATCTCTCTTTCCGGCAGACACAAGTCTGCTGGGGTTCAAACACCTGCTGGTGAGTAAATTGTCAAGTCAAGCGGAACGCGACCTGTCAACAACATCTCCTCCTTCACATTCTCCCGCAACTGGGGGTGCGAGGAAAAGGCTCAGAATTCCGAGCCCACCCGCTGGCGGTGATGCAGGGCAGTCTGGAGCGACTGCTGATGCTGACATCTGGTCCGGACTGAAGGACCTGACAACGATTACGGACATGTCGTCTACTGTCACTGCATATGATTCTCTCCCCATTGAAAGAATGGTGGAGGATTATATGAGTGACCGCATCCAAGTAGGCACGTCACACAGTCCGTACTTATACTGGCAGGAAAAAGAGGCAATTTGGAGGCCCTTGCACAAACTGGCTTTATTCTACCTAAGTTGCCCTCCCACAAGTGTGTACTCCGAAAGAGTGTTTAGTGCCGCCGCTCACCTTGTCAGCAATCGGCGTACGAGGTTACATCCAGAAAATGTGGAGAAGATGATGTTCATTAAAATGAATTATAATCAATTCCTCCGTGGAGACAATGACCAGCAGCAATTGCCTCCACAAAGTACACAGGGAGCTGAGATGGTGGATTCCAGTGGGGACGAATTGATAATCTGTGAGGAGGGGGATGTACACGGTGATATATCGGAGGATGATGATGAGGTGGACATCTTGCCTCTGTAGAGCCAGTTTGTGCAAGGAGAGATTAATTGCTTCTTTTTTGGTGGGGGTCCAAACCAACCCGTCATATCAGTCACAGTCGTGTGGCAGACCCTGTCACTGAAATGATGGGTTGGTTAAAGTGTGCATGTCCTGTTTATACAACATAAGGGTGGGTGGGAGGGCCCAAGGACAATTCCATCTTGCACCTCTTTTTTCTTTTCTTTTTCTTTGCGTCATGTGCTGTTTGGGGAGGGTTTTTTGGAAGGGACATCCTGCGTGACACTGCAGTGCCACTCCTAGATGGGCCCGGTGTTTGTGTCGGCCACTAGGGTCGCTTATCTTACTCACACAGCTACCTCATTGCGCCTCTTTTTTTCTTTGCGTCATGTGCTGTTTGGGGAGGGTTTTTTGGAAGGGACATCCTGCGTGACACTGCAGTGACACTCCTAGATGGGCCCGGTGTTTGTGTCGGCCACTAGGGTCGCTTATCTTACTCACACAGCTACCTCATTGCGCCTCTTTTTTTCTTTGCGTCATGTGCTGTTTGGGGAGGGTTTTTTGGAAGGGACATCCTGCGTGACACTGCAGTGCCACTCCTAGATGGGCCCGGTGTTTGTGTCGGCCACTAGGGTCGCTAATCTTACTCACACAGCTACCTCATTGCGCCTCTTTTTTTCTTTGCGTCATGTGCTGTTTGGGGAGGGTTTTTTGGAAGGGCCATCCTGCGTGACACTGCAGTGCCACTCCTAGATGGGCCCGGTGTTTGTGTCGGCCACTAGGGTCGCTTATCTTACTCACACAGCGACCTCGGTGCAAATTTTAGGACTAAAAATAATATTGTGAGGTGTGAGGTATTCAGAATAGACTGAAAATGAGTGGAAATTATGGTTTTTGAGGTTAATAATACTTTGGGATCAAAATGACCGCCAAATTCTATGATTTAAGCTGTTTTTTAGGTTTTTTGGAAAAAAACACCCGAATCCAAAACACACCCGAATCCGACAAAAAAAATTCGGTGAGGTTTTGCCAAAACGCGGTCGAACCCAAAACACGGCCGCGGAACCGAACCCAAAACCAAAACACAAAACCCGAAAAATTTCCGGCGCTCATCTCTAGAGAAAAGTGGGTTAGGGTGGGGATTTGGGCTGTCAGGATGCCTCTATTGGCATCCTGACCATTGTGGTTCTCACTGCTGGGATTTTGTGCCCAACACTTGCAAGGTACTGTGTCTATTTTAGGACCATGGAGCCTCCAAAAATAACAATTAGTTCTTTTTGGGAGACCATTGTGGTATGATTACCAGTTTCACATTTGTATTACAGTAGTAAGTAGTAGAATTTCATGGTCGGATGGTTGATTGATCACTTTGGATCCTTGCCTCGTCAAAAAAGAAAAAGCAGTTATTGATATTAAAATGTAACTGTTTAAACAACATTTTACTCTGGCATTGTGTGAGATGGTCATTATTGTTCAGCTCTCTTTGCCAGCAGGTTACACAAATGTAAAAAGAGCACTGTGAATGTTTCAATACACAAGCACTCTAGAAAAACAAGAAAGCCAGAAAAAACGTCTCTGATGGTGTATAATCCAAGTAGTAAAATCTTCACGGTGCGAGTGACAAAAAGTTGGCAAAATGCAGTGTGCTGTTGCTGTGTAATTCTTTGTACCAACAATAACAAAAAAGTAAAAAAAAATTGATCTACTTGTAAATTGTACTTGCAGCCACTGATATGTACAGAACCTTGATAAGCTTTTCATACTCAAATCAGTGCTTCTTTTATCAATACAGTTACTATAGCAGCACAATGTGATTTTTTAGAGATGGACTGGTGCATGCAAGAGCAAGTCAGTAACAGTTTAGTGTCTAGGAAAATCCCAGAATTGAGGCAAAGAGAGAAAAATTCTATCTGCACATTACCGACACTTGTAATTTTTAACCACAGAAAAGAAACCCCATATTAATTATTTGTAAATTTAGAATACATTATGGGGGTGCAAACCTAATTCAACCAAGTTGAAGTGTAGTATACCAGAAAGAGCAAGGGGTTGTTTATTATGGGTGCACATACAGTAGAAGAGAATACTTTAATAAAACTTAGCCTTTATTTCTTCTTGGTATATAAGTATTCTAATTTCTGGGCAGGATACAGTGAAATATAAAATATAAAATTAGAACTAATAAACATACCTCCAAAAACAAGTGAAAAAGCTTGAAAAGTACTTAAAAAGTGAAGTCTACTATTTGGATCCTTTATATTAAGTTGTGCTACACTGTAAACAGAATATTTTAAAGTGAGGCTCTAAATGATTATCAGTATGCATTTGAATTCTGCACACTGTTATTGAATATTAAGTGCCCAATATTGTCTCAAAATCACTGCCTTTGTGCTGTAAGAATCAATATCTAATGGTTATAATAATATAAATCAGTCAATGGTTGTGTGTATATATCCCTGTTTATTCTACATATCTTAAGTTAGCAGTGAGAATGATACAACATCTGTATGTCAGTGTAATTCATTCAGATATTGATAGTAATAGCGGGGCCATCATCTTTTCAGTTATTTAATAAATAAATTATATCACCATAAAAGATTTATTATTACAGGTTGAGTATCCCATATCCAAATATTCCGAAATACGGAATATTCCGAAATACGGACTTTTTTGAGTGAGAGTGAGATAGTGAAACCTTTGTTCTTTGATGGCTCAATGTACACAAACTTTGTTTAATACACAAAATGATTAATAATATTGTATTAAATGACCTTCAGGCTGTGTGTATAAGGTGTATATGAAACATTAATGAAATGTGTGACTGTAGACACACTTTGTTTAATGCACAAAGTTATAAAAAATATTGGCTAAAATTACCTTCAGGCTGTGTGTATAAGGTGTATATGTAACATAAATGCATTCTGTGCTTAGATTTAGGTCCCATCATCATAAGATCTCATTATGGTATGCAATTATTCCAAAATACGGAAAAATCCGATATCCAAAATACCTCCGGTCCCAAGCATTTTGGATAAGGGATACTCAACCTGTATTTATTTATTATTTATTACCAGTTACTTATAAGATTTAATAAAAGATGGGATTAGATGCTTTATTTTAACAATTGTATGTATTAGGCTGAATATCCGAGTCATGAAAGTACAGCACTCAGATATTGCACATACAAAACTAAATCTTTAGGAATAAAGATTCAATTTGCCAAACAAATGCTTTATCATACTGAGAGAGCAGCACAATGATGTTCTTCAATAATATATGCTGTTGGCGCTTCCCTTGAATAATCTCAATTTGTTTCGATTTGCAAATAAAAACTGGTACAACAGTCATACTATGTTCTCATGTCTCCAGTGTGACCACATTATATTCATTTATATCTGTAGTATGTAACAGTGTAACTGTCTGTAGGAGATGGCAACAATGTTGAATCTAATCTTCCAACATCTCATATGAGCACCATGCGATCATTTGGCACAGGAAAAGGACTTAAATAAATGCTTCAAGGTATCATGAGTGCACACAGATTGTTTTAAATAATATTCAGGGATTAGGTAAGTGAAGCCATGAGATTCAGGTAAGTATTAGGGTTACCAAAAACACTGCTCTGTTTAAATTAGAATGATAGTACCCATTCAAGGTTAATAATATTACACTAACTGTTATGTATATACAGTAGCGCATAAGCCTCCTCATGAAGTGCTGCCCAGAGGTAGTGAAATCATATAGTATGTGATCCCCATATATTGTTCCAATCCGTGTTGGAACAATATATTATTAGATATATCATCTAATGTGTACCGAGGGTTAGATGTGTCAATGACCTTAAGGCAGGTTAATGAAGTTTCTTTTCTGTTAGGAACTTTAACATTTTTCGCAGTTGTTGAATATTTTTGTTATTTTATGTGTTATGCTCTCTGAGATTTGGTTAATGTTCTCCTTATAACAAAGTTTTATCAGAGTTGGGTACAGGATACCAGAAGACAAGATGCTGGCAGTCAAAATACTGACATCCACATCACGACTGCTAGAAATCCCAACAGGGGTGCTGGAGGCAGGTAGCCCTAATCCTAACCCTTCCCAGCATACCTACGTTCGGATTTTGGCTGTTGGAAATACAGCTGTCAGGATTCCGGTGCCAGTTTTCTTGAAGATCTGTGAAACATCACAGTGACTAATCTTATTCAAATGACCACTTCTGCCTGGTCAAATTCCCTTTAGGGTAAGACTGTGTTACAGTACACTCAATTTTCCTATTTGGTCATCATGAGATGCTCTATTTTTAGAGCCAAAAATTATTAATCTCTGATGTAAATGTGGTGAGATATAATATTTTGAATTAGCCTTCTGTCAGGAATGCTTTCTGAGAAAAATGTAAAGAATTCACAAATAAATTAATCTGTTTTGGCCTGGTACCTGAATTGATTGAAATTTTTTTCAGATTTCTTGAGGGATGTCTAATTTTGTCCCAATTAAGACAAATATGGTGGCAATTTTATTTTCGGTGTAATAATATCTGAGAAACAGACTGGACAGTTTTCTACCCAACAGGTCAATAGATCAAGTCATTTTGGAGAAAAGCAACTTTTGGAAGAAAAAATTAATTTATTCAAATAAACCCCTAATAATAACAACAATATAGATTAGTACTGAGTATAAAAGTATCTTAACAGTATTACTCCATAGTAAATGTAAGGTAAGGACTTATTTATGGGCTGCAGATTTTTCAAAACCTTTTAGATGCAAACTTACATTGCACTTTTTACAAATAAAAGTTTTGCAATGGCAAATTTTGCAATGTTTAGGCTTATTATGTAGAATTCTACCAACAAAATGTTGTGCACTTGTTCTTGGCCTTTCACCTTTTTCAACCACCCTATCAACTGGTTGATCTGTCAATAAAAGTGCATGAGTGAGTTAATCTCTGAATTCCAGCTGTAATAAAAAAATAGGATTTTAATTACTTACCGGTAAATCCTTTTCTCGTAGTCCGCAGATGGGTCCACTAGGAGCCATGGGCACTTTAAGAATTTGACAGTGTGGGCTGGCTCCTCCCTTTATGCCCCTCCTGTTAGACTCAGTCTAGGAAGCTGTGCCCGAGGAGACGGACATACTTCGAGAGAAGGATAGATAAGGACAGATGTGAGATTCCGAACCAGCACACACAACAAGAGGAAAGCCAAGCTAACCAAACTTGAAACAAGAACAACAACGGCTGAACCAACATTACGTAACCAAGTAACAGTGCAGGAAGAACGAAGCACTGGGCGGGCGCCCAGTATCCTCTATGGACTACGAGAAAAGGATTTACCGATAGGTAATTAAAATCCTATTTTCTCTTATGTCCTAGAGGATACTGGGGTCCATTTAGTACCATGGGGATGTACCAAAGCTCCCAAACTGGGTGGGAGAGTGCTGAAGTTCCTGCAGAACTGATTGACTGAACTGAAGGTCCTCAGAGGCCAAAGTATCGAACTTGTAAAACTTAGCAAACGTGTTTGGACCTGACCAAGTAGCTGCTCAGCAGAGCTGTAAAGCCGAGACACCCCAGGCAGCCACCCAGGAAGAACCCACCGACCTAGTAGAGTGGGCCATTACAAATTTTGGACATGGCAAACTTGCCATGGAATAAGCATGCTGGATAGTAGGTCTGATCCAGCATGCAATTGTCTGCTTTGAAGCAGGGCACCCAATCTTATTGGGATCATAAAGAACAAACAGCGAGTCTGTCTTTCTGTGATGAGCTGTTCTGTTCACATACACCTTCAAAGCCCCCACAACATCCAAAGACTTTGAAGTAGCAGAGTGGTCGGTGACAACCGGAACAATAGGTTGGTTGATGTGAAATGTGGACACCACTTTAGGAAGAAATTGCTGACGAGTTCTGAGTTCAGCTCTGTCCTCATGGAAAATTAAATAGGGACTTTTGTGAGACAAAGCCCCAAGCTCCGACACTCATCTTGCTGTAGCCAAGGCCAACAGTGTGACGGTCTTCCATGTAAGATATTTTACGTCCACCTCCTGTAAAGGCTCAAACCAGTCCAACTGGAGGAACTGCAGCACAACATTGAGATCCCAAGGTGCCATAGGAGGCACAAAGGGAGGTTGGATGTGCAGAACACCTTTCAAGAACTGTGAGAAAGAAGGAGGCTGCGCTATCAGAGGAAAGAACAATGTCAATCACTAAATGTGTAATTTAAAACAATTTATTAAAAAACAATAATTCATTAAAAAGCAGTACTTCTGTGCAAGATAATATGCCAAATATATGCAAAAAATGGGTTTTACCAATTATATGCAAGAGTTGGAGTTTACCCAAGGTATTGGTACAGGACTGATGGTTTATATTCTATAGGATCCATTCCACATTTTGCCCATGAATGATACGTCCAGTTATAATCCACTATGGAGAGTACCTTTTAGATCGTAATTAGGAGAGTCCTCTGGATAGCTGGTCAACGGTTTGGGCTGGTTCGGGTCCAATTCAAAGATGTCCTTTGAAAAAGTTGCAAGGTCTATGCAGCGAAACGCGTCAGGTATTTACCCTTTGGAACAGGACATCTTTGAATTGGACCCGAACCAGCCCAAACCATTGACCAGCTATCCAGAGGAGTCCGAGAGAGGCACCATCCTATCTCCGCACTGCATGAGGTATTCACCATTTATGGGACACTACATTAACCCTCTAGCGGCATATGGGACTTTTTCATGGACTCTCCTAATTACCATCTAAAAGGGACTCTCCATAGTGGATTATAACTGGACGTATCATTCATGGGCAAAATGTGGAACGCATCCTATGGAATATAAACCATCAGTCCTGTACCAATACCTTGGGTAAACTCCAACTCTTGCATATAATTGGTAAAACCCATTTTTTGCATATATTTGGCATATTATCTTGCACAGAAGTACTGCTTTTTAATGAATTATTGTTTTTTAATAAATTGTTTTAAATTACACATTTAGTGATTGACATTGTTCTTTCCTCTGATAGCGCAGCCTCCTTCTTTCTCACAGTTTCCTTCCAGGGAGTGACTTTCCCGTATTATTGGCTGCTGCTTAGCTAAACAACTCGCCTCACAGCGCCCGAATACCTTTGGGTATTTTTTACCTTATTTTTGCACCTTTAAAGAACATCTGGACCTCAGGGAGAGAAGTCAATTGTTTCTAAAAGAAAATTGACAAGGCCGAAATCTGGATTTTATGGAGCCCAGACACAGGCCCACATCCACGCTTGCCTGCAGAAAAAGCAGGAAACATCCCAGATGAAATTCCACCGCAGAATAATTTCTGCTCTCATATCAAGATACGCATATCATCCAAATACAATGTTAATGCTTAGACAATATCCCCTTCCTGGCTTGGATCATAGTTGGGATAACCTTGTTATGGATCCCTCTCCTGGCTAGAATCAGCCGTTCAACTTTCATGCCATCAAACCTAGCCGAGGTAAGTCCCGATAGACAAACGGGCCCTGTTGCAGAAGATCCTCGTGAAGAGGTAGAGGCCATGGATCTTCGAGGAGCATCTCCAGAAGGTCCATGTACCAGGCCATTCTTGGACAGTCTGGGGCAATGAGTACTGCTTGAATCTTTTCCCTTTTTATCCATTTAAGAATTCTTGGGACCAGAGGAAGTGGAGGTCTGCTACCCAGTTGTCTACTCCTGGAATAAAGACCGCTGACAATGCCACAGCATTTCTTTCTGCTCAGAGGAGAATTCTTGACACCTGACATTGCTGCTCTGCTTTTTCGTTCCGCCCTGTCAGTTTATGTACATTACTGCCGTCACATTGTCCGACTGGACCTGAATTGCCCGATCTTGAAGAAGATGTGAGGCCATTGTATATGGACCTGAGTTCCAGAATGTTGATTGAAGGGTGACTTCCTGACTTGACCATCTTCCCTGAAACTGCACCTCCTGAGTGACTGCTCCCCAACCTCTGAGGGTTGCATCTGTGGTTAACAGAATCCAGTTCTGTATTCCGAACCTCCATCCTGCGATGAGGTGAGAAGTCTGTAGCCACCACAGAAGGGAGATCCTGGCCT
This sequence comes from Pseudophryne corroboree, assembly GCF_028390025.1. Classification (NCBI taxonomy): domain Eukaryota; kingdom Metazoa; phylum Chordata; class Amphibia; order Anura; family Myobatrachidae; genus Pseudophryne; species Pseudophryne corroboree. The sequence goes on from NC_086448.1 coordinate 641,876,688, forward strand.
TTGGCGACAGACGGATCCTCTGGTGCATGTGAAGATTCGAACCGGACCATTTGTCCAACAGATTGAGCTGGAAGGGTCTTGCATGAAACCTTCCGTATTGAAGTGCCTCATAAGAGGCCACCATTTTCCCCAGAAGGTGAATGCACAGATTCACCGACACCTGGGTTGGCTTCAGGACATCCCAAACCATCGACTGGATTACCAATGCCTTTTAAAATGTCTAGTATCATTCCCAAGAGTGGGAGCCTCCGTGTTGGCTCTAGGTGAGATTTCGGAAGGTCCATAATCCACCCGTGACCCTGGAGGAGTTTGGTTGAGAGATTAATGCTGTCCAGCAACCTTTCCCTGGACGGCACTTTTATCAGGAGATTGCCCAGGTACGGATTTATGTTCACTCCCTGCTTGCGGAGTAGAAACATCATCTCTGCCATCACCTCGGTGAACACCCTTGGTGTTGTGGAGAGACCAAATGGCAGGACCTGGAACTGCTGGTGACAGTCCTGCAGTGCAAACCTGAGATAAGCCTGATGAGGCGGTCAGATCGGAATATGAAGGTACGCATCCTTGATATCCAGAGACACTATGAATTCCCCCTTCTCCAGACCTGAGATCACCACTCTCAGAGACTCCATCTTGAATTTGAACACTCGTAAGTATGGGTTCAAAGACTTGAGGTTCAGAATTGGTCTTACCGAACCGTCCGGCTTAGGTACTATGAACAAGTTAGAATAGTACCCCTTGTTTAGTAGATGAGGTGGAACTGGAACAATGACCTGAGTCTGTACCAGCTTTTGGATGGCTATAAAGTTATACTTGCCTCTTGTGAAACTGGCAAGCCTGATTTGATGAATCTGTGAGGTGAGAGCTTTTGGAACTCCAGTCTGTAGCCCTGGGAAATAAGATCTATGACCCAGGGATCCTGGCACGAATTTGACCAGATCTGACTGAAGAATTGTATTTGGGCTCCCACCTGACAGTCTTCCAGGCATTGTAGTCCACCGTCATGCTGAAGTCTTTGAGGAAGCCGAGCCTGAGCTCTGTTCCTGAGCACCTGCTGTTGCTGGTTTGCGTGGTTTACCTCTTGTGCCGCTAGAGGATGTAGAAGCCCCTCTGGATTTGTCCACGAACTTGACCATCCGAAAGGACTGTAACTTAGGAGCTGAATAAGTCTTCTTGGTAGGGGGTGCTGTGGAAGGAAGATACGTAGACTTACCCGCAGTAGCTGTGGAGATCCATTTGTCTAATTCATCTCCAAACAAGGCCTCTCCTGTGAATGGTAGGCCTTCCACACCTTTCCTGGAGTCCACATCAGCAGTCCACTGGCGTAACCACAAGCCCCTGCGTGCCGACACTGCCATAGCAGTGGTGCGTGCATTAAGCATGTCTTTTTCCTTTATGGCTTCCACCATAAAGTTTGTAGAGTCTTGTATATGCTGCAGGAGTCAGACAACATCCCCTCTAGATAAGGAATCTAACCCCTCAATTAGGTTACCTGACCATTTAGCAATGGCTTTAGTGATCCACGCACATGCAATAGTGGGTCTTTGGGCCACCCCAGAAGCTGTGTACAATGATTTGAGTGTAGTCTCAATTTTAATATCAACCGTGTCTTTCAGGGAGGCTGCACCAGGAGCAGGCAATACAATTTTACGTGACAGCCTAGAGACTGATGCGTCCACTATCGGTGGATTTTCCAATTTTTTTCCTATCCTCCAGAGGAAAAGGAAAAGATGAGAGTAACCTTTTAGGGATCTGAAACATCTTATCAGAATTAACCCATGGTTCTTCAAGCAGGGTATTCAATTCCTTTGACACAGGAAAAGTAATGGAGGACTTCTTTTTTACATTAAAATAATATTCCTCACACTCCTCTGACACCTTATCAGGAATATGCAGAACATCTCTGATAGCCTCTATAAGAGCCGCTATTCCCTGTGACAGAGTTGCATCCCTCCCTCTGAGTCCACCTCCCCCTTCTCCATTTCTGACCTGTCAGCATCAGAGTCAGACTGCAGGATATGGGCCAGAGATCGCTTTTGCGGACAAATGGGAAGGGACTGAGACTCTGGTTTAGGGACTTTGTTCATCAACTCATCCACAGTCTGTCTTAAGTATTGCGTCTCTTTCTCATTGTGGGACAATTTTGTAGAAAGAGTGGAGATCATTCCTTTAAGAGAATTAACCCACTCTAGTTCAGCCCCGCTATTTTGTGAACTCTGAGTACCCAGTACAGAACCCCCTGGTTAAGAGGAACACTCGCTGTGCAAGAAATACACTTTTTGCCTGACATAATGTAACTGTGACAGTACACACACAGGAAAGGTTAAGCTCAATTAACCCACAAAGAGCACTTCAGAGAGACACAGAGTTGTTTGGAGCCAGCCCCCACTGGGCCCTTATCGCTAATGCCATGCTTAGCCAGGTCGCAGACTAAGTACCCTAATAGGGGACTTAGTACACTAATAGTTGCTCCCCCCCCTGCTATGACCCCCTGGTACCACTGAGGTAATGTGGAGTCACACTGGAGGAGCTGCACATCCCTGACCTGTCAGCGTCTGTGTCCACTGCAGAGGGAAAATGGCACTGGTGAGCTGCTGGATCCTCTCATAATCAAGCCCTGCCCCTTCAATGGCACGCAGTCTTCCCAATTTTTTTATACTGGCTGAGGAATCTGGTGCTTAAAATGGAGAAAACCGTTTTAAGGCTGTTGTGCCAGTATGGGTACTGTGTACAGAGACACTTTCCACCCCGTGTAGAAGCCGTGCATCTCTGTACCCTCATGCCGCCATAATTGCCGGCACCCTGTTAACCAGGACCCCGGCTCAGTACTCACCACTCTTCATTCTTCTGGCTCTGTTAGGGATGGTGGCGTGCTGTGGGAATGTACGCTCGCCATGGTGGGGCTTGCAAATAGTTCCCTCAGGAGCTCAGTGTCCTGTCAGCGGGGAACAGAACCATTAACCTTTAAAGAGGTTGGGCCGTCCCCATCCCCCCAAGTCCCACCAAGCAGGCAGGCTGGTGCCAACCAGCCCTGCCTGAAAATAACAAACATAGAAAATAAATGCAGAAAACTCTTCAGGAGCTTCCTTCAGCATGACTGGCTCCTCTGGGCACATTTTCTAAGTTGAGTCTGGTAGGAGGGGCATAGAAGGAGGAGCCAGCCCACACTATCAAATTATTAAAGTGCCCATATCTCCCAGTGGACCCATCTAAACCCCATGGTACTAAATGGACCCCAGTATCCTCTAGGACGTAAGAGAAACAGTTTTTTTTTCTCTTTTTTGTACCAAAACCTGTTGTCATTTCCAAGCATTTAGCATCATGTTTGAAAGAGTATTGGAGAAGAGTGGCCACCACCCCTTCTTTGAGTGAATACAAATTCGTTTTGCCTAAAGCGTTATTGTGAAAGTCAACACCTCCCATGTTGGTAATCCTTGATGAGCTATGAAACATTGATGTTGACATGCTGTTTTTGCCCATGATCACAACATCTGGATGTGAGTAGTGGTTCAACAGTTGATGACTTGTCAACACAGTAACAATTGCGTACAATGCAAATGAATCGCCTTTCTTCATTTTCTCAGGTAACTGAGCACCACCAACTCGGTTTGCATGAGCAGTACCTAACATAAACGTGATTTCATTAGCTGTGCTTTTATGCAATTGACTGATATATATTTATAATTTTATTGACTGAAATATTTTACCAGTAACGAAGAATCCTTTTACAGTCAGGATACACATTAAATGATAAGATGTGAATAAATTATTGAAATAAATATGGTGACATGACAGCGATTCTACATTTTGAAGCAAAGTGAAAACAACATCAGCTCCAAGCCCAACAGTTTTGTCATGTTGTGTAGAAACATCCCCATAAAATAAGGTTAACCATTTGCAAAACACTTGCAGAATCCCATGTGATCGTGCCAGGTAAGTAATTAACTGGCTTCTTAACAAATTTTACCCTAGTGCCTGTGCTACCAGGCTTTGAATCCGAAACGGATAGGCTTCCTGTGAATGCCCAATGTTTTAAATGTGAGTGCAGGGTCGGACTAGCCCACAGGGGTACAGGGGAAACTACCGGTGGGCCCCACTGCCCGGGGCCCCACCTCCTCCTCTAGTGATCAGGTTCCAGACTGTGCACATGAATTATACATTACACATATGTTACCTTTTACTGCACAGGACTATAATATATTCTCTACAGTGCATTGACAATATTTACCTGGTACATTATCATGCACGCACTAGAAATATTTATATATTTGTCAAGGGGCCCAGCCCATACACTCACTAATGGTTAGGCAATCCAATGTAACGGCTGTCCACACCCCCTCTGGACACTGACCACACCCCTAAACATGGGTCCCTACCACTGCATTCCCCAGTGGGTACTTCATGCCCCAGTCCAACACTGTGTGAGTGTGATATATAAATAACCCCTTGCTCCTGTTCCATGCAATACTGCTCTATGTCCTCCTCCTTTATGTCTTTTTGAGATACAAGTTGAGAGAAAAAGAGGAATTAAAGTGTGGACACCTGATATAAGAAAAAGATGGTGGCTATAAAGGAACACATTTCTGGATTAAAGAACTGGACTTTATTTACCTCCATTTGAAATAATTTTTACTGTAAGAAATCTTTTGTGTTTTGTGCTATTGGGAAAAACATTATCTGTTTTACTTTACCAACTTATCCTGTGTCACTTTATATGCAGATGTTAATTTTTAATATATATTTCCCCTCCAGCCAAAAATCCTTTACGTGGGGCATAACCTATGCCTCTACCCTCCTAGTACAAAAAGATGGCTTCCCATTACTTTTGCTCCCCCTGTGCCATAGCCCTGTCCCCTCACCTTATGTCAGAGTGCAACAAAACATGGGACAGTGGGAACTGATCATCAGCCCAGCTGGCTGCAGTTGCATCCCATGTGATCGTGCCAGGTAAGTAGATAACTGGCTTCTTAACAAAATTTAACATAGTGCCTATGCTATGTGATAGGGAAAAAAGATTGTAAGCAACATATGTGAATGACTAAAATTATTTACTGACAGGTGCTGCGGATTATTTGTGAGCTATATAGATAAATGAATGAAGAAATGTATATTTGTGATAAAGGATACATATCTTAGAATAGTGTATATGTGATACCAGCTACAGAAATATCACTTTTGAGCCTACTGAAAAGTCATAATCATGTCCGTGAAGAGAAGCAGAACCATAAACAACCTGGAGACAGTCATTAAGCCCAACATTTTAGAGGGGTGTATTGTTCTTTTTCAGGGATGTGCGGTGAGCTAAATAGCTCATGAGGCACTGGCTAGCACCAGAGCCAGATTTACATGCAATATATGATCCAAAGCGTACATCTGGGCATTATACACAGGTGCAGCAGTATAAACTCCTTGAAATTCGGTGAGTTTTGATCAGAGATGTGCGGAAAAGATAGCCAGGTGAGGCACTGCCTCCCCTACCATAGACTTTTTACTCCAGAATTTTGGCTATAAAAATGAATAGAATTATGTAAAGAAGATATTTCAAACATATTCTTTGTATTTTTGATATACTTCATACAGTAAAAACTCTGGCACAAACGTTAGTATGACAGGAAAGGCTCTGCCTCACCTGCCTCACCCCACCACACGTTACTGTTCTTTTTACATTCCACAATATTCTAATCATTCTTAGATATCTTTTTTATTCCACATTTTTCTCATTGCATTTGTTGTACCTTCAGTACTTGCCTTTTTGCACTCAGTTTAATTCATTCCTTCATCACTGAAATCTCTGCTTAATCTACAAAATGATATCTAATTCCAGATTTCATCCTCTTGCTCTTTTATTAATGTTAGTCCTTGTGGTCTTCATTTGGCACTTTTAGGCTCATTTACATTTTTCATAATTGATTATGTTTAAAAAGTTCTATAACTCATTTGCTGAGGACCTATACAAATGTGAAAATGCAGATTTGAACCTAATAAATGTAATAGAAGGATTTTGTTTGAGTGATCATATTCTCATGTACTTTAAATTTAAAGTGTGTTTAGCCCATATTTCCTCATTTTGCATAAAATTACTGTTTCCTTATTTTCTATAGAATACACTACATACTTTTTTTTTATTTAGTTGGATATTTCGTTTGATTTCTTGGAAACATTTAGGTGATTTGAATTTACCCATTTGTGATCTGAGATCTCACATACAAATAAAAATCTTTGTTACCAAACATTGGGGAGTATGTATCAAAGCATGGAGAGAGATAAAGTGGAGAGAAGAAAAGCACTAACCAATCAGCACCTAACAGTCATTTTTCATACAGAGCCTGTGACACAATAGTTAGAAGCTGATTAGTTAGTCCTTTATATCTCTACACTTTATCTCTCTTCATGGTTAGATAAATACACCTATGATCATATTTTATCACTAAAAATACAATCTGCATGTGATAGTCCAGAACGGCCACTAGGAACTGCAGGGGTTAACTGGGTGTTACATCTCTACCATTTATTGTGTCTGGCATGCAGTACCCCTGTGCTGCCAGGGGTGCTGCTGTTCCGTCTGGTCTGCAGTACCTTTGTGCTACCAGAGTTGAATTTGTCATGTTTCTGCCCTGCTGTACCTCTGTGCTGCCGGAGGTGCTGCTATCAGAGCAATATTATTCTGTTTACATCGCTGCTGCAGTATATTATTGCCTTGGGTCCGGTGTGTGTGTGTGTGTGTGTGTGTGTGTAGCATGCCACCTGCAATGTATTCTGTAATCAAGGGGGTTGGGTTGCCATTGGTCCTTGCTCCCGATAAAAGGCAACTAGCCCTAGGCAAACATGCCAGTTATATTACTTGTATGCCTTGTGTTACACTTGTATTGATAATATTACTTGTATTCCTTGTGTTACCTGTTCTTGAGACCCTTACCTGAACTACCTCTATTATCTGTGTTTCCTGAGTTCCAGTACCTGATTCCTGTGTCAAGATCTAATCTGGATGTCTTGTCAGCAGGACCCAGCTCAAGTCTTGCCTTGTTTGCCATGCCTTGCTCTGCCTGGGTAAATACCAAAGGACTTTCAGCTAAGTAACTCTGTGAATTACCTGGTCCGTGCTACTTTATATTAGCTCTGTGCTTCTGCATGTATATATTTAAACTGTGGATCTCACCTGTGCCTGTTTGCATTCCTGGCTAATTATCCTCTGCAAACCATTTGTTGGACTGCTGTGTAAACTCTGCATTTACATTGCTTTTGATTTCTACTATGAGTTGCTGTGTTGTACTTTACCACTCTGCTGCCTGAATAAAGCCTTGAGCATATCCAGTGCTTAAAGTGGTCTTAGAGAGGTGGTGGAACTCACCCCCCTCCCCACGGCGCCCATGAAATAAAGGTATTGCGCGCGCCTACGGCGCGCGCAGCAAAAAGGGGGTGTGGTCTCAAAAAGAAAGGGGCGTGGTCACACAATAGTAATAATGCCCACAGTAGTAGTACCCAAGTGGAAATTTTGAAGTGGGGGTATGGAAAAGTGAAGGGTGCAACTATGTGCGCGCCGAAGGCACGCGCACTCCTGACAAGGGGGCGTGCCCTTCAGTGTAGTTTACCACACCATATACCCCTTATACACATTATGCACCACAACCCCCTTTCACATTATAGCTCACAGTATGAGCCGAAATTCACATTTATACCACACAGTATGAACCACATTCATATTACACCACACAGTATGAGCCAAATTCACATTACACCACACAGTAGGAGCCAAATTCACATTACACCAAACGGTATGAGCCGAAATTCACATTACACCACACAGTATGAGCCGAAATTCACATTACACCACACAGTATGAGCCGAAATTCACCAGTGCGGCGGCGATGGTAGGGGCGGAGCGACGGAGGGCGGACCGGGAACGCAGCTTCTTTGTCGGCCCATACAGTAATGCCCCCAGCAGTAGCATCCCTTATACAATGCCCACAGTAGTAGTGCCCCTTATGCAATGCCCCCAACAGTAGTGCCCCTTATGAAGTGCCCCCTTTACAATGCCCTCATTAGCTGTGCACCCCATCAGTAATGCCCTTAATGGTAATGCCCCTGTGTAGTATTGCCCCTAGTCGTTTAGCCCCTGTAGTTTAGCCCCAGTAGTCATGCCCATACTGGTAATGCCCCTGCAGTTATGACCCCAGCAATTTACTCCCCCCCCTCTAGTTTAGCCTCTGAGTGGTAATGCCCCCAGTAGTTTTGCCCTCATGTAGTTTGCCCGATGTAGTTTAGCCCCCAGAGGTAATGCCCCCTGCAGTTGTGCCCCCAGTTGTTTAGCCCCTGTAGTTTAGCCCCCATGTAGTTTGCCAAAGTTAGTAATGTCCCCAGTAGTTTGCCCCCTTGTAGTTATACCCCCAGTAGTTTAGCTCCTGTAATTATGCCCCCTTGTAGTTTAGCCCCCAGTAGTAATGCTGCCAGTAGTTTGCCCCTTTGTAGCTTGCCCCCTTGTAGTAATGCCCCCAGTAGTTTGCCCCTTGTAGTTTGCCCCAGCAGTAAAGCCCCCCAGTAGTTTGCCCCCAGTACTAGAGCCCCCCAGTAGTTTGCCCCTCTGTAGTTTGCCCCAGTAGTAAAGGCCCCCAGTAGTTTGCCCCCAGTACTAGAGCCCCCCAGTAGTTTGCCCCTCTGTAGTTTGCCCCAGTAGTTTGCCCCCAGTACTAGAGCCCCCCAGTAGTTTGCCCCTTGTAGTTTGCCCCAGCAGTAAAGCCCCCCAGTAGTTTGCCCCCAGTACTAGAGCCCCCCAGTAGTTTGCCCCTCTGTAGTTTGCCCCAGTAGTAAAGGCCCCCAGTAGTTTGCCCCCAGTACTAGAGCCCCCCAGTAGTTTGCCCCTCTGTAGTTTGCCCCAGTAGTAAAGGCCCCCAGTAGAAACGCCTGTGGTACACATATAGGAGGGAGGGAGGGAGGGAGAGGGAGAGAGGGAGGGGGGGGGAAAGAACTATACTTACCTAGCCCCGCTCCCGCCGCAGTCCTCTCTCGCCGCCCGCTCCTCTGCACTATGAGAGAGACGTCATGACGTCTCTCCCATAGCGCGCACTGACAGAGCCGGAAGCCGGAGCTCAGTACTGAGCTCCTGCCTACGGCTGCCGCTGCGGAGAGGGAGACGGGCGCCCGCTGGTAACGCGATCTCAGCAGGCGCCCGGCATCTCCCTGCAGCGCCGCCCGGGACATCGGGTTAGGTGAGCCGGGGGAGGTGGAACTGCGTTCCGTCTCCTGGTGGAACTGACGGAACGCAGTTCCGGCCCGTTCCGGCTCACTTTAACCCCTGAGCATATCTCATTTATGGTAACATTAATTACCAACAACAGTAATTATTTTGCTACATTCTTGTCTTTGTTTTTCATCTAAGTCCTATTTCTGATCTGTGTGCTCATCCATTAGCTGCTTCCCACCTGTGCTATAGATATGTGTTGCACTCCAGACCTTACATTACTCTCTTATGGTTAAGTCCACATTTACAGTCTGCATATCTACGCTTAGAAGTTCCTGTTATACCTATTCCCAGACTCCTGAACATACAGTATCTGATATTCCACAGTCAAGTTTCCAGTTACCTGTCTCCCTGGGGTGTAGTATGGTATGCCGGTGGCCGGGCTCCCGGCGACCAGCATACCGGCACTGGAATCCCGACGGCTGACATACCGACATTGTGGCGAGCGCAAATGAGCCCCTTGTGGGCTCGCTGCACTCGCCACGCTGTGCCACGCTATTTATTCTCCCTCCAGGGGGGTTGTGGACAACCACAAGGGAGAAAAAGTGTCGGTATGCCGGCTGTCAGGATTCCGGTGCCGGTATACTGTGCGCCGGGATCCCGACAGCCGGCAACCTGAAGTCCACCCGTCTCCCTGCCAGTTTGCATCTGCCTGCATCCATTACTCCAGTACACAGTATATCCTAGTCTTGCAATTCACCTGCCAGACATTATAGGCAGGTGAATTGTAACACTGGAACTGCGAGGCTTAACTCCCTTGCAGCCCTTTCACATGTAAGATACGGGCTGTCTAGCATGCTGAGGGGGATAGCTCGAGTCTGCAGTGTGCTCTGTAGAAAGAGGAGGATATTGTGTGGCAGCACAAAGTACAACACTGGTGAGCAGCATGTGGTTGGGACCCGGAAGAGAGAGAGAATGTGCTGCTGGGTGCCAGGCAGGGACTGTTTGCCGATGGTGGGTGGGAAGGAGAGCCAGGTCCTTATGCAGCTACAGTGAGTGTGCAGCTGACAGGAGGCAGCGCCGGGAGAAAGGAGCAACCACAGGAAGCTGCATTAATGGTTGGGGGAGTTGTGGAGATGCTTGACAGTGTGTGACTGGCAGCAGTGAATAGGGCTAGAGTGGCACTGTGGAGAGCCTTTCCCTGTAGCATCAGCAGCAGCAACATCAACCAGCAATCTCTTTTGCTGACACAGCAGCAACTAATAGTGATTGAAGCCTGGGACCCCATCAACAGCTCCTTCAACAGTGTGCATAGCAGTGAGTCCTGACAAGTTCTGCAACAATGTGATTTGTCTTGAACTTGTGATATTGTGCACCTCACACCACTCAGACACTGGTGCTATTAGCAAACCTTTGAGTCCATCTATTCTTGAAAAAAAAGTTAACCTTTCAGTATAATAGCTAATATACACAGTTTCTACTATGACACTTCCACCTGGTGGTTGGAACTGGAATTAACAGGACACTTATAGTATATATGTTAACTTCAAGGAACAATTTACGCTTTATAGTTACATTTGGGACCCCTCGTACTGATCAGTGAAGACTAGTGACATTATCCCTGGATGCACTAAGGGCTGTGTGTTGTCTTGCTAGAGGATTGAAACATTAATTTATGATTACATATTATATTGTGAAGTATTAATAGAAATGGTAACTATGAATTATTAATAGAAATGGTAAAGTTTTTTCATTAAGAAGGACTTGAGGTTTAATTGCATGCATATTTGCAAAAGATGAGATGATATTGTTGTATGTTTTATTGTTTGTTGTGAATTGTAATATTGTCACGTGAATGTACCGATAAGCAATTGCGTTGAATAACCAATCACCAATTTCTGAGGTTTACAATCTTTTTTCAATAAACCCGTTCTCTGCAGAAGAGACTATTAAAACAAGTCTTTGTGTGGACCCATCTTCTTCGCCCTGAATCCATCAAAAGAACCAGAATCAGGTACAGGTATCCAGCCCACAAGGTAACCTGCTAATTTACTTATATTCTGACTGCAGCACATCCGCCGTCAAGTCCTGGATGTAACATGCACAGATGTAGAGTATTTGTCATAGTGTAAACAGGGCCGGTGCTAGGGTGTTCGGCGCACCCCTGCAAACTATAAATTTGGGCCCTCCCATACTTTACAAAGGGACAGCGCATGTCAAAAAAGGGATGTGGTCTCACAAGAAAGAGGCATGGCCACACAATTGTACCCCCATTTAAAACGCCCCCAGTAGTGGCGCTGCTTACACATAACACCGCAGTTGTAGCACAGCTTACAACTAATGCCACAGTAGTAGCACCGCTTACACATAACGCCACAGTAGTAGCGCCGCTTACACATAATGCCCCCAGTAGTATCACTGCTTACACGTAATGACCCCAGTAGTAGCGCTGCTTAAACATAACAACCCCAGTAGTGCCACTTACACATAACGACTCCAGTAGTAGCGCCGCTTAAACATAACAACCCCAGTAGTAGCGTTGCTTACACATAATGACCCCAGTAGTAGTGCCGCTTATACATAATAAACCCAGTAGTAGCGCCGCTTATACATAATAAACCCAGTAGTGGCGCAGCTTACACATAATAAACCCAGTAGTAGCGCAGCTTACACGTAACGCCCCAGTAGTAGCGCAGCTTACACGTAATGCCCCAGTAGTAGCGCAGCTTACATGTAATGCCCCAGTAGTAGTGCAGCTTACACATAACACCCTCAGCAGTAGTGCAGCTTACACGTGACGCCCCAGAAGTAGTTGTGCAGCTTACACGTGACGCCCAAGTAGTAGTAGTGCAGCTTACACATAATGCCCTAGTAGTAGTAGTGCAGTTTACACGTAACACCCCAGTGGTAGTGCAGCTTACACGTAATGCCCCAGTAGTAGTGCAGCTTACACGTAACGCCCCAGTAGTAACACCTCAGTAGTAGCGCAGCTTATATGTAACGCCCCAGTAGTAATGCCCCAGTAGTAGCAGCGCAGCTTACATGTGACGCCCCAGTAGTAACACCCCAGTAGTAGCGCAGCTTACATGCAATGCCCAAGAAGTGCAGTTTATTTACATCCCCCCTCCCCCGCACACATACACACACATACATATATATATATATATAAACACACACACAGACTTTCTCACTAGTAATGCAGCTTACATGTAATGCCCCAGTAGTAGCGCAGCTTACACGTAACTCCCCCAGTAGTAGCATAGCTTACACGTAACGCCCCCAGTAGTAGCGTAGCTTACACGTAATGCTCCAGTAGTAACGCAGTTTACACATAATGCCCCAGTAGTAACCCCTCAGTAGTAGCGCAGCTTACATGTAATGCCCCAGTAGTAACGCCCCAGTAGTAGCGCAGCTTACACGTAACGGCCTAGTAGTAATGCCCCAGAAGTAGTGCAGCTTACATGTAACGCCCACAGAATTGCAGTTTATTCACACACACCCTCCCCCACACACATACATACAGTAAATACACACACACACACACACACACACACACACACACACACTTTCTCACTTACTCTCCCTGGCTGGCAGGATCTGGAGCAGCATGTCCTCCTCTGTGGCACTGCAATCTGATGATCCCGTTTAGTCTCACCCCCTCTGCCCAATTAGCCCCACCCCCTCGATCCATGTAGCTCTGCCCCATCCATCCATTCTGTCACAGGAGGGGAGGAGGAGAGAAGCTTTCAGCTCTTGGCGCTGCTGCCTGTCATGCAGTGACAGGCACAGCGGCCAGTAGTAGCAGGGGGCACAGGCACAGCAGCGGGGATGCAGAGCAGGTACAGTGCCTCTCTCTGCATCCCTTTGCTGAGTGAGTAGCGCCGGGACTGAGTGTAAAAGTCCCTACTCCACAATACTTTCTGTGTTTGATTGCACATTAAATTATTAGTGGTGCTAAGATAAGCTGAAGGCTGCATAAGCCTGAGGCCATATAAGAGCACAACTTTTTGTGATTGGTTGTTGAATGACTAAGCAGTTGCTAGGCAGATCAGTTTTTCCTGTGGTTTTTCCTATTGGATTAGAGGGTTGTCAATCAAGCTTAATAGGTTGGTCTTAGGATAGTATATAGGGCAGAGCCATTTGCCTCAGACTTCCTCTTGCCATTCATTGTATGGCCCAGGAAGGTTAAGTACATTGACACTGTAATTTCATTGCTGTTTTTCCTTTGTATATTAGCTGTTCTGTTCTGTACCCCCCCCCTTCCCCCCTTTTCTTTTTCAGTGATTCTTCCTGTGACATTTTATTATATTGTATTTATTGGTTCCCCCTCTCCCCCCTGGTATGCCGCGCCTGCGCCGCTCCGCTCCCCCCACCCGCCTCGTGGAGGCCGTGGGCACCCCCCGCTCCCGTTCCCGCAGTGCGGCCCCTAGGAGACTCCTTTCGGCGGCGGCTGGCACGCGGCAGGGTCGGGCCACGACTACCCGCTACCCTGTCAGCGCGAGGCAGGCGGCCAGCGGCCGCTCTGCACGTGTCGCCGGGGCGAGCGGCTCGGCTGGGCCGCGGTCACCGGCGTCCCCGGCTGCTGCAGCTGCATCTACAGCTCCTTCGCCCGGCGCACTGGGCAGCGCCGAGTCTCCTCCACCTTCCCCAACAGCGGCACTGAGCGGCGGCTCGGGCGCCCACGTGGTGCCGGGCGGCCGCGGCGGGGCTGCGGATGGCGAGGGGGGGGCTGGGCCAACAGTGGGGAATATGAGTCTGGGGCAGCAGGGTGAGGTGCCCTCTGTCCCCAGTACGGTTTGTGGGGTACAGGTACCCCTGTCTGCGGAGGGGTCTGTAGTACCCAGTTACGGAACAGGGAACGGGGTGCCGGGGGCGGTACTGGGTGTTTCAGGAGTGGGGGGCGTGGCTGGTGCTGCCACAGCGCCCGCCCCTCCTGCGGTTGCATGGCTGGGGTTCCCGGATGGGAGTCCCGCATCGGGGGCCTTTTGGCTGGGCCCCCGGTCGCCCGTTGCGCGGCTGCCCGTGTCATCGTCCCCGGGCGTCGGGCTCCAGGCGCCTCCTCCCGGCCCGCCGGGGGCGCTGCAGTTGGTGGCGACTCAGTCGTCCATCGCGGCGGCTTACCACCTACCCGGCCCTGCCCACTCGATGGACGCGCCTCAAGGTTTCGCTGGGGACCAGTTTTTCCCCGGTGGCCTTCCTTGGCCTATTGCGCCGGCGTTCCCTGCGGCTGCCGGAGCACCCTCCATGGGCCTAACGGTGGCGTCCACACCACAATTTTACCCTTACTTTGACGGCTCGGGCTCCGGCGTCCGGCCCACATGGTCGGTCGGCGGCCCCCCGGGTTACGGTTCCCCTCCCTGCCTTTTCGGGCTCGCATCACGGGCCGCCCCTAGCTGGAGCGAATCAATTGGCGCAAATTTTGCCGCCCCTTCCTGCCCCTCCACAGTTCCCCCCGGTTTCGTCCGGATTTTCAGGGGCGGGTGGTTACATGCCGCATCCTTCTTGGCGGCCTGCTTACTCCATGGGGGGCGCTGCGGGGGTCGGAACTGCCTTCCCCCACGCCATAGGGTACCCCTCAGTTGGGGGTCCTCCCCCGCCGGCCCTCTGCCGCGGGGCGGCTGGGCTTGGCCTCCTCCCCTGCATGCTCACCCCATTACCATTGATGCGCTGGTTTCCCCCGCGCCTGTTGTCCCTTCTGTTTCTCCCTCACAGGTGCTGGACGGTTCCGGGGCTACGTCGCGTGGGGGACGAAGGTCGCAGGGGGCCGCGGCCACGGCAGCAACGGGGGAAGTTCGGCCACCAACTGAGTCGGGTGCAACGGACGACGCTGTTCCGGGTTCTTCTAACACTGGTGAGCATGCCCTTCCTTTACACAGTTCATCTAGTTGTTCTTCCTCCTCATCTAGCAGTGTTTCTTCAGGCTCTCCGCGGCGCCCGCGTAAATTAGCTAGACTCATCGCGCGGCGCATGGCAAAGGAATCACAGAAAAGGGCAGCGCCAGCGTCGGCAGTTCCCATTGACCCCCCCCCATTATGCGGAGATGGTGCAGTGCGCCAACACGGCGGTGACGCGGGGGGTTCGTAAGCGAATGCGAGAAAAAATCCGGAAGGGGAAGTACGTTGACATCTACACCCTTACGGATGAGATGCGGCAGGGTTTCGACGCAGCTAAGAAACCGGGCGGCATTGGGGAAAATGCTTTCCGCAATTTTCACCAGTGGTTACGAGAGTTTTTGGTTTTTACTGCTTGCTACACGGAATCGCGACCCGCGGAGTATCACAATTTAGTGAAATATTTGTTTTTAGTACATGACATGTACTTGAAATCCAAGGGTTACGCTTGGCGGGATTACGATGAGAAATTCCGTCGCAATCAGGATGGCAACCCCACCCTGCCCGCGGGTTTTAAGGATGTCGAGGTGTGGTTGGAGGTCACGCAGCAGGTTAAGCCCGCCCCGGACGTCACGGTCAAGAAGCCCGGGGCGGCCGGGGCTCCGGGTTCCCGCTTGATAGGGAAAGGGAAGTGTTTTGCCTACAACGAGGGAAAATGCGTCAAGGGGGTGAATTGTCATTTTCGCCACTCGTGCAGGTTGTGCGGGGCCAGTCACCCGGCCAAAGATTGCACCTCGGCGGCGAGCGGTAAGCCCTCCGCTCCTGCCGAGACCGGGGGAATTGGCAAGTAAGGCCTTTTCCCCAATTCGAGTTCCCGAGTTGCGGCGCTGGCTGAGCTTATACCCCGACAGGTCGGCAGCGTCATTCCTCTTGGGGGGTTTTTTCTGCACGGTTTTCGTTTGCCCATTTCGGATTCGGTGCACGTGATGGCTCGCCAGAATTTGAGATCGGCGCACGAATTCCCGCAAGAGGTCAGGCGGAAAGTGGATGGGGAGATCGGCTTGGGGCGCATGTCGGGGCCCCACGCCTTTCCCCCGCTGCCCTCCTTGTGCATTTCCCCAGTTGGGGTGGTGCCCAAGAAGGCCACGGGCAAGTTCCGCCTGATACAGCACTTGCCGCACCCTCCAGGCTTTTCGGTTAACGACGCTATTCCGCAGGCTATGTGCAGGGTACGTTATCAGTCTTTTGATGACGCTCTGCGCTTGGTGCGGGATTGTGGTCCGGGGGGCTTGTTGGCAAAATTGGACGTGGAGTCGGCTTTCCGGCTTTTTCCACTGCATCCGGATTCCCTGCGGTTTCTGGGTTTCAAAATAGGGGGCGAGTTTTACGTGGATCGGTGTCTCCCCATGGGTTGTTCGGTCTCCTGTGCCTACTTTGAGAGTTTTAGCACATTTTTGCACTGGTGCGTCCAGTCCGCCTCCGGTCAACGCGGGGTGGCTCACTACCTGGACGACTTTCTCTTTGTGGGTCCAGGGGGCAGTTCGATCTGTGGGTATATTCTGTTGGTGGCTAGATCCTTGTTCGAAAGTCTAGGGGTGCCCGTCACGCCAGACAAGTGTGAGGGCCCCTGCACTTGTCTTAGCTATTTAGGAATTGAAATAGACACGGTGGGGGTTTGCTGTCGCCTACCCGAGGATAAAGTGCGTAAGCTTTTGGGTTTAATTACTGACTGTTTAGGCAAACGCAGGGTTCGGCTTAAGCAGGTGCAGTCTTTGCTGGGTTCTTTCAACTTTGCGTACCGGATTATCCCCATGGGGAGGATTTTCTGTCGCAAACTTGAGCGGGCCACGGCGGGGACGGTGCGGCAGCATCACACCGTGTACCTTTCCCGCGAGATCAGGGATGATTTGCGGATTTAGGTCTCTTTACTGGGGTCCTTTAACAGGGAGGTTTTGTGGCCTTCGCCTTGTTGTTCCAGTAAACGGCTCCAATTGTTCACGGATGCCTCGGGCAGTCAAGGTTTTGGGGCGTTTTTTGCTGGGGCATGGTGCGCTGCTGCTTGGCCAGCCTCTTGGGTGACGCGGGATTTTATCAATAACCTCCTTTTGCTGGAATTGTTCCCGATCATAGTGGCTCTTGAATTATGGGCCTGCCAGTTCGCGAATAGGGACATCTTGTTTCGTTGCGACAACTTGGGGGTGGTACATGCGATTAATAATCAGCGTTCCTCCTCTCCGCAGGCTCTGAGGCTGCTACGGCATCTAGTGTTAGTTTGCTTGCGGCGCAATATTAATTTCAGGGCCCGTCACGTTCCCGGAATCGACAACGGAATTGCAGATGCATTGTCTCGGTTCCAATTTGACAAGTTCCGGGCGTTGGTTCCGGGAGCGGTGGCGGAGGGTTTACAGTGCCCGCCTTCTGTCTGGCAGATTGTCGAATCAGGTTAGCTGCTCTGGCCAGGTGTGCTTTGGCTCCCTCCACTCTCAGGGCGTATGATGCAGCCTGGCGTGATTGGTCGGTCTTTCAAAGTAGGTACAGGGTAGCAGGTGAGTCCTCGGCTGACGCTTTGATATCCTTTGTTTGGGAACATTACCAAACCGGTAGGTCAATAGCGGCCATGGCATCTGCCCTTGCGGGCATTTCTTTTCACTCGCGGCTCCACGGGATGACGGACCCCACTAGGTCTTTTTGTCCTTTCCAGAGCGCTGAAAGGTTGGGCTAGGTTGCGTCCGGCGCCCGCGGACTCCCGTAGACCCGTGACGTTGCAGCTTCTAACAGAGTTGCTGCGTGTGCTGCCTCGAATTGCGACCTCGGAATTCGAGGTGGCTTTGTTTAGTTGTGCGTATGCCCTGGCCTTTTTTGGGGGGGCTTTCCGAGTGAGCGAGTTAGTGGCATGCAGCAAGGCATCTCGGGAGTCGGGTCTGCTTTACGAAAATGTGCGCCTGCAGGATGGCCTGTTGCTCTGTAGGATTGTGCGGTCCAAGACAGATCAAACAGGTCGGGGTCGCTGGGTGTCCTTGGAGGCCTAGGAGGAAACGGGCGTTTGCCCGCTGCGGTTGACGCAGGAGTATATGCGGTTGAGGCCTCCGGGGGGCGACCAGTTGCTGGTGCACGCGCAGGTTGGCCCGCTGACGAAGTTTCAATTTGCTGCTGTGTTTAAAAAAATGTTTGGCGGCATTGGGCTTGCGGGGGGCGGTCTTCGGTACCCATTCCTTGCGGATTGGGGCGGCTACCCGTGCAGCGGCTACGGGTTCATCCCCAGCGGCTATTCGGGAGCTGGGCCGTTGGAAGTCTGCCTCCTATAGGTCTTATGTCCGTTTGGATAAGTTGTAGGTGCGCCTGTTGCGCTAACCCAAAAACGTGTTTACTCGTCGGTTTTTGAGCGCTTACCGTTCAGGAATCGAGGGTGTGAAGTGAATTTTTAAAAATTTTCCTCAGAGGGGGCCTAATTTCAATTGGCTGTTCTTTCAAGGTCCACGGGAGGTTTTTTGATTTTTCTCCTTCACTTGGGTTTTTTGGTTCGTTATGCATTATGTATGTATTGTGTTCACAATTCTGATGTTAGGATGTTTTCTTTTTCTGCTATCGTCGATTTTGGGGAGCATGTATGGCTGGTGGGCCAATCCTATATTTTTTGGGCTGCGAGGCATCCCATGGCACTTAGGGCAGCTGATGTTTTTGGGTCTAGGGAATTTCGACGGTTAGGTGTCAGAGGTATGCGATGGGAGGACTTGTTGCGGCTCCTTTTTTCCCGTGAGCGCCGCTGGGTCGCCCTAGTTGTATTGTCCTACATTTAGGTGGTAATGATTTAGGTCGAGTTAAGGGCATAGATTTGATTTTATCCGTTAAGGCGGATTTGGTGGCGATTCGTTGTCACTGGCCAGGAGTGCGCATTGTTTGGTCGGAGATAGTGCCGTGTTTTCATTGGCGCGGGGCGGTGCGTTTCTCTGCGCTGGAGAAGGCCCGCAAGAAGGTGAATTCGGCAGTGTCTCTTTTTGTCAGGGCATAGATGGAGTAGCGGTCAGGCATCCTTTACTTGTGCTACGTAATCGGCAGTTCTACAAGGAGGATGGGGTTCATCTTTCTCCGGACGGAGTGCAGATTTTCCTGGAGGATATTTTTGGTCCTTTTCGGTTGGGCTATTTAGTTTGTTCTTAGTTGGTTATTGTTGCTGGTTGCGGATGGCGGTGGCGGTTTGTAAACCTTGGTGGCGGGAAGTCGCTACCAACCAGCTGTCACACAGGCATAAGTGGTCATTGTGGGGCACCCTCTTTAGAAGGACGGCAGGTGTGTCCTTCTCTTGCGGTTGGACATTTAGACGTTCCCCTGCGGGAACCGAACGTTTGCCAGAGAAAAGAGGGGTGAGGCCAGCACAATGCGGGTTATGCGGGAAGGAGGCGGGGTCTGGGTACTCCCCTCCTTGGTTTGGTGGTTTCATCTAGGTGACTGGTGCTGGTGTCTGGTAGCGACTTTCTGTTGCCATCCTCCAAGCTAAATTTAAATCTATAATCTAAATTAATTCTAATTCGATCACAATTATAGTTTAAAGAGTTGGTCAGCGATCAATAAACATCGTCTGACCTTTAACTCCAGCTACCGTGTCCGTGTCTTTATTTCAGTGTGTGGTGTTGTTTTATTTTAGTGATAAGCTAGCTTAAGAAAAAGGTTTATGTAATCGCAATAAAGTTATGGGTGCCTTATGTGTTTTCATCTTTATTTCTAGTAAACGTTTAAGCACTGTAGTATTTTATTGTTTTGGAAACATAATTAACAACCATGACTAACAATATTACTAATGGCCAGTCATACCCCTTTTCCATTGACATAAACAACCTGGGTTTTTGCGTGTGAACGCACATCAACACAGGATTTTTGTCAGTGGAAATGGAAACTTCCAATATCCCAGGTTTCCGACCCTGATCACTCGGGGCTGAGACCGTGACTTTACTGGTTTGGAAAAGGGGTATCAGTGAAATTTCCAGTGTACCTTGCATCGGATCAGCAATGTTTTCTCTACACATATCTCAAATATTCTCTTTTTATAACACTGGCATGATTTTCTCTTTCTGACTTTTATTCGTACTGCAATTCACACACTGTATATGTAACATAGCAGATAGGGGGGTCACAACAAAACAGGTGCACAAAAATACTGTGGGAGCTCTCGGCACGCAATTTTTTAAATGAATAATTCACTTTGCACATTAGAGCTGGGCATATGTATTTTCGTTACAACTAAATCAAGTGTGATTATTAAAAACTGCATTATGCAAAAAAAAAAAATATATATTTTAATCAGGGCATATGATGAATTTTAATGAAAATTACAACACTCAGTACTAAGTCACCTTTTATCAGTCACTGTGCAAGTAATGTACCCAGCTGAGATCTACCTCCAAAGCAAAACCTGATTGCTTGAGATTACTGGGATTGATAACAAAGTACAGTACATATTAGAAATTACAAAAATGCTGTTGCAAAACCTCAATCATTTATCATTCTGCAACTGGACTAAATATAATAGATGGCAGAAACTTATTGAATGTGTCAAAGCAATACATGTAATGCCATAATTATAGTTTGGTAACTATCAGTGTTTATATATGCCTACCTGACCCTCTCCATGAGGGAGAAAATGCTCTGTTCCTGGACTTTCCTGGTAATGTATGATTGCCATCACCTGTGGTGAGCTAGTTAATTGATAAGAAAGGTGTTTTACCACAGGTGATGGCAATCATACATTACCAGGAAAGTCCAGGAACAGAGCATTTTCTCCCTCTTGGAGAGGGTTAGGTAGGCAAGTATGATATAGATATATATATATATATATACATATATTTATATACAAGAATATCCAGTGGCGGCACTCAAACGGGACTTATACAACAATGAAAAAGGAAGAGACAAAGCTCTTGTTCGTGGTTAAGAGCTTTGTCTCTTCCTTTTTCATTGCTGTATAAGTCCCGTTTGAGTGCCGCCACTGGATATTCTGATACATGCACACTAAAGTGACGGAGGGCACCAGGGCATCGTGTTATGGGAGGTATTGACTGCCGGTAATTGTGTTGCTGTGTGTATATATATATATATATATATATATATATATATATAAATACAGACACTCACTTTTGCAAAAGAAAAGAAAAAAGACCAGCACTCACGTTTTGATGATGAAAAGAAAAAAAGGGGTTTATTCCTTACAGAAAAAACATCTGGACATGATCCTAGTACTACAGCCCGATGGGCGTTTCAACTCTCCGTGGTTTTCGTCAGGGGCTCCTGACGAAAACCACGGAGAGTTGAAACGGCCGTCGGGCTGTAGTACTAGGATCATGTCCAGATGTTTTTTCTGTAAGGAATAAACCCCTTTTTTTCTTTTCATCATCAAAACGTGAGTGCTGGTCTTTTTTCTTTTCTTTTGCAAAAGTGAGTGTCTGTATCAATTTCCAGGACCCTGCACCACCATGTCAGTTTAATTTGATTTTTACTGAGTGCTGTCATTCTGCTTTTTTATATATATAAATATATATATACGATCACCAATGTTGCCGGCACTCAGATTGCCCGGTGGGCTACCTTGCTCCGGTGCCTTCCACTAGGGTGTTACCCCCATATCCAGACAGCATTCAAACGAGCCGCCTCGTTTGTTTGCTGTCTATATATATATATAATCTCTATATATCAAATGATCAAATTGTAAAACACTGGAATACGAACAAACACTCTTTTTTCCTTTCTGGCAAGACCAGGCCTGTGTTCATTTTTACAGTAAGTTTGTGGCACCGGAGTATCTATAATGGGTGCAGTGTGTACAGTGCACACAATCCCTTCTATATACTTAACTTTCTGGTATCCGGGTGTGGGTCCCCCCCTCTCCCAAGTCCCGTAGCTGTCAGTCGCAACCGCAGCAGCACTGTTAGTGCTCTGTCTAAGCACTAGAGACCCTGGCACAGTGCGAGAGTCTACAGTGCACGCGCAGGTCTCCGAAAAAAATGGCCGTCACGCCATTTTTCAGAGACTTGCGCAGCACTGCTGCGGCTACGGGACGGGAGAGGAGGGGGCCCACACCTGGAGACTGCACATGGGTTCCCTCCTCTCTAGATACGCCCCTGGTTTGTGGATTGCGCCCATCCTGGTGTTTATACTTTTATAAATGATTGCCAGATCACCTGCACAGCTGACAACACTGCTTTCATTAATCACATCTGTTTCAGATGATTGAGCAAAAGCGTTTGTGGCATCTTTAGCAGTGATGAAACATTCTGACAGATATCCTAATGTTTTTAGTTTTGCTTACACACATTCCTGCATGCATATGGCTCAGTAGCAAAGCAATTTTCTACAAGTAGAAATTCTTAGCCAAAGCCAATATCGTTTTTTATTGATATATCTTTTTTATATTATTTATGTAATTATTTAGACTGTCTGCATTCTTTACCAGAAATAATGTCTAAAGTATTACTTTTAGCTTATCGCCTATATGTGTTAATTCCGATGCATTTTATACATCTTTTTATTAAGCTCTGTGTTTTGTATGTAATTAAAACTACATATACAACTTTCATCTCTGCAGTAAGTACCATTAATGCTCCAGACACCAGATGCTGTACATGTCTGTAAACAAAAATGTACTGCATTTATTTCCTAGGGTTTTTTTTAATAGAATGGTAAATTAGTATACATTACATTTTATTTTTCAGCCAAAAATAAAATAAAAACCATTTATTGTCATTTATATTTTTGCCCTCCAGTATAGGACCAATACCTTCCATTTCTTTTGCAGCTCCTTAAAGTCAGGCCATTCATGCACAGGTGCAGGTGCAGAGAGGACAGTGGGAAGTAATTCTGACCCGATCGCACGCTGCAGTTTTTCGCAGCCGTGTGTTCGGGGCTGCAATGTGCAGGGGCGTCGCCGCCCATCGACTGGGAACGCCAGGCAGCGATCATTCTAACAAAGATTTCAATCGCAGCAGCGATCGCAAGGTGACTGAAAGCAGGAAGGCATTCCACGGTGGCAACTGACCATTTTCTGGGAGTGGAGAGGAAAATACAGGCGTGTCCAGGCGTTTGCAGGGCGGGTGTCTGACGTCAATTCCGGGACCTGACAGGCTGAAGTGATCGCAGCGGCGAGTAAGTTCAGAGCTACTCATAGACTGCACAAAATGTTTTTGTGCAGCTCCCTTGCACAAGCATTTGCACACTTGCACAGCTAAAATACACTCTCCCATAGGCGGCAACTATCTGATCGCACGGGCTGCAAAAAGTTGCAGCGTGCAATCAACTTGGAATGACCCCCAATATAACATTGCCCTCTCTGCACCTGTACATGAATGGCCTGACTTTAAGAAGCTGCAGAAGAAATGGAAGGTATTGAGGCCTTAGCTTTCTCGGACTCAAGGTCGATGTCTCTGGCATCCTCCTGCTCTTCAGGCCTCATCAGTGAGTGTTTCATCCACATCTAAGGAGCCAATGTATTTTTTTCACAAAATTATGTAGACATTGAAGTTTCTGCATATTTGTATGGTTTGTGGCTATGTACTATATTCATAATGTAAGATATTTTACAGAAATCTCCTGCAGAATGCTAATTAGCACCACAGATTGCAGTCCCAATTATTATCAACGGGGACTACAATCTGACCCCCATGTACTAAACCCTGAAAAGCTTTGCTTTTCAGAGTTTGGCTACACAAGTTTACACCAACTTCAGATTTTAGCCTAAGGAGGCATGGTAGCAGGAGAGAGATTTTTCAATCTCCCTCCTGCAGCCTCCGTCCGGTCGGTGTCAGCCCCAATCCCAAAAACTGACTCTGTGCACATGTGTAGTGTCAGATTTCCCCAGAGTTTTTTGCAAATGTGAAAAACTCCTCCAAAGTGCCAGGCAAGTAACCTGCAGGGACAGATGTTATTGCTACCACCATTTTAAGATGGTGTAAACTCATTTTAGCCTATGGATGCATGAGAGCAGGAGAGAGTTTTTTTAATCTCCCTCCTGCAGCCAGTCCTTCTCTGCTAGGTCTGTCCTGTCTCCCTAACAGTGGAAGCCATTGGGGTGGCTTAAACTGAGCACATTGAGAAGACAGAAGAGACCTTATGAAATTATTCTAGAAATATATTTCATTCCATGTTTAAAGAGCAATACATGTTTTAGCTTTACATTCCTGCACTCTTGACCAATGAAAGGTGGACGCACTGAAAACAAATCTATTTATTTATTTATTAACAGTTTCTTATATAGCGCAGTAAATTCCATTGCACTTTACAATTGGAAATAACAATGATATAACAAGACTGGGTAATAACAAACAGTCAAAGAGGTAGGAAGGCCCTGCTCGCAAGCTTACAATCTATAGGGAAATAGGCATGTATACACAAGGATAGGTGCTATATATTGCATTGTTGTCCACCAGATTGCAAAGGTTCTTGATGGGCTGAATGATATGGTCATACAGCAATGAGGAACAGGGGTCGAGAGGAAGGGAGAGTGAAGAATGAGAAGACATGTGAGGATATGTGTGGACTGTGCAGAGTGGATGCAATTTTATAAGAAGGTTTATGAAAGTTATGTGGGCAATTCTGGAATTTGATATGCTTGCCTAAAGAGGTGAGTTTTCAGGGAATGCTTGAAGGTTTGGAGACTAGAGGAAAGTCTTATTGTGCAAGGTAGTGCATTCCACAGAGTAGGTGTAGTATGATGAAAGTCCTGCAAAAAAGAGCGAAGAGGTCGGGTTGGGAGATACTTTGAGATAAGCAAAGTGATGTACGTTGGTGTAGATTGGTTAATGGCCTTGTGTGTGAGTAAAAGTGTTTTATATTGAATACGGTAGAATACAGGTAACCAATGGAGGGACTGACAAAGTGGATCTGCAGATGATGAACGTCTAGCGAGGGAGATTAGCCTCGCAGCTGCATTCAGAATGGATTCTAGTGGTGAGAGTCTCATTTTGGGAAGACCAGTTAGGAGACTATTGCAATAATCAATGCGGGAGATAATGAGAGCATGGTCGTATTTTGGATATGTTTTTTAGATGCATGTAACATGATCTTGAGACAGATTGAATGTGGGGCACAAAGGACAGATCAGAGTCAAGGATGACACCTAGGCAGCGAGCTTGTGGGGTAAGGTAGATTGTCGAGTTTTCAACAGTGATAGAGATATCAGGTTGGTACCTACTATTGGCCAGTGGAAATATAATTAATTATATCTTTGAAATATTAAGTTTGAGGTGGCGAGATGTCATCCAAGATGAAATGGCAGAAAGGCATTCAGTGACACGGCCCAGTACAGATAGGGACAAATCAGGGGAGGATAGGTAGATTTGAGTATCATCTGCGTACAGATGATACTGAAATCCAAAAGAGCTGATTAGTTTACCAAGAGATGAGGTATAGATAGAGAAAAGCAGAGGACTCAAGACTGAGCCTTGCGGTACTCCAACTGAAAGAGGTAGCGAAGAGGAGGTAGATTCAGAGAAGCGAACACTGAAAGAGCGTTTAGATAGGTAGGATAGGAACCAAGAAAGGGCTGTGTCTTTAAGACCTAGGGATTGTAGTGTTTGTATGAGAAGAGAGTGGTCAAAAGTGTCAAAGGCAGCAAATAGATCTAGAAGAATAAGTAGTAAGTAATGGCCTTTAGACTTTGTAGTGACCAAATCATTAACCACTTTAGTCAGTTCTGTCTCTGTGGAGTGTTGGGAATGGAAGCCTGACTGAAGTGGGTCCAATAAGTTGTGTGAGTTAAGAAAGTGTTTGAGTCGAGTGTAGGCAAGTCTCTCAAGTAGCTTAGAGAGACAAGGGAGCTGAGAGATAGGACGTTAGTTTGAGAGAGCGTTAGGGTCAGAATTTTGTTTCTTCAAAATGGGAGTAATCACTGCATGCTTGAAGAGTGAAGGAAAAATACCAGTAGAGAGAGAGATTACAGATGTTAGTTAAGGTAGGGATGAGCACCAGAGACAGAGCTTTACTTATTTGTGAGGGTAAAGGATCAAGAGAAGAGGTAGTACAGAAGCAGGATGAGAAGAGTGATGATATTTCATCTTCATTTGTGAGATCAAATGAAGAGAGAGTGACAGAGGATTCAGGTAAAGAACAAAGCAGGTCAATGGCTGCAGAAAAGCATACCATTTCATCTCGGATATTATCAATCTTCTCCTTGAAGTAGGAAGCAAGATCCTGTGCCTTGATATTGGCTGGTGGGGTTGGTGAGGGAGGATTCAGAAGTGATTTAAATGTATTAAAGAGTCGTTTGGGGTCAGAGGCTTGAGCAGAGATAAGAGTTTGGAAATATATTTGTTTGGCAGTGTCCAGGGCATTTCTATAAAAGTAGTGAACTATGAGATTTACGCCACTGACGTTCAAGTTTACGTCTGAGTTTTTGTAGTTGTCTTGTTAATTTGGAGTTCCATGGTTGACATCTAGGCCTACGTGGAGTGTGATGGGTAGCTGGAGCCACTTCATCAAGGGCTAGTTCTAGAGTCTCTTTCAGGTGTGATACGGCCATCTCAAGAGAGGTGAATGCAGAAATAGGTGAAAGCAGTTGTTGGAGTAAAGTGGAAAAATCTTGAAGATTATTTGTGTTAATATTTCTGCGGGTTTGAGGAGGATTGGAGGACTTCAGCAACACAGATTGAATTAACAGACAAGAGCATGCAGGTGATAAGGTTGTGATCTGAGAGGGGTAAAGGAGTGTTAGTGAGTTCAGAGACGGAGCATAGTCTGGTGAATACTAGATCAAGGCAGTGGCCCTCCTGATGAGTAGATGAGTAAGTCCATTGCGAGAGGCCAAGAAAGGAGGTTAGAGAGAGTAGTTTGAAATCACCCATGATAATGGTGGAGATGTCAGAGGATAGGAAGTGAGGCAGCCAGGCAGAAAAATCTTCCAGAAATTATTTGGGATAGCCAGGTGGGCGATAGATAGCTGCAACACGCAGAGAGAAAGGAAAGTAAACCCTAATGGAATGTACTTCAAATAATGTAAATGTGAGTGATGGAACCTGTGGTAGAACAGTGTATGCAAAAGATTGGGAAAGTAAAAGTCCAACTCCTCCTTCTTTATGGATACCAGGCCTGGAGGTGTGTGTAAAGTGGAGACCACCATGTGCCAGTGCTGCAGGGGATGCTGTGTCAGATTGTGTGAGCCAGGTTTCTGTTATAGCCAGCAGATTGAAGTTGTTAGATATGAAGAGGTCATGGATGGATGTCAATTTGTTACAAACAAAGCATGCATTCCATAAGGCACATTTTAGTGATCTAGAGGGTGATGGAAGACATGTGATGTTTATGAGCTTAGCTAGATTTCTATGTTGCTGTGAATCAGGTGAATGTGAGCGATGCAAGTGGCTGGGTCCTGGATTTGGTGAAATGTCACTAGCTATCAGAAGCAGAAGAGAGAGATAATTGTGGGTGTCAGAGGGTTGTGAAAGTTTTTTATGGTGAGAGATGTTATTGTCAATGAGTATAGGGAAGTTTAAAGCTCATGACTGCTAATAAGAGGGGAGTGTATAATTGAGGGGGCAACATGTACAGAAGGGTGAGTTGCTGGGAGACTGAATGATGTAATGGTCTTTATGAATACTCCATGAAGAGCAATGCAGAAAATCAATTTGTGGTACATAGTTCGTTTGAGATTAAACCAGAGTTATCTAGGCAAAGAGTGTAAGGTTTCACTTGTAATGGGCCCTACAAACCCGGTAATCCGCCGCCGAGCTGCCCAACCGCCGATATGGCAGACGGGCGACCCGGCGGCGGTGGGGCAGTGACAGGGGGAGTGAAGTTTCTTCACTCCCCACGTTACCTGGCTCTATTAAAGTGCAGGCAAATTTGGACGAGATCGTCCATATTGGCCTGCATGCACAGCCGTTGGAACACCAGCGATGAACGAGCGCGGGGCCGCGCATCGTTCATTGCTGGTGAATTCACACTCAAAGATATGAACGTTATCTCGTTCAATAATGTCATATCTTTGAGGATTGTCGGCCAGTGTGTAGGACTTATTAGAGTTAAAAGTTCAGGTGCATATTTACTGGTGTTGTTCCGCTGTATGTTAACTGGGGTGTAGTATGTGTTGCCGGCAGACGGGCTCCCGGTGACCAGCATACCGGCACTGGAATACCGGCCACTGGCATACCGACAGCTGGGCGAGTGCAAATGAGCCCCTTGCGGGCTCCAGGCATGGTGGCATGCTACATGCGCCACACTATCTATTCTCCCTCAAGGGGGGTCGTGGACCCCCAAGAGGGAGAAGAACTGTTGGTATGCTGGCAGTCGGGATTCCAGCGCCGGTATGCTGGTCGCCGGGAACCCGACCGCCGGCAAAGTGAATACCACCCGTTAACTGAGCATGGCAGAGCAAAATGACAAACAGGTATGTACAATCACATGCAAATCACAATGTAACTGGTTTTATACAAAATTGGTTGCATTCTGTTCTTAGAGGTCATGAGGATTATAGTTGGAAAGATATATACATACGCTTAAATGCACAGATGATTTTGATTGAGATTGAAAGGAAGGGTAAGTGCTTTTCTACAACTTTGGTGGGATGTTTCCATCTGTTTTCGTCCTGGTAAGTCTATATTGTAATATTTTCTTAACCCTTTTAAAACAACCCTTCTAAGACAAACATGTTCAGCCTAGCATCTTTCCTTATGAATGGTAAGTATCCATGTGTGTCTGATAATTGCAATCAAGCCCTAACACCCCATCCCCAATTACAGAGCATGCCTTAAAACTCAACTAAAACAAACACTGAGGTAGCAGTTACCAACTATTTCAAAGTTGCAATAAAGTATCATCCTAGAATACAATATAGCTTATGATATACAAATTGACAGTGTAGATTACCTAGAATAAAAATATCACTGCAGCATGTATATTCTTAGCAGATCCAAACTCCAAATAGAGTGTAGATTACCTAATATAATAAAAATATCACTGCAGCATGTATATTCTTAATAGAGATGAGCGGGTTCAGTTCGTCGAGATCCGAACCCCCCCGAACTTCACCTATATTAAACGGGTCCGAGGCAGCCTCGGATCTTCCCACCTTGCTCGGTTAACCCGTACGTGGCCGAACGTCATCATCCTGCTGTCGGATTCTCACGAGATTCGTATTCTATAAAAAGAGCCGCGCATCGCCGCCATTTTCACTCGTGCATTGGAGATTGAACGGAGAGGATGTGGCTACATTCTCTGCCTGAAAAGCTCCATATCTGTGCTCAGTGTGCTGCAAATATCTGTGCTCAGTGTGCTGCAAATATCTGTGCTCAGAGTGCTGAAAATATCTACGTTCTCTGCCTGAAAACACTCCATATCTGTGCTCAGTGTGCTGCAAATATCTGTGCTCAGTGTGCTGCATTTTGGTGACCAACAGTATATAGTTGTACAGTACAGTACAGTAGGCCATTGCTGTATCTTGCAGCTCTGTGTCACTGCAAGTATCCATTCCATATCTGTGCTGCATTTTTGTGAGCAGTATATATAGTAGTACAGTGCAGCATTTTGGTGACCAACAGTATATAGTTGTACAGTACAGTAGGCCATTGCTGTATCTTGCAGCTCAGTGTCACTGCAAGTATCCATTCCATATCTGTGCTGCATTTTTGTGAGCAGTATATACAGTAGTACAGTGCACCATTTTGGTGACCAACAGTATATAGTTGTACAGTACAGTAGGCCATTGCTATTGATATAATAATATTACTGGCATATAATTCCACACATTAAAAAAATGGAGAACAAAAATGTGGAGGGTGAAATAGGGAAAGATCAAGATCCACTTCCACCTAGTGCTGAAGCTGCTGCCACTAGTCATGGCAGAGACGATTCAATGCCATCAACATCGTCTGCCAAGGCCGATGCCCAATGTCATAGTAGAGAGCATGTAAAATCCAAAAAACTAAAGTTCAGTAAAATGACCCAAAAATCTAAATTAAAAGCGTCTGAGGAGAAGCGTAAACTTACCAATATGCCATTTACAACACGGAGTGGCAAGGAACGACTGAGGCCCTGGCCTATGTTCATGGCTAGTGGTTCAGCTTCACATGAGGATGGAAGCACTCATCCTCCCACTAGAAAACTGAAAAGAGTTAAGATGGCAAAAGCACAGCAAAGAACTGTGCGTTCTTCTAAATCACAAATCCCCAAGGAGAGTCAAATTGTGTCGGTGGTTGCGATGCCTGACCTTCCCAACACTGGACGGGAAGAGGTGGCTCCTTCCACCATTTGCACGCCCCCTGCAAGTGCTGGAAGGAGCACCCGCAGTCCAGTTCCTGATAGTCAAATTGAAGATGTCACTGTTGAAGTACACCAGGATGAGGATATGGGTGTTGCTGGCGCTGAGCAAATTCACAAGGAGGATTCTGATGTTGAGGTGGTTTGTTTAAGTCAGGCACCCGGGGAGACACCCGTTGTCTGTGGGATGAATATGGCCATTGACATGCCTGGTCAAATTACAAAAAAAATCACTTCTTCGGATTGGAATTATTTTAACAGAAATGCGGACAACAGGTGTCAAGCCGTGTGTTGCCTTTGTCAAGCTGTAATAAGTAGGGGTAAGGATGTAAACCACCTAGGAACAGCCTCTCTTATAAGTCACCTGGAGCGCATTCATCAGAAGTCATTGACAAGTTCAAAACCTTTGAGTGACAGCGGAAGCAGTCCACTGCCAACTAAATACCTTCCTCTTGTACCCAAGCTCCTGCAAACCACACCACCAACTCCCTCAGTGTCAATTTCCTCCTTAGACAGGAACGCCAATAGTCCTGCAGGCCATGTCACTGGCAAGTCTGACGAGTCCTCTCCTAAATGGGATTCCTCCGATGGATCCTTAAGTGTAATGCCTACTGCTGCTGGCACTGTTGTTGCTGCTGGGAGTCGATCGGCATCCCAGAGGGGAAGTCGGAAGACCACTTGTACTACTTCCAGTAAGCAATTGACTGTCCAACAGTCCTTTGCGAGGAAGATGAAATATCACAGCAGTCATCCTGTTGAAAAGTGGATAACTCAGGACTTGGCAGCTGTGTTGGTGTTAGACGTGTGTCCGGTATCCACCATTAATTCACAGGGACTTAGAGAATTTCTTGAGGTAGTGTGTCCCCGGTACCAAATCCCATCTAGGTTCCACTTCTCTAGGCAGGCGATACTGAGAATGTACACAGACATCAGAAAAAGAGTCACCAGTTTCCTAAAAAATGCAGTTGTACCCAATGTCCACTTAACCACGGACATGTGGACAAGTGGAGCAGGGCAGACTCAGGACTATATGACTGTGACAGCCCACTGGGTAGATGTATTGCCTCCCGCAGCAACAATAGCAGCAGCGGCACCAGTAGCAGCATCTCGCAAATGCCCACTCATTCCTAGGCAGGCTACGATTTGTATCACCGCTTTCCATAAGAGGCACACAGCTGACAACCTCTTACGGAAACTGAGGAACATCATCGCAGATTGGCTTACCCCAATTGGACTCTACTGGGGATTTGTGACATCGGACAATGCCACCAATATTGTGCATTCGTTACATGTGGGCAAATTCCAGCACATCCCATGTTTTGCACATACAATTAATTTGGTGGTGCAGAATTTTTTTAAAAATGACAGGGGCGTGCAAGAGATGCTGTCGGTGGCCTGAAGAATTATGGGCCACTTTCGGCATTCAGCCACCGCGTGCCAAAGACTTGAGCACCAGCAAAGACTCCTGAACCTGCCCCTCCATCCACTGAAGCAAGAGGTGGTAACGAGGTGGAATTCAACCCTCTATATGCTTCAGAGGATGGAGGAGTAGCAAAAGGCCATTCAAGCCTATAAATCTGCCTATGATATAGGCAAAGGAAGGGGAATGTACCTGACTCAAGTGCTGTGGAGAATGATTTCAACGTTGTGCAAGGTTCTGCAACCCTTTGAACTTGCCACACGTGAAGTCAGTTCAGACACTGCCAGCCTGAGTCAGGTCATTCCCCTCATCATACATTTGCAGAAGCAGCTGGAGAGATTGAAGGAGGAGCTAAGACGGAGCAAGTCCGCTAGGCATGTGGGACTTGTGGATGGAGCCCTTTATTCGCTTAACCAGGATTCATGGGTGGTCAATCTGTTGAAATCAGAGCACTACATTTTGGCCACCGTGCTCGATCCTAGGTTTAAAGCCTACGTTGTATCTCTCTTTCCGGCAGACACCTGCAGAGGTTCAAAGACCTGCTGGTGAGAAAATTGTCAAGTCAAGCAAAACGTGACCTGTCAACAGCTCCTCCTTCACATTCTTCCGCAACTGGGGCTGCGAGGAAAAGGATAAGAATTCCGAGCCTACCCGCTGGCAGCAATGCAGGGCAGTCAGGAGTGAGTGCTGACATCTGGTCCGGCCTGAAGGACCTGCCAACGATTACTGACATGTCGTCTACTGTCACTGCATATGATTTTTTCACCATTGAAAGAATGGTGGAGGATTATATGAGTGACCGCATCCAAGTAGGCACGTCAGACAGTCCGTACGTATACTGGCAGGAAAAAAGAGGCAATTTGGAGGTCATTGCACAAACTGGCTTTATTTTACCTAAGCTGACCCCCTCCAGTGTGTACTCCAAAAGAGTGTTTAGTGCAGCCGGTCACCTTGTCAGCGATCGGCATACGAGGTTACTTCCACAAAATGTGGAGAAGATGATGTTCATCAAAATGAATTATAATCAATTCCTCCATGGAGACGTTCACCAGCAATTGCCTCCAGAAAGTACACAGGGACCTGTGATGGTGGATTCCAGTGGGGATGAATTAATACTCTGCGAGGAGGGGGATGTACACAGTGAAAGGGGTGAGGAATCGTAGGATGATGATGAGGTCGACATCTTGCCTCTGTAGAGCCAGTTTGAGCAAGGAGAGATTGATTGATTCTTTTCTTGGTGGGGGCCCAAACCAACCAGTCAATTCAGCCACAGTCATGTGGCAGACCCTGTGGCTGAAATGATGGGTTTCTTAAAGTGTGCATGTCCTGTTTATACAACATAAGGGTGGGTGGGAGGACAGTTCCATTTTGCACCTCTTTTTTTTATTATCTTTGCATCATGTGATGTTTGGGGCCAATTTTTATAAGTGCCATCCTGTCTGACACTGCAGTGCCACTCCTAGATGGGCCCGGTGTTTGTGCCGCCCTCTTGGGTCGCTTAGCTTAGTCATCCAGTGACCTCGGTGCAAATTTTAGGACTAAAAATAATATTGTAAGGTGTGAGGTGTTCAGAATAGACTGGAAATGAGTGGAAATTATGGTTATTGAGGTTAATAATACTATAGGATCAAAATTACCCCCAAATTCTATGATTTAAGCTGTTTTTGAAAAAAAAAAACCCACCCGAATCCGACAAAAAAATTTCATTGAGGTTTTGCCAATAACGCGTCTGAATCCAAAACACGGCCGCAGAACCGAATCCAAAACCAAAACACAAAACCCGAAAAATTTCCGGTGCACATTTCTAATTCTTAGCAGATCCAAACTCCAAATGAGTGTAGATTACCTAGTGTAATAAAAATATCACTACAGCATGTATATTCTTTGCAGATCCAAACTCCAAATGAGTGTAGATTACCTAGTGTAATAACACAAATAGCATATCCATTAAAGAAAAAAAAAAAGCCTATTAAACTGTTATCTTCTCTTATCTCCAAAATATATACTGGGGTGTTTGAAATTGGCTCTGTCTCTCTCCACTTCACAGATGCAGCACTCACCAAAATCACCAATAATCTTCACTGCTGAGTCTAAGGGCTGGATTAAAATGTTGTCGTCGTCCTACAGTGATCGCGCCTTCCCGCAGCTATTCTATTGTTGCTGTGGACGGGCGCATCAAGATTATTTCAGCTCGCTTTCCCCATAGGCATGCACAGCTAATTTTAATAGGGGGTGCACTGCTGGAGGAACGTGTCTAGCACCGCCTTTTGGGGGCATGTCTAGCACTGACCAGGGACATGTCTAGCACTGTTTTACATTCTCTCAGTAAAATCCCATGTCTTATTCTAATTTTCCCTAGTTACTAATAGAGATGAGCGCCTGAAATTTTTCGGGTTTTGTGTTTTGGTTTTGGGTTCGGTTCCGCGGCCGTGTTTTGGGTTCGAACGCGTTTTGGCAAAACCTCACCGAATTATTTTTGTCGGATTCGGGTGTGTTTTGGATTCGGGTGTTTTTTTCCAAAAACACTAAAAAACAGCTTAAATCATAGAATTTGGGGGTCATTTTGATCCCAAAGTATTATTAACCTCAAAAACCATAATTTACACTCATTTTCAGTCTATTCTGAATACCTCACACCTCACAATATTATTTTTAGTCCTAAAATTTGCACCGAGGTCGCTGTGTGAGTAAGATAAGCGACCCTAGTGGCCGACACAAACACCGGGCCCATCTAGGAGTGGCACTGCAGTGTCACGCAGGATGTCCCTTCCAAAAAACCCTCCCCAAACAGCACATGACGCAAAGAAAAAAAGAGGCGCAATGAGGTAGCTGTGTGAGTAAGATTAGCGACCCTAGTGGCCGACACAAACACCGGGCCCATCTAGGAGTGGCACTGCAGTGTCACGCAGGATGGCCCTTCCAAAAAACCCTCCCCAAACAGCACATGACGCAAAGAAAAAAAGAGGCGCAATGAGGTAGCTGACTGTGTGAGTAAGATTAGCGACCCTAGTGGCCGACACAAACACCGGGCACATCTAGGAGTGGCACTGCAGTATCACGCAGGATGTCCCTTCCAAAAAACCCTCCCCAAACAGCACATGACGCAAAGAAAAAAAGAGGCGCAATGAGGTAGCTGTGTGAGTAAGATTAGCGACCCTAGTGGCCGACACAAACACCGGGCCCATCTAGGAGTGGCACTGCAGTGTCACGCAGGATGTCCCTTCCAAAAAACCCTCCCCAATCAGCACATGATGCAAAGAAAAAGAAAAGAAAAAAGAGGTGCAAGATGGAATTATCCTTGGGCCCTCCCACCCACCCTTATGTTGTATAAACAAAACAGGACATGCACACTTTAACCAACCCATCATTTCAGTGACAGGGTCTGCCACACGACTGTGACTGATATGACGGGTTGGTTTGGACCCCCCCCAAAAAAGAAGCAATTAATCTCTCCTTGCACAAACTGGCTCTACAGAGGCAAGATGTCCACCTCATCTTCACCCTCCGATATATCACCGTGTACATCCCCCTCCTCACAGATTATCAATTCGTCCCCACTGGAATCCACCATCTCAGCTCCCTGTGTACTTTGTGGAGGCAATTGCTGCTGGTCAATGTCTCCGCGGAGGAATTGATTATAATTCATTTTAATGAACATCATCTTCTCCACATTTTCTGGATGTAACCTCGTACGCCGATTGCTGACAAGGTGAGCGGCGGCACTAAACACTCTTTCGGAGTACACACTTGTGGGAGGGCAACTTAGGTAGAATAAAGCCAGTTTGTGCAAGGGCCTCCAAATTGCCTCTTTTTCCTGCCAGTATAAGTACGGACTGTGTGACGTGCCTACTTGGATGCGGTCACTCATATAATCCTCCACCATTCTATCAATGTTGAGAGAATCATATGCAGTGACAGTAGACGACATGTCCGTAATCGTTGTCAGGTCCTTCAGTCCGGACCAGATGTCAGCATCAGCAGTCGCTCCAGACTGCCCTGCATCACCGCCAGCGGGTGGGCTCGGAATTCTGAGCCTTTTCCTCGCACCCCCAGTTGCGGGAGAATGTGAAGGAGGAGATGTTGACAGGTCGCGTTCCGCTTGACTTGACAATTTTGTCACCAGCAGGTCTTTCAACCCCAGCAGACCTGTGTCTGCCGGAAAGAGAGATCCAAGGTAGGCTTTAAATCTAGGATCGAGCACGGTGGCCAAAATGTAGTGCTCTGATTTCAACAGATTGACCACCCGTGAATCCTTGTTAAGCGAATTAAGGGCTGCATCCACAAGTCCCACATGCCTAGCGGAATCGCTCCGTGTTAGCTCCTTCTTCAATGCCTCCAGCTTCTTCTGCAAAAGCCTGATGAGGGGAATGACCTGACTCAGGCTGGCAGTGTCTGAACTGACTTCACGTGTGGCAAGTTCAAAGGGCATCAGAACCTTGCACAACGTTGAAATCATTCTCCACTGCACTTGAGACAGGTGCATTCCATCTCCTATATCGTGCTCAATTGTATAGGCTTGAATGGCCTTTTGCTGCTCCTCCAACCTCTGAAGCATATAGAGGGTTGAATTCCACCTCGTTACCACTTCTTGCTTCAGATGATGGCAGGGCAGGTTCAGTAGTTTTTGGTGGTGCTCCAGTCTTCTGTACGTGGTGCCTGTACGCCGAAAGTGTCCCGCAATTTTTCTGGCCACCGACAGCATCTCTTGCACGCCCCTGTCGTTTTTAAAAAAATTCTGCACCACCAAATTCAAGGTATGTGCAAAACATGGGACGTGCTGGAATTTGCCCATATTTAATGCACACACAATATTGCTGGCGTTGTCCGATGCCACAAATCCACAGGAGAGTCCAATTGGGGTAAGCCATTCCGCGATGATCTTCCTCAGTTGCCGTAAGAGGTTTTCAGCTGTGTGCGTATTCTGGAAAGCGGTGATACAAAGCGTAGCCTGCCTAGGAAAGAGTTGGCGTTTGCGAGATGCTGCTACTGGTGCCGCCGCTGCTGTTCTTGCGGCGGGAGTCCATACATCTACCCAGTGGGCTGTCACAGTCATATAGTCCTGACCCTGCCCTGCTCCACTTGTCCACATGTCCGTGGTTAAGTGGACATTGGGTACAACTGCATTTTTTAGGACACTGGTGAGTCTTTTTCTGACGTCCGTGTACATTCTCGGTATCGCCTGCCTAGAGAAGTGGAACCTAGATGGTATTTGGTAACGGGGGCACACTGCCTCAATAAATTGTCTAGTTCCCTGTGAACTAACGGCGGATACCGGACGCACGTCTAACACCAACATAGTTGTCAAGGACTCAGTTATCCGCTTTGCAGTAGGATGACTGCTGTGATATTTCATCTTCCTCGCAAAGGACTGTTGAACAGTCAATTGCTTACTGGAAGTAGTACAAGTGGGCTTACGACTTCCCCTCTGGGATGACCATCGACTCCCAGCGGCAACAACAGCAGCGCCAGCAGCAGTAGGCGTTACACGCAAGGATGCATCGGAGGAATCCCAGGCAGGAGAGGACTCGTCAGACTTGCCAGTGACATGGCCTGCAGGACTATTGGCATTCCTGGGGAAGGAGGAAATTGACACTGAGGGAGTTGGTGGGGTGGTTTGCGTGAGCTTGGTTACAAGAGGAAGGGATTTACTGGTCAGTGGACTGCTTCCGCTGTCACCCAAAGTTTTTGAACTTGTCACTGACTTATTATGAATGCGCTGCAGGTGACGTATAAGGGAGGATGTTCCGAGGTGGTTAACGTCCTTACCCCTACTTATTACAGCTTGACAAAGGGAACACACGGCTTGACACCTGTTGTCCGCATTTCTGGTGAAATACCTCCACACCGAAGAGCTGATTTTTTTGGTATTTTCACCTGGCATGTCAACGGCCATATTCCTCCCACGGACAACAGGTGTCTCCCCGGGTGCCTGACTTAAACAAACCACCTCACCATCAGAATCCTTCTTGTCAATTTCCTCCCCAGCGCCAGCAACACCCATATCCTCCTCATCCTGGTGTACTTCAACACTGACATCTTCAATCTGACTATCAGGAACTGGACTGCGGGTGCTCCTTCCAGCACTTGCAGGGGGCATGCAAATAGTGGAAGGCGCATGCTCTTCACGTCCAGTGTTGGGAAGGTCAGGCATCGCAACCGACACAATTGGACTCTCCTTGTGGATTTGGGATTTCAAAGAACGCACAGTTCTTTGCGGTGCTTTTGCCAGCTTGAGTCTTTTCAGTTTTCTAGCGAGAGGCTGAGTGCTTCCATCCTCATGTGAAGCTGAACCACTAGCCATGAACATAGGCCAGGGCCTCAGCCGTTCCTTGCCACTCCGTGTGGTAAATGGCATATTGGCAAGTTTACGCTTCTCCTCCGACAATTTTATTTTAGGTTTTGGAGTCCTTTTTTTCTGATATTTGGTGTTTTGGATTTGACATGCTCTGTACTATGACATTGGGCATCGGCCTTGGCAGACGACGTTGCTGGCATTTCATCGTCTCGGCCATGACTAGTGGCAGCAGCTTCAGCACGAGGTGGAAGTGGATCTTGATCTTTCCCTAATTTTGGAACCTCAACTTTTTTGTTCTCCATATTTTATAGGCAGAACTAAAAGGCACCTCAGGTAAACAATGGAGATGGATGGATTGGATACTAGTATACAATTATGGACGGACTGCCACGGTTAGGTGGTATAAAAAAACCACGGTTAGGTGGTATATATTGTAATACAATTATGGATGGACGGACTGCCTGCCGAGTTCCGACACAGAGGTAGCCACAGCCGTGAACTACCGCACTGTACACTGGTTGATAAAGAGATAGTAGTATACTCGTAACAACTAG
Organism: Pseudophryne corroboree; assembly: GCF_028390025.1. Lineage (NCBI taxonomy): Eukaryota > Metazoa > Chordata > Amphibia > Anura > Myobatrachidae > Pseudophryne > Pseudophryne corroboree. The sequence goes on from NC_086448.1 coordinate 641,915,194, forward strand.
TATGACTGACTATGACGGTATAAAGAATGAAAAAAAAACCACGGTTAGGTGGTATATATTATAATACAATTATGGATGGACGGACTGCCTGCCGACTGCCGACACAGAGGTAGCCACAGCCGTGAACTACCGCACTGTACACTGGTTGATAAAGAGATAGTAGTATACTCGTAACAACTAGTATGACACTATGACGGTATAAAGAATGAAAAAAAAACCACGGTTAGGTGGTATATATTATAATACAATTATGGATGGACGGACTGCCTGCCGACTGCCGACACAGAGGTAGCCACAGCCGTGAACTACCGCACTGTACACTGGTTGATAAAGAGATAGTAGTATACTCGTAACAACTAGTATGACTGACTATGACGGTATAAAGAATGAAAAAAAAACCACGGTTAGGTGGTATATATTATAATACAATTATGGATGGACGGACTGCCTGCCGAGTGCCGACACAGAGGTAGCCACAGCCGTGAACTACCGCACTGTACACTGGTTGATAAAGAGATAGTAGTATACTCGTAACAACTAGTATGACTGACTATGACGGTATAAAGAATGAAAAAAAAACCACGGTTAGGTGGTATATATTATAATACAATTATGGATGGACGGACTGCCTGCCGACTGCCGACACAGAGGTAGCCACAGCCGTGAACTACCGCACTGTACACTGGTTGATAAAGAGATAGTAGTATACTCGTAACAACTAGTATGACACTATGACGGTATAAAGAATGAAAAAAAAACCACGGTTAGGTGGTATATATTATAATACAATTATGGATGGACGGACTGCCTGCCGACTGCCGACACAGAGGTAGCCACAGCCGTGAACTACCGCACTGTACACTGGTTGATAAAGAGATAGTAGTATACTCGTAACAACTAGTATGACACTATGACGGTATAAAGAATGAAAAAAAAACCACGGTTAGGTGGTATATATTATAATAATACAATTATGGATGGACGGACTGCCTGCCGACTGCCGACACAGAGGTAGCCACAGCCGTGAACTACCGCACTGTACACTGGTTGATAAAGAGATAGTAGTATACTCGTAACAACTAGTATGACTATGACGACGGTATAAAGAAAGAAAAAAAAATACCACGGTTAGGTGGTATATAATTATACAATTATGGATGGACGGACTGCCTGCCGAGTGCCGACTGCCGACACAGAGGTAGCCACAGCCGTGAACTACCGCACTGTACTGTGTCTGCTGCTAATATAGACTGGTTGATAAAGAGATAGTATACAACAATATACTACTATACTGGTGGTCAGGCACTGGTCACCACTAGTCACACTGGCAGTGGCACTCCTGCAGCAAAAGTGTGCACTGTTTAATTTTAAATTAATATAATATTATGTACTCCTGGCTCCTGCTATAACAACCTGCAGTGCTCCCCAGTCTCCCCCACAATTATTATAAGCTTTTATACATTGATGTGCAGCACACTGGGCTGAGCTGAGGGCACACAGACTGAGTCACACTGTGTGACTGCTATGTATCGTTTTTTTCAGGCAGAGAACGGATATAGCAGAGAACGGATATATTAAATAAAAGTTAACTTAACAACAACTGCACTGGTCACTGTGGTAAACTCTGTCTGCACAATCTCTCTCTCTCTCTCTCTCTCTCTCTTCTAATCTATTCTAATGGAGAGGACGCCAGCCACGTCCTCTCCCTATCAATCTCAATGCACGTGTGAAAATGGCGGCGACGCGCGGCTCCTTATATAGAATCCGAGTCTCGCGAGAATCCGACAGCGTCATGATGACGTTCGGGCGCGCTCGGGTTAACCGAGCAAGGCGGGAAGATCCGAGTCGCTCGGACCCGTGAAAAAAAAAGTGAAGTTCGTGCGGGTTCGGATTCAAAGAAACCGAACCCGCTCATCTCTAGTTACTAATAATAAAGTAGATATAACACACCCCAGAGAAATAAAATGAAACATAGTGGTGCGACCACCAGCCGGTACTGACTGTCCAATATGATCCTGAGTCCTAGCTGCCGCTGCACCCTATTGCTGCTTACACTTCGCCCAACTTATTCCTGACAGTGGCGGAACTAGAGAGTGGTGGGCCTAGGTGCAAAATTCACATTATGTCACACGTTATGAGCCGAAATTCTTGAAACCCTGGGGTATATTTACTAAAATTCGTAATTTTCAGAATGAGGTAAAAATTCAAACACAAATGACATCGAATGTGTGAAATTGCAACTTTTTGAATTTATTACGACTAATTTACTAAGCTGTCGTATTCTGCATTTTCGTGTATTCCGATGTCGATGTCATTCGTATTTTTTGGCAGTGTTTTACGGGAGTGAATAGTAAAACACTGCCGACATTAACACAATGAATCTCGGCCGGATCTGTGAGATCCGTGCAGAGCTTCATTGTGCATCTTTCGTAAAAAAAAATAAAGTGTTAAAAAAAAATTTCAAAAATGCGTGGGGTCCCCTCTCCTAAGCAAAACCAGCCTCGGGCTCTTTGAGCCGGTCCTGGTTGTCAAAATATGGGGTAAAAAATGACAGGGGTTCCCCCATATTTCATCAACCAGCACCGGGCTCTGCACCTGGTCCTGGTGCAAAAAATACGGGGGACAAAAAGCATAGGGGTCCCCTGTATTTTTTGAACTAGCACCGGGCTCCACTAGCCAGGTACATAATGCCACAGCCGGGGGACACTTTTATTGTGGTCCTGGCGGCCCTGGCATTACATCCCCAACTAGTCACCCCTGGCCGGGGTACCCTGGAGGAGTGGGAACCCCTTAAATCAAGGGGTCCCCCCCTCCAGCCACCCAAGGGCCAGGGGTGAAGCCCGAGGCTGTCCCCCCATCCAAGGGTGGCGGATGGGGGGCTGATAGCCAAGTGTAGAAAAAAAAAAAGGATTCTACATGGAGAAGAGGACCGAGCCTCGTGTGAACATAGGTAAGTATGTATGTATGTATGTATGGAGGTGTGCATGTATGTAATACTGTCACTGTGTGTGTGTCCTGTTATTTGTAGGGTATTTTTTTAGTAGTAGTACTACAGGTACCAGCGGGCCCGTTTTTCCACCGCATGCTGGTACTTGTGGTTCTCCAAGTACCAGCTTGCGGGGGAGGCTTGCTGGGACTTGTAGTACTGCTACTAAAAACAATATTCTGATTTTTTAAACTTGGCTATCAGCCCCCCATCCGCCGCCCTTGGATGGGGGGGACAGCCTCGGGCTTCACCCTGGCCCTTGGGTGGCTGGAGGGGGGGACCCCTTGATTTAAGGGGTTCCCACTCCTCCAGGGTACCCCGGCCTGGGGTGACTAGTTGGGGATGTAATGCCAGGGCCACCAGGACCACAATGAAAGTGTCCCCCGGCTGTGGCATTATGTACCTGGCTAGTGGAGCCCGGTGCTGGTTCAAAAAATACGGGGGACCACTACGCTTTTTGTCCCCCGTATTTTTTGCACCAGGACTAGGTGCAGAGCCCGGTGCTGGTTGATGAAATATGGGGTAACCACTGTCATTTTTTTCCCATATTTTGACAACCAGGACCGGCTCAAAGAGCCCGAGGCTGGTTTTGCTTAGGAGAGGGGACCGCACGCATTTTTTTTCTTACATTTAATACTTTCCCACCCCTTACCACTGATAAACATGCACGGATCTCACAGATCCGTGCATGCCTATCAGAACACGGTAAAAAAAAGCAGGTCTATTTGAGAACTGCTTTTTTTACGATTTGTATTTATTCATGGCAGTGTTTGGCTATTGCCGGCAGTGTTTGTGAAATCAAATTTTAGTAAATTACCGAGTTCTGGCAAATAACAGGCGTATTTGACCGATGGTGTATTCATTCGTATTTTTTTTCTTTGACTTCAACAAAAATACGAATGCCCTCATCACTGCCGTGATTTGAGTTTAGTAAATTCCCGAGATGACACTTTGAAGAAAAAACACCATCTCATTCAAAATCGGGAGCTAAGTAAATATACCCCCCTGTATGCACATCATTTTGGGGATCCCATCCCTTCCTGGTAGATACTTGTGAATACTATAGCACCCAAGAAAACATACTCAGATTATTTCTAATTGTAACTCATACAGTGTGTCAACAACACAATAAAAATTCACATTATATGCCACACAGCACCCCCAAACACATATGCTGCACCTCCAACACATTATATGCCACACAGCACCCCCAACACATTATATGCCACACAGCACCCCCCAACACATTATATGTCACACAGCACCCACTAAACACATGATATGCCACACAAGACCCCACAAACATATTATATGCTGCACAGCACCCCCCAAGCACATTATATTCCACACAGCACCCCTCAAACACATTATATGCCACACAGCACCCCCAAACACATTATATGTCACACAGCACCCACTGAACACATTATATGCCACACACAACCCCCTAAACACATTATATGCTGCACAGCACCCCCAAGCACATTATATGCCACACAGCACCCCTCAAACTCATTATATGCCACACTGCACCCCCCAAACACATTATATGCCACACAGCAGCCCCCAACACATATGCTACACAGCACCTTTAACACATTATGTGACACAGAGTGCACCCACAAACACATTATCAGCCTGAAAGTGCGCCCCCCAAAATTATGTGGCAATTTATGTCCCCAAAACCCTTTGTATAATACACATTATAAAGTTAATATATATTAAATTACTTTTGTGTGCGCTCACCAATGAGCGCTCCTCACATCTGGCCACTTCATAGACAACTCCTCCCTCCTTCTGGCACATCTGTCCTCCTCCTGTTGCGTACTCGCCGGGCCTTCTGACCAAGTGGCATAGCAAACAAGCGGGTGGGCAGCATAGCGACTGAACGGTCAGGCGGCATAGCGGGCGGGTGGCCTGGGGGACACAGGAATAGATTGGCATGCTTGCTGATTACTTTTAGCTATAGGTATTTGTGAGGGGGCGCTGCACATTAGGGAGTGCCTGTGTGCACCAGGCACCCCTCTGTGTGTATGCCTATGGCTACCCCCGGAGGTAAAGAGACCCGTTTGGGCGCCCAAATGGTTCTTTTCACGATCGCACCCATTAGTTTAATCGGGTTTAGTTCCTTTGTGTGCTTCTACCCGACTGTAATGGGTGCGACAGAGGCGATAACGGGGGTCATTTGAATATTGCCCCTCTCTTGTCACTTTTGACGGGAGATAGGGGGCGTGTTAAAATTTGAAATCCCCCCTAAGGGTCACCTCTCTGGTGAAATCTGTATCTACCCCTTTGCTGCTTTTGATAGCATTGACCACCCTCTTTTCTTGATTTTTTTCAGCATCCATAACACTTTTCTCTCATGAGGACAGATGTATTAAGCCTGGAGAAGGCATAAAGAAGTGATAAAGCGGTGATAACTGCAAGTTTATAATGCACCAGCCAATCAGCTCATAACTGTTAATTTACATATTGCAGTTGCAGTGGCGGAACTAGCGAGCGGTGGGCCCAGGTACGACAAAATGCTTTTGGGTCCCCCATCCAAGTCCAGCCCCATACCCCTGGAAAGGATCTGGTGAGGAGGACCTGCTCAGGGCCAGGGAAATGGATACCTAGCAACAGTGCCGTAACTAGACATTTTAGCGCTATGTGCAATAAACGGCATCTGAGCCCCCCCTCTATGCAAAACAGGGGCAGTGCGCAGTGTAGGCACGCGCAAAAAAATATAGGGGCGTGGCCACAAAATAATATCAATTTATATAACGGTGCACAGTAGTCTCCATTATTCAAATTACGCAGCACAGTATCACAACTACACCACAAGGTAGAGCCCCATTTTACACATTACGGCAGACAAATTCCCCTTTTTACACATTACGGAAGACAGCATCCTCTTTTTACACATTACGGCAGACAGCGTCCCTCTTTTCTACACATTACGGCAGACAGCGTCCCCTTTTTTACACATAATGGCAGACAGCGTCCCTTTTTACACATTACGGCAGACAGCGTCCCTCTTTTTTACACATTACGGCAGATAGCGTCCCCTTTTTTACACATAATGCAGACAATGTCCCCTTTTTACACATTACAGCAGACAGCGTCCCCTTTTTTACACATTACGGCAGACAGCGTCCCCTCTTTTACACATTACGGCAGACAACGTCCCCTTTTTACACATTACGGTAGACAGCGTCCCTCTTTTTTACACATTACGGCAGATAGCGTCCCCTTTTTTACACATAATGCAGACAGTGTCCCCTTTTTACACATTACAGCAGACAGCGTCCCCTTTTTACACAATACGGCAAACAGCGTCCCCTTTTTACACATTAAGGCAGACAGCGTCCCCTTTTTACACATTACGGCAGATAGCGTCCCCTTTTTTACACATTACAGCAGACAGTCCACCTTTTTTACACATTACAGCAGACAGTCCCTCTTTTTTTACACATTATGGCTGACAGCGTCCCCTTTTTACACATTACGGCAGACAGTGTCCCCTTTTTACACATTGCGGCAGACAGCGTCCCCTCTTTTACACAATACGGCAGACAGCATCCCCTTTTTACACATTACGGCAGACAGCATCACTTTTTTACACATTACGGCAGACAGCGTCCCCTTTTTTACACATTACAGCACAGTCCACCTTTTTTACACATTACAGCAGACAGTCCCTCTTTTTTTACACATTACGGCAGACAGCGTCCCCTTTTTACACATTACGGCAGACGGCGTCCCTTTATTACACATTACGGCAGATGGAGTCCCCTTTTTTACACCTTACAGCAGACAGTCCCTATTTTATTACACATTATGGCAGACAGTGTCCCCTTTTTACACATTATGGCAGACAGCATCCCCTCTTTTACACAATACGGCAGACAGCGTCCCCTTTTTTTACACATCACAGCACAGTCCACCTTTTTTACACATTACAGCAGACAGTCCATCTTTTTTTACACATTACGGCAGATGGCATCCCCTTTTTTACACCTTACAGCAGACAGTCCCTCTTTTTTTACACATTATGGCAGACAGCGTCCCCTTTTTACACATTGTATCAGACAGACAGACAGACAGAATATATAGAAAGAAAGAAAGAAAGAAAGAAAGAAAGAAAGAAAGAAAGAAAGAAAGAAAGAAAGAAAGAAAGAAAGGATTATAATTACTGTCTCCACTGGCAGTCAGGCTGCTCGGTGCAGCTTGATGGCGGATGATGGCAGTGGAGAAGAAGGAGGAGGGAGGTAGAGGTTGGGAGCCGCAGCAGTGCAGTGTAATTGGTGGAGGCGCTGCTGCTGCTGTCCCTCCCCTTCACCATAGGCTGCCCTCTGCCGCTGTAAATGCTGGGATGCACTTCCCAGCGCTCCTTTCCTTGGCAGGCGGTAGACAGCGGCATGTAATGAGTCAGTTTGACTCATTACATGCCGCGTTGGCTTTGGGCCCCTGGACAGTGGCGGGCCCCAGTGCAAGGCACTGCTTGCCCTGACGGTAGTTCCACCACTGTGGAGCTGATTGGCTGGTGCATTATCACCTTGCACTGATCACACCTTTATCACTTCTTTTTACACCTTCTCCAGGCTTAATACATCTGCCCCATGGTTTATTACCTACATCATCAACAACGTTTTTGCAGTATATACTCCTGCTCCATTTACCCTTTTCCCTTGCCTATCAGAGTCCCCCACTTCCTCTGCACTTTGGTTTATAACTCTCCTCCCATAGTGATCTCATCAGCTCATTTAGCCTCCAATATGACCTGTACACTGATCACACCCAAATCTGTCTCTCCTCCACTGACCCTTACCCCTTCCTCATATATTGTGTGTGTCTCCAGTAATCATTCAGATTGCACACCATGGAACTGAATATGTAAAACTGAAATCATTGTCTCTCATCAACTCCCCTCCTCTTCCCCAATTTCTTATTCAGCAAAACATTCTCCTCTGTCAAATTCATTGCTTGGGAATCATCCTTGACTCCTCCTCATTCACTCTCCAACTCCAGCTGCTGCCATAGTCACAGAATCTCCAGGATCCAGCCCTTAATCACCTTGGAAACAACCAAAACCCTCATACACTGCCTCAGAATGTATCTTGCATTTCTCTCATTACTATAACCTCTCTCTGGCCTTTGCAAGTCAACCCTCACCACACTTCAAATTATTTTACACGCTGCTGCCTAGCTTATTTTCCTCTTTTGAAGCTGTAGCTCATTTGACTATCTCTTCCAATCACTACACTGACTCCCTGTCTCCTACAGAACCTTCACCCTGATCTAAAATCCCTCTGCCACATTGCTACCCCCTAAATCTCCAACCTCATACACTCCATCTCCTTCACCCTGCCAATGATACCATCTCACTAAATTGCCTCCTCTCACTCCCTCACTAAAATTTTGCCAGTGCTGCTCCAAGGGGGTAATTCCAAGTTGATCGCAGCAGGAATTTTGTTAGCAGTTGGGCAAAACCATGTGAACTGCAGGGGAGACAGATTTAACATGTGCAGAGAGAGTAAGGCGCCCTACACACTCGGCGATGCGCCGCCGAGGTGCCCGACAGCCAATACGGCCGACGAGCAACCCGGCGGCGGGGGGGCAGTGACGGGGGGAGTGAAGTTTCTTCACTCCCCCCGTCACCCGGCTGCATTGAAGTGCAGGCAAATATGGACGAGATCGTCCATATTGGCCTGCATGCACAGCCGACGGGAGATCAGCGATGAACGAGCGCGGGGCCGCGCATCGTTCATCGCTTAAGTCTCCACACTGAAAGATATGAACGAGTTCTCGTTCATTTATGAACGAGATCGTTCATATCTTTCAGAATATCGCCAAGTGTGTAGGGCCTATTAGATTTAGGTGTGGTGTGTTCAATCTGCAATCTAATTTGCAGTGTAAAAATAAAGCAGCCAGTATTTACCCTGCACAGAAACAAAATAACCCACCCAAATCTAACTCTTTCTGCACATGTTATATCTGCATCCCCTGCAGTGCACATGGTTTTGCCCAACTGCTAACAAAATTCCTGCTGCGATCAACTTGGAATTACCCCCCAAACCTGCTCTCCAAGGCTTTAAACTTGCTTTCACTATTTCCCTCTGCATTTAAGCCTGTCACCACACCTAACTACTGTACCATTGCCACAATCTCTACTCACTGTATCATTTTGTCATGTGTAATTACTCTATATATTATTCATTGTTCTCTGTACATTGCTTAATACTGTTACATGTATTCCCCGTTAACCCCTATGTATGGTGCTGTGGCCCATTACAAATTAAAGATAATACAATGAAATAGTAAAGCTAACATTGAACACTCCTGACCACTCCTGTACATCCTTTGTCTGCATATTCTTGTCCACCATACATAAAGCCATAAAGGGGTCTATTCATGAAGCAGTGAAAAGAGTGGAGGAGTGAGCTTGCAGAGAAGTTGCCCATGGCAACCAATCAGCTGATTCGTACAATTGTATAATATGCAAATAACAAATGTTACTTCAATGCTTATTAGTTGCCATGGGCAACTTCTCCACTGGCTCACTTATCCACACTTTTTACTGCTACGTGAATAGACCCCAAAGTCATGAAAGTATTTGGATGACATTTACATTAGAGATGAGCGGGTTTTGTTCTCAGAGAACCGAACCCAACCGGACTTCACGTCATGAGCCCCGATCTGAGTCAGGCTCGGGTTTTCCCACCTGACTCAGAAACCAGAACAAGGCAAAACGTCATCATCCCGCTGTCGGATTCTCGTGTGGTTTGGATTCCTTATAAGGACCCTCGTGTCGCGCCATTTTCACTCCAGTCTCGAGAGTGTAGTGAGAGGACGTGTCTCCGTCCTCAGTGTCTGTGTGGGCGGGAAAGTGGGGTGGCAATTCCAGTGCTGTCTTTTGCTGCTCAGTCCAGAGTAGTGTCTTATGCTGCATCAGTCCAGCCAGTCACAGTGGTGGTATCCTCTGCTGCTATATGTCCCCAGTGCTGCTGTATAAGTCCCTTGCAGTTTTACTGTGTTGTCTTCCATCAGACCAGGGGAAGTGTCTTGTGCCGCATCAGTCCAGTGACCAGTCAAAGTGGTGGTGTCCTCTGCTGCCATAAATCCAGTGTTACTGCCATATAATTCTCGTGATACAGGCGTATAATTCCCGTGATACTGGCGTATAATTCCAGTGATATTGACGTATAATTCCTATGATACTGGCGTACAATTCTTGTGATACTGGCGTATAATTCCATTGTCACTGGCGTATAATTCCAGTGAAATTGCCGTATAATTCCCGTGATACTGGCATATAATTCCTGTGATACTGGCGTATAATTCCAGTAATATTGCCGTATAATATCTGTAATACTGGCGTATATTTCCTGTGATACTGTCGTATAATTCCTGTGATACTGTAGTATAATTCCAGTGATATTGCCGTATAATTCCTGTGATACTATAGTATAATTCCAGTGATATTGCAGTATAATTCCTGTGATACTGGCGTACAATTCCAGTGATATTGCAGTATAATTCCTGTTATACTGTCATATAATTCCAGTGATATTGCTGTATAATTCCCGTGATACTGGCATATAATTCCAGTGATACTGGCATATAATTCCCATGATACTGGCGTATAATTCCTGTGATACTGGCGTATAATTCCAGTGATATTGCTGTATAATTCCTGTGATACTGGCATATAATTCCTGTGATACTGGCATATAATTCCCGTGATACTGGCGTATAATTCCTGTGATACTATCTATAATTCCTGTGATACTGTTGTATAATTCCAGTGATATTGCCGTATAATTCCAGTGATACTAGCGTATAATTCCAGTGATATTGCAGTATAATTCCTGTGATACTGTAGTATAATTCCAGTGATATTGCCGTATAATTCCTGTGATACTATAGTATAATTCCAGTGATATTGCAGTATAATTCCTGTGATACTGGCGTACAATTCCAGTGATATTGCAGTATAATTCCTGTTATACTGTCATATAATTCCAGTGATATTGCTGTATAATTCCCGTGATACTGGCATATAATTCCCGTGATACTGGCATATAATTCCCATGATACTGGCGTATAATTCCTGTGATACTGGCGTATAATTCCAGTGATATTGCTGTATAATTCCTGTGATACTGGCATATAATTCCTGTGATACTGGCATATAATTCCCGTGATACTGGCGTATAATTCCTGTGATACTATCGTATAATTCCTGTGATACTGTTGTATAATTCCAGTGATATTGCCGTATAATTCCAGTGATACTAGCGTATAATTCCAGTGATATTGCAGTATAATTCCTGTGGTACTGGTGTATAATTCCAGTGATATTGCCGTATAATTCCTGTGATACTGGCATATAATTCCAGTGATATTGCTGTATAATTCCCGTGATACTGGCATATAATTCCCATGATACTGGCGTATAATTCCAGTGATATTGCTGTATAATTCTTGTAATACTGGTGTATAATTCCAGTGATATTGCCGTATAATTCCAGTGGTACTGGCATATAAATCCAGTCCAGTGATCCTGCCGTATAATTCCAGTGGTGCTGGCGTATAAATCCAGTTCAGTGATACTGCCGTAAATGTCCAGTGATACTGCCGTATATGTCCAGTGATCCTGCCGTATAATTCCAGTGATCCTGCTGTATAATTCCAGTGGCACTGGCGTATAAGTACAGTCCAGTATTACTGCCATATATGTCCACTGATACTGCCTTATATGTCCAGTGATACTGCCATATAAATCCAGTGATCTTGCCATATAATTCAAGTGATCCTGCCGTATTATTCTGGTAATGCTGGCGTATAAGTCCAGTGATACTGCTGTATATATATATATATATATGTATATATATACCCTGTTGCAAAGTGGATTACTGAGGCCATAACAACTATGCTGGTGCTAGACATGCATCCGGTATCTGCCATTAGTGCAGTGGGACTGCAGTGCCAACCCTAGATGGGCCAGGTGTTTGTGCCGTACACTTGTGTCACTTAGCTTAGTCATACAGCTACCTCATTGCACCTCTTTTACATCTTTGCATAATGTGCTGTTTGGGGCCTTTTTTTATAGCTGCCCTCCTGTCTGACACTGCATTGCCACTCCTAGATGGGCCAATTGTTTGTGTTGCTTAGCTTAGTCATACAGCTACCTCATTGCACCTCTTTTACATCTTTGCATGATGTGCTGTTTGGGGCCTCTTTTATATCTGCCCTCCTGTCTGACACTGCAGTGCCACCCCAGGATGGGCCAGGTGTTTATGCCGCACACTTGTGTTGCTTAGCTTAGTCATACAGCAACCTTGGTCCACCTCTTTTTCATCTTTGCATCAAGTGCTGTTTGCGGCATGGTTTTTTAAAGTGCCATCCTGTCTGACACTTCCGTATAAGTCCAGGGGTACTACTGTATTAGTCCAGGGGTACTGCCATATACTGTAAGTCCACCAATTGCAGATTTTTTTTTAAATGACAGGGGAGTGCAGGAGATGCTGTCAGTGGACTGAAAAATTGCGGGCCACTTTCAACATTCAGCCACTGCATGCCACTACTAGATGGGCCAGGTGGTTTTGTCACTTAGCTTAGTCATAAAGCAATCTCAGTGCACTTCTTTTTCTTCTTTGCATCAAGTGCTGTTTGGGGCCTATTTTTTAAATCTGCCATCCTGTCTGACACAGCAGTGCCACTCCTAGATGGACCAGGTGTTTCTGACGCACACTTGTGTTGCTTAGCTTGGCCATCCAGCTACCTCATTGCCCTCTCTTACTTCTTGGCATGATGCGCTGTTTGGGTACTAATTTTTAAGTGCCATCCTGTCTGACACTGCAATGCCACTCCTAGATGGGCCAATTGTTTGTGTCGCTTAGCTTAGTCATACAGCTACCTCATTGCACCTCTTTTACATCTTTGCATGATGTGCTGTTTGGGGCCTTTTTTTATATCTGCCCTCCTGTCTGACACCGCAGTGCCACTCCTAGATGGGCCAGGTGTTTTTGCCGCACACTGGTGTCGCTTAGCTTAGTCATACAGCAACCTTGGTGCACCTCTTTTTCATCTTTGCATCATGTGCTGTTTGCGGCATGGTTTTTTAAAGTGCCATCCTCTCTGACACTTCCGTATAAGTCCAGGGGTACTGCTGTATTAGTCCAGGGCTACTGCCATATACTGTAAGTCCACCAATTGTAGATTTTTTTAAAATGACAGGGGCATGCAGGAGATGCTGTCAGTGGACTGAAAAATTGCGGGCCACTTTCGACATTCAGCCACTGCATGACACTACTAGATGGGCCAGGTGGTTGTGTCACTTATCTTAGTCATACAGCAACCTCAGTGCACTTCTTTTTCTTCTTTGCATCATGTGCTGTTTGGGGCCTATTTTTTAAATCTGCCATCCTGTCTGACACTGCAGTGCCACTCCTAGATGGGCCAGGTATTTCTGCCGCACTCTTGTGTCGCTTAGCTTAGTCATACAGCCACCTCGGTGCAACCGTTTGGCCTAAAAACAATAGTGTAAGGTGTTCATAACAGACTTGAAATGAGTAAAAATGAATGTTATTGAGGTTAATAATACTGTTGGATCAAAATTACTCCAACATTCTGTGATTTTAGCCGTTTTTATGTTTTTTTCAAACATCATCAAGATCCAAAACCAAAACACGAAAGAATGGTTTTGGCAAAACCAATCCAAAACCAAAACTCGAGCGGGGAATTAGAACCAAAACACAAAACACGAAAAGAGCCCGCCACACATCTCTAATTTACATACACTGTGCCAAAAGCCACGCCACTTCTAATGCCACACTTTTGTTTTGCTAATGATTTTTACTTGTCAATGTTAGCACAGGTATAACAAACAAATATTACAATGATAAAATGTGCAGCAAGAAGATTCTTAATACATTACTTAATACTGGAATGTCTATTTTAGCATACAATATGATTGAATTCTCAGTTCTATTTGTTGCTATTAAATAAGTCCTATCTTTTTATTTTCATACTTCGTATTAAACCATAAATATTGTAGTTAGCAGTTCGGTTCTAAAGTATTTTATTATGTGTATGAATTTAATGATGTGGAAGTAACATGAAACATAAGGTAAAACATTTGCTTTTAGAGCAGCATATAAAAAGCCAGCCTTACAGTATCCCATGTTTGCTAGGCACTTTACATCTTCACTGCACCTGCTGAGTTCTGTATGTACTGTACTGTAGCAATAACTGTAGTAAAGGACCTAATACTAGGTAACCTGTGTGAGGGTGTATTGTCCTGTGTTGTCAGGCTGAGGTATAACATTATTTGCCAGCAGGTACTGTATTATTTCCATTGGAAACAAAGTAAAGCTTGTTAGGAAAACATTCACTTTTAAGAGAGACAGCACAGTGCTTTACAGTTTGACAAGGATTACCATTGCAGTTCTGATACTAGAAGCTGAGTACCTTTTCTGAATATGGTATGGAGTATCACTTTCTCTCTGCACATCGACCTATCACCTACAGACTGAAAATAAATATTTTATATGTGGTTAGCATTTCCTCTGTAACATCATTTTCCTTTCTTGTGACTCAACATGGCAGCATGTATATATTTTTGCTATATTTTTCCACCAAAGTCACTGCATTGGGAACTTGATTGACTATAAACATTGAGGTAGTGGGGAAGTGAGTAGGGATGCTGTCACCCTAAATATGATGTCAGAGCCATTTTTTTAATGTGCTCCATATATATTACTATACTTCTGAGTAATGGTGTGATGGTTAGCATTACTTTCTCACACCACTGAGGTCATGGGTTTGATTCCCACCATGGCACTCACTGTGTAGAGTTTGTATATTATCCACGTGCATGTGTGTGTTACCTTCAGGTACTCCGGTTTCCTCCAAGAATCCAACATTATCCTGGTACTGTAGGTTAATAGGTCCCTGACAAAAAATTAACCCAAGTACATTGGTTCCTATATTGGGTACCGTAGCACACATGTGGGGGTGCCTTAGGTAGGTGGACTAGTACTGAATAAAATTATTTATGGTTCATGTAATAGGAAAAATCAAAGCTGGTGGCGGTCAATCATAAAATATCTGACAAACAAAAGCGCAACCCTGACCACAGTATGCAGTTATATTCCCAACATTGAAATGCAGACAGTCAGAATGCTGACTGCAGGCCAGAAACCCCACTATGGTGGCAGTCAACGCCACCACCAGAGGAGGAATAGAACCTTGTGGTGACCTAAGGTCGCCACTGGGCCCGAAGGGTGGCGAGTGCAGCGAGCTCACGCGGGGACACACTGCGCTCAAGGTCGGGATTCTGGCATTGGTATTTTGACCACCAGGATCCTGTCAGTCAGGAAATAATACTGATCCCCTGACAACCACAACATAACTTAACCTAAGGATGACATACTGTATAAGCACAGTTTACTTCATTTAATATTTTATTCCTGAATTTCTTAATCAGTAACTTTTGGCATAGAGGTGCCATGAAGATATTTCTGATACACTAGGGCACCTGGGATACAGGGGTGTGGCTTCATGGAAATCCCCAGATTGCACCACTCAGGGAGCATGCCCAACAGATGCTGAGCTGCCCCCAGAGACTGCTCTGCCGGGATCCGGACTCTAGGTCGCCAAGATGTAGGTCAATTACTATTGGTTAACAGTAAGTAGGTCAACATGGTTTCTAGGTCTACAGGGACTCTAGGTCGACATGTACTTGATTGACATGGCAAAAGGTCGACATGACTTTTTCACTTTTTTCAGTTATTGAACATTTACGATCCACGTGGACTACAATTGGGAATGGTAACCTTGCCTGAAGCTCGCAAGCCATGCGAGGGGACACGGTGCACTAATTGGGGTTGCCAGTCTCTCTACGAAGAAAACAACACAAAAAATTTAAAAAACTCATGTCAACCTTTTTTCATGTCGACCTAGAGTCTCTGTCGACCTAGAAACCATGTCGACCTACTGTAAACGTTGAATTACATACAGGACTAAAAGCAACACTTTAAAAACACATTAAATACACTTTAAAATGGAGCCGCTGCGGCCGCTGTAATAAAACCTTAGCCTACGTACTTTTTACACCGTTAGCGTACAAAGCCCCGTACCATGTACGTGGTTTACGTACTAATGCCGCGCTGGCCGTACAAAGTACATGCAGTGCGTACACACCCAGAGACACGCCGTGAGCTCTTTGCAGCTACACGTGTGACTGAAATACACTTATAACCTTAGCAGGGAAAAGAGACACGACACCAGATTGTATTTAAAATGCTGGGTTCCGACACACCAACATATAATTACTGAAAGGGGTTTACAATAACAATACAATGCAATAGTAAAATGGCTACTGTCAATGGTACATACGTTTTAGTTTTGCCTGCGCTTCCCAGTCTGGTCCTCAGTCATCAAGGTAGATGACCTTCAGAGTCTATGATAGTGAACTGGCTTGCAGCTGGCTTTTTTTACAGTGGATCAAAACATAATACAATAGACACTGTGTGCTCTTCTTCCATTGGTTCGGGGGTGGGACATATCCTGTGCACCGGGGATCATTGGTCAGCTCAAGAGGTGGGCGATGGCTAAGACTTGAGATGTGATTTCTGTTGTTTGCATCTGAGTTTCCGCCCCATGACCAGTTAAACCCATAACATTAATCATACATAAATCTGGTATTATTAATAACTTAATATTGCAATATATTATAATATTCTTATACCCACCAGATTAATGTTTACATGACTCTGAACAACATGATCCCACACATGATATGATTATCTATTTCCATCCTCAAGGTATACATATATATATATATATATATTTACACATACACTCCTGCTATTACAATTTGTTAGGAATTATATTATATATATATATATATATATATATATATATACACATATATATATATACATATATATATATCTCCAAGAGTTTAGACTATGAATGTTAATACCTCAGATCTCTAAATGTCTGGTTTGTAATTGTCTTAGCTATTGCTAATTGAGTTTCTTTTCAGTCAACCTAGGTTCCTAGATATTGTCTTTCTTGTTTGTCCTGTCTTCAGATAAGACAATGACAGTCCAGTATTTATTGTCTTCAACAGATACTGGACTACTCTTAGAACAATAGGGGTAACCAAAGGTATTTGCCTTCTTCATAGGATTTCAAAGCTTTGTGTAAATAAGGCCATCTGGTACATTGTATTTGAGTCTCTGGGAGGATAATTTATGTGCGACCCATCTTCATGCTTATTAGAAGAGTGAGCAGACAGTGGGTGATTTATGCAATATATGGATTTAAATATATGATATGTCTTTGTGGCTTTTCCATGTGAGTACAAATTCTACCATAATTACTCATACCACGCACTAATATGCAGGACTGTAGGAGCGACCATACGCAAATTGCAAATATGTGCACGCACGGCCGAATTAGTACGCGCACGGAGTCCATCTATGTGGTGTTTGTATGTGATGTGTGTACTGTAATATTTTCCGACTTCGACTCTACTTACTGTCGACCGATAGTGATCAACCTAGACACTGTCGACCTAAGTCTCTTCTATCTAGCATACCACACCCGCTCTGCCTGCACTGCCGGCTACTCCTCTGTTACAGGAATGCTAGAAGAGAATGTGAAGCTGCAGCACCTGGCCCCTGTCACTGCAGAGAAGCAGGCATTTTGCTGTCACCTCCTCCGATGGTGAGAACCAGGTGCATCTAGCACCTCCTTTTTAGGGCAGAGAATATGGGCCAAGTGGTTCTTATCTGCCATCAAATTATCTGTTTCTACATTACTCAGCATTGGGCTGCTAATCTCTAGGTGTAGAGGACCCATCATTTTTTCAGGCCCCCATCCCAGGAGAACCAGACTTGATGCTGAGTAGCCTGGGCTTGTGGAAAATGTGGGGGGTAAAGCAAAATATTTCTCATGTACAAAGCTTGGGGGGTTTGCAAACCACAACACACTGGATGCTGTGCTACAATTCTGCCTCCAAATCATTGTCTTTTAAAATTATTATAAAAGAATTATTGCTTGCAACTAAGTATATACTCATGATAGTTGCTGAAAATATTATAATGTGTATTTATGGGTTAAGTGCTGATATTCATTTCAGATAATACTGCGCAAACAGTGATCACAATATTTGATCCTAATTTGAAATGTTTTGCTCATTTTAAATAGTCACTAGAGACTTTCCTGAAGCCAAATTGCCATAGAAAGAAGAATTGGAGCAAATCCTGCCAGCCATCAACAATTAACTTTTTCTATGTTGAATACTTTGTTCACTGTAAGCACTGTTCTGCTTAACATTCAAACAGCAGGAATACTCTTTCCTCTTAGATAAGGTAATGTTTCTAGAGATGCCCTCAAGCTGATAGAATATATATTTTATTGGCAATACTTTGCAGAACACCTGACATTACAGATGTCTGAGTGCATTTTAAATTTATAAGATATAGCTTCAACAGGTTTTACAGTTTCATAGTTAAGCATATAACCAATGAATAGAAAATGTTTTCAAACCTAATGTTACATCCCTCAAGGACCCTTTGCGGCAATCACACAGATACAACACTAACTTTGAAGAGAGTGATCCAAATATGACTGCATCTGACAAAGATCTTAAAACTAATTTAAGTTCTCTGGTCGCAGTTGGTTTTGCAAACATAAAACCCACTTTCTTGCTAATAAGTCAACAGCAAATTATCTCAGTTCAATTAATTTAAAAAAATAGCATTCATCAACAACGGCAATAGCATTGCTTTATATACTGTACATATTTTTTTGTTATTACAGGAGGCTAAAATTTAAACGAGAATTATTATAATATTTTGTAAAAAGCCTTTGTGTGTTCCGCAATTTTGAAACTAAAGCAAAAACAATGGCTTTAGTAAATGACTAAATTAAAATGACAGCACCTGGACAATATATGGTCCCTTAAAGTTGATACTCTTGTGATAATTTTAGTTTAGGAAATTTAATGTAATACAATAAGTATTTAGCAAAGATTTTCAGAAAATGCAGTGGTTGATAGAGTATATAATTTAGACGTGTGTGCAAAATAAATCTATTAGCTGTTGCGTGTTTTATGTTGCTATGGTTTCTCCTTTCTCTTTACATTATTTGTAAAGGTATAAGTGGATAAAAGAGTAATCTAACAAAGGGAAATATAAAATAAAAACAGATGAACTATATTTTGTTCATTGTATAGTACATAATGTTAAATAACCTGAAGTTGACACATTTATGTTTAATAATACAATTTCTGAAAGAAGGATGAAAATGCTGTACAGTATGTGGTCCGTTTTTTTGTAAAACTTTTTATTTACAATATCAAAACTCAATACTGACTTTAAACATGCCGTTTGTTAGTAAATCATGTCCAATTATTATGTGTACTCTCTTCAAACTTGTGTGCAATAACAGGCAATGAGCAGCTGTATTGTGACAGTAAACACTGACATTCTCTGTTCCCATTACCAGGTAATGCAATACAAAATTTAATTGTGGCAAATTGTATAAACCATATATATATATATATATATATATATATATATATATATATATATTAGAGATGTGCACTTGAAATTTTTCGGGTTTTGTGTTTTGGTTTTGGGCTCGGTTCCGCGGCCGTGTTTTGGGTTCGACCGCGTTTTGGCAAAACCTCACCGAATTTTTTTTGTCGGATTCGGGTGTGTTTTGGATTCGGGTGTTTTTTTCAAAAAACACTAAAAAAACAGCTTAAATCATCGAATTTGGGGGTCATTTTGATCCCAAAGTATTATTAACCTCAAAAACCATAATTTCCACTCATTTTCAGTCTATTCTGAATACCTCACACCTCACAATATTATTTTTAGTTCTAAAATTTGCACCGAGGTCGCTGGATGACTAAGCTAAGCGACCCTAGTGGCCGACACAAACACCGGGCCCATCTAGGAGTGGCACTGCAGTGTCACGCAGGATGGCCCTTCCAAAAAACACTCCCCAAACAGCACATGACGCAAAGAAAAACAGAGGCGCAATGAGGTAGCTGTGTGAGTAAGATATGCGACCCTAGTGGCCGACACAAACACCGGGCCCATCTAGGAGTGGCACTGCAGTGTCACGCAGGATGGCCCTTCCAAAAAACACTCCCCAAACAGCACATGACGCAAAGAAAAAAAGAGGCGCAATGAGGTAGCTGTGTGAGTAAGCTAAGCGACCCTAGTGGCCGACACAAACACCTGGCCCATCTAGGAGTGGCACTGCAGTGTCACGCAGGATGGCCCTTCCAAAAAACACTCCCCAAACAGCACATGACGCAAAGAAAAAAAGAGGCGCAATGAGGTAGCTGTGTGAGTAAGATAAGCGACCCTAGTGGCCGACACAAACACTGGGCCCATCTAGGAGTGGCACTGCAGTGTCACGCAGGATGGCCCTTCCAAAAAACACTCCCCAAACAGCACATGACGCAAAGAAAAAAAGAGGCGCAATGAGGTAGCTGTGTGAGTAAGATAAGCGACCCTAGTGGCCGACACAAACACCGGGCCCATCTAGGAGTTGCACTGCAGTGTCACGCAGGATGGTCCTTCCAAAAAACACTCCCCAAACAGCACATGACGCAAAGAAAAAAAGAGGCGCAATGAGGTAGCTGTGTGAGTAAGCTAAGCGACCCTGGTGGCCGACACAAACACCTGGCCCATCTAGGAGTGGCACTGCAGTGTCACGCAGGATGGCCCTTCCAAAAAACACTCCCCAAACAGCACATGACGCAAAGAAAAAAAGAGGCGCAATGAGGTAGCTGTGTGAGTAAGATAAGCGACCCTAGTGGCCGACACAAACACCAGGCCCATCTAGGAGTGGCACTGCAGTGTCACGCAGGATGGCCCTTCCAAAAAACACTCCCCAAACAGCACATGACGCAAAGAAAAAAAGAGGCGCAATGAGGTAGCTGTGTGAGTAAGATAAGCGACCCTAGTGGCCGACACAAACACCGGGCCCATCTAGGAGTGTCACTGCAGTGTCACGCAGGATGGCCCTTCCAAAAAACACTCCCCAAACAGCATATGACGCAAAGAAAAAAAGAGGCGCAATGAGGTAGCTGTGTGAGTAAGATAAGCGACCCTAGTGGCCGACACAAACACCGGGCCCATGTAGGAGTGGCACTGCAGTGTCACGCAGGATGGCCCTTCCAAAAAACACTCCCCAAACAGCACATGACGCAAAGAAAAAAAGAGGCGCAATGAGGTAGCTGTGTGAGTAAGATAAGCGACCCTAGTGGCCGACACAAACACCGGGCCCATCTAGGAGTGGCACTGCAGTGTCACGCAGGATGGCCCTTCCAAAAAACACTCCCCAAACAGCACATGACGCAAAGAAAAAAAGAGACGCAATGAGGTAGCTGTGTGAGTAAGCTAAGCGACCCTAGTGGCCGACACAAACACCTGGCCCATCTAGGAGTGGCACTGCAGTGTCACACAGGATGGCCCTTCCAAAAAACACTCCACAAACAGCACATGACGCAAAGAAAAAAAGAGGCGCAATGAGGTAGCTGTGTGAGTAAGATAAATGACCCTAGTGGCCGACACAAACACCGGGCCCATCTAGGAGTGGCACTGCAGTGTCACGCAGGATGGCCCTTCCAAAAAACACTCCCCAAACAGCACATGACGCAAAGAAAAAAAGAGGCGCAATGAGGTAGCTGTGTGAGTAAGATAAGCGACCCTAGTGGCCGACACAAACACCGGGCCCATCTAGGAGTGGCACTGCAGTGTCACGCAGGATGGCCCTTCCAAAAAACACTCCCCAAACAGCACATGACGCAAAGAAAAAAAGAGGCGCAATGAGGTAGCTGTGTGAGTAAGATAAGCGACGCTAGTGGCCGACACAAACACCTGGCCCATCTAGGAGTGGCACTGCAGTGTCACGCAGGATGGCCCTTCCAAAAAACACTCCCCAAACAGCACATGACGCAAAGAAAAAAAGAGGCGCAATGAGGTAGCTGTGTGAGTAAGATAAGCGACCCTAGTGGCCGACACAAACACCGGGCCCATCTAGGAGTGGCACTGCAGTGTCACGCAGGATGGCCCTTCCAAAAAACACTCCCCAAACAGCACATGACGCAAAGAAAAAAAGAGGCGCAATGAGGTAGCTGTGTGAGTAAGATAAGCGACCCTAGTGGCCGACACAAACACCGGGCCCATCTAGGAGTGGCACTGCAGTGTCACGCAGGATGGCCCTTCCAAAAAACACTCCCCAAACAGCACATGACGCAAAGAAAAAAAGAGGCGCAATGAGGTAGCTGTGTGAGTAAGATAAGCGACCCTAGTGGCCGACACAAACACCTGGCCCATCTAGGAGCGGCACTGCAGTGTCACGCAGGATGGCCTTTCCAAAAAACACTCCCCAAACAGCACATGACGCAAAGAAAAATTAAAGAAAAAAGAGGTGCAAGATGGAATTGTCCTTGGGCTCTCCCACCCACCCTTATGTTGTATAAACAGGACATGCACACTTTAACCAACCCATCATTTCAGTGACAGGGTCTGCCACACGACTGTGACTGAAATGACGGGTTGGTTTGGACCCCCACCAAAAAAGAAGCAATTAATCTCTCCTTGCACAAACTGGCTCTACAGAGGCAAGATGTCCACCTCATCATCATCCTCCGATATATCACCGTGTACATCCCCCTCCTCACAGATTATCAATTTGTCCCCACTGGAATCCACCATCTCAGCTCCCTGTGTACTTTGTGGAGGCAATTGCTGCTGGTCAATGTCTCCACGGAGGAATTGATTATAATTCATTTTAATGAACATCATCTTCTCCACATTTTCTGGAAGTAACCTCGTACGCCGATTGCTGACAAGGTGAGCGGTGGCACTAAACACTCTTTCGGAGTACACACTTGTGGGAGGGCAACTTAGGTAGAATAAAGCCAGTTTGTGCAAGGGCCTCCAAATTGCCTCTTTTTCCTATAAGTACGGACTGTGTGACGTGCCTACTTGGATGCAGTCACTCATATAATCCTCCACCATTCTTTCAATGGGGAGAGAATCATATGCAGTGACAGTAGACGACATGTCCGTAATCGTTGACAGGTCCTTCAGTCCGGACCAGATGTCAGCATCAGCAGTCGCTCCAGACTGCCCTGCATCACCGCCAGCGGGTGGGCTCGGAATTCTGAGCCTTTTCCTCACACCCCCAGTTGCGGGAGAATGTGAAGGAGGAGATGTTGACAGGTCGCGTTCCGCTTGACTTAACAATTTTCTCACCAGCAGGTCTTTGAACCCCAGCAGACTTGTGTCTGCCGGAAAGAGAGATCCAAGGTAGGTTTTAAATCTGGGATCGAGCACGGTGGCCAAAATGTAGTGCTCTGATTTCAACAGATTGACCACCCGTGAATCCTTGTTAAGCGAATTAAGGGCTCCATCCACAAGTCCCACATGCCTAGCGGAATCGCTCCGTGTTAGCTCCTCCTTCAATGTCTCCAGCTTCTTCTGCAAAAGCCTGATGAGGGGAATGACCTGACTCAGGCTGGCAGTGTCTGAACTGACTTCACGTGTGGCAAGTTCAAAGGGCAGCAGAACATTGCACAACGTTGAAATCATTCTCCACTGCGCTTGAGACAGATGCATTCCACCTCCTATATCGTGCTGAATTATATAGGCTTGAATGGCCTTTTGCTGCTCCTCCAACCTCTGAAGCATATATAGGGTTGAATTCCACCTCGTTACCACTTCTTGCTTCAGATGATGGCAGGGCAGGTTCAGGCGTTTTTGGTGTTGCTCCAGTCTTCTGTACGTGGTGCCTGTACGCCGAAAGTGTCCCGCAATTCTTCTGGCCACCGACAGCATCTCTTGCACGCCCCTGTCGTTTTTTAAAAAATTCTGCACCACCAAATTCAAGGTATGTGCAAAACATGGGACGTGCTGGAATTTGCCCAGATTTAATGCACACACAATATTGCTGGCGTTGTCCGATGCCACAAATCCACAGGAGAGTCCAATTGGGGTAAGCCATTCCGCGATGATCTTCCTCAGTTGCCGTAAGAGGTTTTCAGCTGTGTGCGTATTCTGGAAACCGGTGATACAAAGCGTAGCCTGCCTAGGAAAGAGTTGGCGTTTGCGAGATGCTGTTACTGGTGCCGCCACTGCTGTTCTTGCGGCGGGAGTCCATACATCTACCCAGTGGGCTGTCACAGTCATATAGTCCTGACCCTGCCCTGCTCCACTTGTCCACATGTCCGTGGTTAAGTGGACATTGGGTACAGCTTCATTTTTTAGGACACTGGTGACTCTTTTTCTGAGGTCTGTGTACATTTTCGGTATCGCCTGCCTAGAGAAATGGAACCTAGATGGTATTTGGTACCGGGGACACAGTACCTCCAACAAGTCTCTAGTTGGCTCTGCAGTAATGATGGATATCGGAACCACGTTTCTCACCACCCAGGATGCCAAGGCCACAGTTATCCGCTTTGCAGCAGGATGACTGCTGTGATATTTCATCTTCCTCGCAAAGGACTGTTGGACAGTCAATTGCTTGGTGGAAGTAGTAAAAGTGGTCTTACGATTTCCCCTCTGGGATGACCATCGACTCCCAGCAGCAACAACAGCAGCGCCAGCAGCAGTAGGCGTTACACGCAAGGATGCATCGGAGGAATCCCAGGCAGGAGACGAATCGTCAGAATTGCCAGTGACATGGCCTGCAGGACTATTGGCATTCCTGGGGAAGGAGGAAATTGACACTGAGGGAATTGGTGGGGTGGTTTGCGTGAGCTTGGTTACAAGAGGAAGGGATTTACTGGTCAGTGGACTGCTTCCGCTGTCGCCCAAAGTTTTTGAACTTGTCACTGACTTATTATGAATGCGCTGCAGGTGACGTATAAGGGAGGATGTTCCGAGGTGGTTAACGTCCTTACCCCTACTTATTACAGCTTGACAAAGGCAACACACGGCTTGACAAATGTTGTCCGCATTTCTGTTGAAATACTTCCACACCGAAGAGCTGATTTTTTTGGTATTTTCACCAGGCATGTCAACGGCCATATTCCTCCCACGGACAACAGGTGTCTCCCCGGGTGCCTGACTTAAACAAACTACCTCACCATCAGAATCCTCCTTGTCAATTTCCTCCCCAGCGCCAGCAACACCCATATCCTCCTCATCCTGGTGTACTTCAACACTGACATCTTCAATCTGACTATCAGGAACTGGACTGTGGGTGCTCCTTCCAGCACTTGCAGGGGGCGTGCAAATGGTGGAAGGCGCATGCTCTTCACGTCCAGTGTTGGGAAGGTCAGGCATCGCAACCGACACAATTGGACTCTCCTTGTGGATTTGGGATTTCGAAGAACGCACAGTTCTTTGCGGTGCTTTTGCCAGCTTGAGTCTTTTCATTTTTCTAGCGAGAGGCTGAGTGCTTCCATCCTCATGTGAAGCTGAACCACTAGCCATGAACATAGGCCAGGGCCTCAGCCGTTCCTTGCCACTCCGTGTGGTAAATGGCATATTGGCAAGTTTACGCTTATCCACCGACAATTTTATTTTAGATTTTGGAGTCCTTTTTTTACTGATATTTGGTGTTTTGGATTTTACATGCTCTGTACTATGACATTGGGCATCGGCCTTGGCAGACGACGTTGCTGGCATTTCATCGTCTTGGCCATGACTAGTGGCAGCAGCTTCAGCACGAGGTGGAAGTGGATCTTGATCTTTCCCTAATTTTGGAACCTCAACATTTTTGTTCTCCATATTTTAATAGGCACAACTAAAAGGCACCTCAGGTAAACAATGGAGATGGATGGATACTAGTATACTTATGGATGGACGAGCGACTGCCGACACAGAGGTAGCTACAGCCGTGGACTACCGTACTGTGTCTACTGCTAATATAGACTGGATGATAATGAGATGAAATCAATATATATATATATAATATCACTAGTACTGCAGCCGGACAGGTATATGTATTTATTATGTAATGACTGATGACGGACCTGCTGGACACTGTCAGCTCAGCAGCACCGCAGACTGCTACAGTAAGCTACTATAGTAGTATGTATAAAGAAGAAAGAAAAAAAAAAAACCACGGGTTGGTGGTATACAATTATGGATGGACGAGCGACTGCCGACACAGAGGTAGCTACAGCCGTGGACTACCGTACTGTGTCTGCTGCTAATATAGACTGGATGATAATGAGATGAAATCAATATATATATATATATAATATCACACTAGTACTGCAGCCGGACAGGTAGATATATTTATTATGTAATGACTGATGACGGACCTGCTGGACACTGTCAGCTCAGCAGCACCGCAGACTGCTACAGTAAGCTACTATAGTAGTATGTATAAAGAAGAAAGAAAAAAAACCACGGGTAGGTGGTATACAATTATGGATGGACGAGCGACTGCCGACACAGAGGTAGCTACAGCTGTGGACTACCGTACTGTGTCTGCTGCTAATATAGACTGGATGATAATGAGATGAAATCAATATATATATATATATAATATCACACTAGTACTGCAGCCGGACAGGTAGATATATTTATTATGTAATGACTGATGACGGACCTGCTGGACACTGTCAGCTCAGCAGCACCGCAGACTGCTACAGTAAGCTACTATAGTAGTATGTATAAAGAAGAAAGAAAAATAAAAAACCACGGGTAGGTGGTATACAATTATGGATGGACGAGCGACTACCGACACAGAGGTAGCTACAGCCATGGACTACCGTACTGTGTCTGCTGCTAATATAGACTGGATGATAATGAGATGAAATCAATATATATATATATAATATCACTAGTACTGCAGCCGGACAGGTATATATATTTATTATATAATGACTGATGACGGACCTGCTGGACACTGTCAGCTCAACAGCACCGCAGACTGCTACAGTAAGCTACTATAGTAGTATGTATAAAGAAGAAAAAAGAAAAGAAAAAAAATGGGTAGGTGGTATACAATATTATATATATATTATATACAATTATATATATATATATATATATATATATATTAAACTGGTGGTGATTATTAAACTGGTGGTCAGGTCACTGGTCACACTATCAGCAACTTGCAAGTAGTACTCCTAAGCAGACAATCACAATATATATTATACTGGTGGTCAGTGTGGTCACAATGGCAGTGTGGCACTCTGGCAGCAAAAGTGTGCACTGTACGTTATATGTACTCCTGAGTCCTGCTCTCAGACTCTAACTGCTCCCCACTGTCAGTGTCTCCCCCACAAGTCAGATATACATTATACAGTCACACTATCTATCTATCACTTCAGCAAGTAGTAGTACTCCTCCTAATGCTCCCCAAAATTACTACTGTGTCTCTCTCTACTCTAGTCTCACTCTCTTCTCTATAAACGGAGAGGACGCCAGCCACGTCCTCTCCCTATGAATCTCAATGCACGTGTGAAAATGGCGGCGACGCGCGGCTCCTTATATAGAATCCGAGTCTCGCGATAGAATCCGAGCCTCGCGAGAATCCGACAGCGGGATGATGACGTTCGGGCGCGCTCGGGTTAACCGAGCAAGGCGGGAAGATCCGAGTCGCTCGGCCCCATGTAAAAAAAAATGAAGTTCGGGCGGGTTCGGATTCCGAGGAACCGAACCCGCTCATCTCTAATATATATATATATATTTGTGCTCATAAGTTTACATACCCCAGCAGAATTTGTGATTTTCAGGCCATTTGTCAGAGAATATGAATGATAACTCACAAACTTTTCTTTCACTCATGGTTAGTGGTTGGGTGAAGTCATTTATTGTCAAACAACTGTGTTTACTCTTTTTAAGTCATAATGACAACAGAAACTATCCAAATGACCCTGATCAAAAGTTTACATACCCTGGAGATTTTGGCCTGATAACATGCACACAAGTTGACACAAACGGGTTTGAATGGCTACTAAAGGTAACCATCCTCACCTGTGTTCTGTTTGCTTGTAATCAGTGTGTGTGTGTATAAAAGGTCAGTGAGTTTCTGGACTCCTGAAAGACCCTTGCATCTTTCATCCAATGCTGCACTGACATGTCTGGATTCTGAGTCATGGGGAAAGCAAAAGAATTGTCAAAGGATCTGCGGGAAAAGGTAATTGAACTGTATAAAACAGGAAAGATATAAAAAGATATCCAAGCAATTGAGAATGCCAATCAGCAGTGTTCAAACTCTTTTTAAGAAGTGGAAAATGAGGGATTCTGTGGAAACCAAATCACGGCCAGGTAGACCAACAAAAATTTCAGCCACAACTGCCAGGAAAATTGTTCGGGATGCAAAGAAAAATCCACAAATAACTTCAGCTGAAATACAGGTCTCTCTGAAAAAAATTGGTTTCAAGATGCACAATAAGGAGGCATTTGAAGAAAAATGGGCTGCATCGTCGAGTCGCCAAAAGAAAGCCATTACTACGCAAATGCCACAAAGCATCCCGCTTACAATACGCCAAACAGCACAGAGACAAGCCTCAAAACTTCTGGAACAAAGTTATTTGGAGTGATGAGACCAAAAATTAACTTTTTGGCCACAACCATAAACGTTACTTTTGGAGAGGAGTCAACAAGGCCTATGATAAAAGGTACAGCATTCCTACTGTGAAACACGGAGGTGGATCGCTGATGTTTTGGGGATGTGTGAGCTACAAAGGCACTGGAAACTTGGTCAAAATTGATGGCAAGATGAATGCAGCATGTTATCAGAAAATACTGGAGGAAAATTTGCACTCATCAGCCCGAAAGCTGTGCATGGGACGTACTTGGACGTTCCAACATGACAATGATCAAAAACACAAGGCCAAGTCGACCTGTCATTGGCTACAGCAGAATAAAGTGAAGGTTCTGGAGTGGCCATCTCAGTCTACTGTCCTCAATATCAATGAGCCACTCTGGGGAGATTTCAAACGTGCAGTTCATGCAAGACAGCCCAAGAACTTACAGGAATTGGAGGCTTTTTGCCAAGAAGAATGGGCAGCTTTACCATCTGAGAAAATAAAGAGCCTCATCCACAACAACCACAAAAGACTTCAAGCTGTCATTGATGTTAAAGGGGGCAATACACGGTATTAAGAACTGGGTATGTGAACTTTTGATCAGGGTCATTTGGGTAGTTTCTGTTGTCATTATGATTTAAAAAGAGTAAACAAAGTTGTTTGACAATAAATGGCTTCACCAAACCACTAACCATGAGTGAAAGAAAAGTTTGCGAGTTATCATTCATATTTTGCACAACTGTATATATATATATATATATATATATACACTGCTCAAAAAAATAAAGGGGACACTTAAACAACACAATGTAACTCCAAGTCAATCACACTTCTGTGAAGTCAAACTGTCCACTTAGGAAGCAGCACTGATTGACAATCAATTTCACATGCTGTTGTGCAAATGGAATAGACAACAGGTGGGAATTATAGGCAATTAGCAAGACACCCCCAATAAAGGAGTTGTTCTGCAGGTGGTGACCACAGACCACTTCTCAGCTCCTATGCTTTATGGCTGATGTTTTGGTCACTTTTGAAAGTTGGCGGTGCTTTCACTCTAGTGGTAGCATGAGACGGAGTCTACAACCCACACCAGTGGCTCAGGTAGTGCAGCTCATCCAGGATGGCACATCAATGCAAGCTGTGGCAAGAAGGTTTGCTGTGTCTGTCAGCGTAGTGTCCAGAGCATGGAGGCGCTACCAGGAGACAGGCCAGTACATCAGGAGACGTGGAGGAGGCCGTAGGAGGGCAACAACCCAGCAGCAGGACCGCTACCTCTGCCTTTGTGCAAGGAGGAACAGGAGAAGCACTGCCAGAGCCCTGCAAAATGACCTGCAGCAAGCCACAAATGTGCATGTGTCTACTCAAACGATCAGAAACAGACTCCATGAGGGTGGTATGAGGGCCCGACGTCCACAGGTGGGGGTTGTGCTTAAAGCCCAACACCATGCAGGACGTTTGGCATTTGCCAGAGAACACCAAGATTGGCAAATTCGCCACTGGCGCCCTGTGCTCTTCACAGATGAAAGCAGGTTCTCACTGAGCACATGTGACAGACGTGACAAAGTCTGGAGACGCCAAGGAGAACGTTCTGCTGCCTGCAACATCCTCCAGCATGACCGGTTTGGCAGTGGGTCAGTAATGGTGTGGGGTGGCATTTCTTTGGGAGGCCGCACAGCCCTCCACGTGCTCGCCAGAGGTAGCCTGACTGTCATTACGTACCGAGATGAGATCCTTGCACCCCTTGTGAGACCATATGCTTGTGCGGTTGGCACTGGGTTCCTCCTAATGCAAGACAATACTAGACCTCATGTGGCTGGAGTGTGTCAGCAGTTCCTGCAAGACGAAGGCATTGATGCTATGGACTGGCCCGACCATTCCCCAGACCTGAATCCAATTGAGCACATCTGGGACATCATGTCTCGTTCCAACCACCAACGCCACATTGCACCACAGACTGTCCAGGAGTTGGCGGATGCTTTAGTCCAGGTCTGGGAGGAGATCCGTCAGGAGACCATCCACCACCTCATCAGGAGCATGCCCAGGTGTTGTACAGAGGTCATACAGGCACGTGGAGGCCACACACACTACTGAGCCTCATTTTGACTTGTTTTAAGGACATTACATCAAAGCTGAATCAGCCTGTAGTGTGTTTTTCCACTTTAATTTTGAGTGTGACTCTAAATACAGACCTCCATGGGTTCATAAATTTGATTTCCATTGATAATATTTGTGTGATTTTGTTGTCAGCACATTCAACTATGTAAAGAACAAAGTATTTAATAAGAATATTTCATTCATTCAGATCTAGGATGTGTTATTTTAGTGTTACCTTTATTTTTTTGAGCAGTTTATATATATATATATATTAGTAAGCATTACATTTATTGAGCTTTTCCTAATAGTTTTTTTATAATGAGCTAACTTATGACTGCATGTTATATTTGCAATCCACTGCACATTAATTACAGCGGTTTATTTTGTATATTGATTTATTTGAGAACTTGTTTATTGATTACATTTAGTAATTAAATATATGTGCTCCTACAAAAGCAGTTCATTTTGTAGCTCAATCTCGGCCAGAGGAGTCGCTCTGTCCCTATACACCCGGTGCGGCGGGTTAAAAAAAAAGGACGTGGCTTCATGGACCGGGAGCGTGGCTTCACAGGGACATGGGGGTGGTTCTGCTGGATGTGGGCGTGGCTAGCCATCCCGACCCCATTTTCTTCACGTCAGCAGTCCGGGTCTAGTGGGCTACCCCTGGAAGTTTTCTTGCTGCAGTGCCGGCTTCTGCTTAGTGACACTGTCACTGAGCAGGAGCTGTCACTTTGGTGTCACCCCTCGGCGGGAGACACCCAGGTGTGGGTCGCACCCCCCGCACCCCCCTTCTGATGCCAGTGATCTCAGCATTGAGTCACAGGATCTCTGCATAGTCTGGTCACCTACTGTAGATGTTTAGCACAATTTCCAGTTTGATCTGATATAATCAAACTGGCCATGCCATTAATGGGAGGCATAACAGTGGCACAAAAAGCCTTGTAAAAGACAAATGTACAAATCAGTGTAGTAAATTTACTAAGATGGGAGTTCTATTTAAGATGGGATTTTGCCCATAGCAACCATTCAGATTGCAGATATTATCTTCTAGAAGGTGCTAGATAAATGAGAAGTAAAATCTGATTGGTTGCTATGGTCAAGATGCCATCTTAAATAGAACTCCCATCTTAGTAAATTTACCCCATTATCTATTCCATATGACAGTGGATATCTGAGTAGGGATATATTCCCTCTTCTGAGGAGATGACATTGTACACTTGTGTGCTATATAGTAGTTGTATTATTATTATTATTATTATGATGATGATGATGATGATGATGATGATGGTTATTATTATTATTATTATTATTATTATTATTAATAATAATAATAATAATAATAATAATAATAATAATAATGTATTTAATTACTTATCTTTGATCTAATTTGTGATAGTTTGGTATTCATGGAAGTTGAGTGCTTTTTATCCTTGTTTATATGCTTCTTGAAGTAATCTTTAAAATTCATTGTTAACTTAAGGATTTGTAAATACATGAAGCCATTATAATGTAAAATGGTCATACAGATGTGTCCTAATACCCCTTTCCCTTTTTGCTTCTTTTGGCACAAAATGCATACTGTAGCATGGCTAAAATGCTTCACCATGAGTAATGGTTGGATGGATTACCATTTTACCACGTCGCAGATTACCAGATTACCATTATCATGTCGCAGATTCCATTGCATGGCTAATGTGGTCCTACAGTTTAATGGGGAAAGGTGTATGTGGACACATCTGTGTATCTATTGGATTTTGTGAATTAACCCATGGGAAGAATACACATAAATCTCCTCAGTAACTGCAAAAAAGCAAACTGCTAATTCAGTGCTGTGGCTAGTAAAGGACTGAGTTGAAAGCAAATTGACCGCACACACTCCTGCATTGCACGTCACATTCAGGAAATGCCAACTCCTAATTTGTTCAGGAGAGGCCAAATTAGGCACTGTTGCAAGTCTCCTATACTTTCATTTTAAACTGACTGCTTAATCTTTATCATTATTGGCTGTCGCTACGAGTCTGATACTCTTCTGACTGCTGGTGCTGCTGTAAAATGTTTCTAGTCAGAGTTAGTGTCTAAGATGACACTATCTGTCTCTCAGTTGGAATGTCCATTCTTTCTGACTGCATAGTTGTTAGCAGTATTCCAGAAAGCATAATACAGAAGCAGAGAACTCGCTTGACTCTTCAGATAGGGCCTTTACATAAGGCGACAGCTACAATTTTAGTAAAATCATATACCAATAGTTTTGTTATATTGGACAATCCCTGGCTCCAACAAAATTGGTGATATAAATTGAATGTCTTGTTAAATCCTCAAATGGTTATTCATGGGTGGCACTGATAATTAATCTGCTGTACCTTCTCAATACTCCAATTTTTAGGAATATTCAGTAAACATATATATATATATATACACACACACACACACACACACACACACACACACACACACATTTCCAAAAGAGTCGGCACTTAATAGACGAACTTGCAACCACCCAGGTGCCCTCCAAACGATTTTCACATATCCAAAGAATAGGCAGCACTGAAAGGGATTTTACATGTAAATTAATAACCACACAGTAGCCTAGCCAGTCTGTATTTGCTGACGTTTTGGTACTATGTACCTTTATCAAAGACCAAAAGAACAATACAACTTTCTTACATTATATCAGAAATTATCACCCCAGAATGTGCTCTTTAGACTAGCAAACTTCTGGGTTCAGCATGGCGTGTGATATCATCAGGAAGCACCCGCGTCCAGTCACTGCCATACCCTTAGGCATCACCATGGAAACAAGTGTAAATTGAGCAGGACAGCCCCATCATCTCAAAAATAGTTACTGTGAGATGGATACAATACAATGTAAAAAGTATGCTGATACAATAATAATAAACTTTAGCAATGCCGTAACAATAAACAACCAGTATATACAATATATAGCAAATATTACATCACCTCCCAACATTTAATTATCTGTATACTACTATCTCCTCTAGCACAGTCTTGGAGTAACTCTTGACACCTCCTTCTCTTTCAAACCACACATTCAGCATCTCTCAAAAATCTGTCATTTTTATCTAAAAAATATTTCCAGGATCAGACCCTTCCTCACCCATAATGCCACTAAGGACCTGATTCATTATGAGGCTAAGATAATGATGTTCACAAATCTGCTCTTGCTAAAAATGCATGTGAAGAGCCACTCAGAAAGGATAAAAGACGCCCACCGATGCATTCCCAAATCTGCGTAGGCAGTAGCAGATTCACAATGAAAACAAAGGACACCATCAACACTTGCAACTGACCCCAGCATACTCAAATCAATGAGAATGCAGTCGCACCGTGCGCCATGTTTTTGAATGCAGCATTTGCAGATGACATCAGATACATGTCCCAAGAATGGCTATGACGCGCCTGCTTTTTCACAACTGCTCCCCACAAATGCCATGCTACCACCCACAAATGGTCACTTCCTGTCAAGCGAAATGCTTTTACTTTACAATTAGGCAGCATACGCATGGCAATTGCATTTTACCCTTCGTGTATGCTCTATGGGGGTCATTCCGACCTGATCGCTCGCTGCAGTTTGTCTCAGCACAGCGATCGGGTAGGAACTGCGCCGGTGCCAGTGTGCCGGCTCATGGCAGCTTTCGTTACCTAGCAATCACCTCTGAAACAGAGGATGAGGCAGTCGCTGGGCAGGAGGGGGCTGAATAGCGGCGTTAAGCCGCCGTTTAGGAGGAGCAGTCCGGCCAATGCAGGCATGGCTGGACTGTTGGGGGGGCGGGCCGCGGCTGCTGCGTGACATGTCACGCAGCCGTTGCGGCCAGCTGGAGCGACAAGCAAGTCCCGGCCAGCCACAGGAGCTGCGCTGGGTGGGAGTTACTCCTCAAATACAAAGGCATCGCCGCTTTGCGATGCTTTTGTATTTGTGCGGGGGGCCGGCACTGACATGTGGGGTGGACTAGCCCTGTGCTGGACATCCCCCCGCATGTCTGAGTTAACGATCATAGCTGTGCTAAATTTAGCACAGATACGATCATCTCAGAATGACCCCCTATGTGTTCGCAGTGCATCTGCAGTTTGATGATAATCGCTCACTGCATGCAATCTCACATTTAGAATTGGTAAGGATTAATACCCTTATCCACTCACTGGTTATCTTCAGCCTAGGCTACTATAATCTTCCATCTGGCATCTCTGCCAAATGCCTCTCTCCACTCCATCCTCAATGCTGCTGCCCAGCTCATCTTCATCACCAAATGTATTACATCTACCTCCTCTCTTACAAACCCTTCACTGGCTCCCCAGCACCTTCAGAATCCATTTCAAGCTTCTAACACTCACTTACAAAGCACTCACCCACTCCTCTCCCATTTACATATTTGACCTCTATACTTCTGCCAGTCCTCTTCACTTCGCTAATGGACCCCCTCCAACAGGCCCGGGTAGAGTAGCCACTCACCCTCCTCTTGGCACCACTGGTGATCCTGTATGCAGTAACTGATTTGAGAAAATAATTAAATGACAAAGACTACATATTTTTTATTGAGAAGTCCACCGTCGGCTTAGCAGTTCCAAGCACATATGTACAAATGCACAGTGGTGGTTAGTGGCAGGGTGCCAATAATCTATCAACTGCTAAAATATTGGCATACTGTAGCATACAACTATGAATAAGGCCCATATTGATCCCTGTTTCCTTGACTGCAAGAGTCTTGAAAAAGGTCAGTTGAGGTAGAAGTAAATGCAAGTCTACCATGGTTTGCAATGGCCAAACATATGTTTATAAAACCAACATGGCCATTACCAATTCAAAGGGATCTAGTGAATCAAGCAGCAGTATTTTTGATGGTAGCTAAGTAACATAATCAGAGAAAGAGGTATTTCAGAGGTAGTAACTGATATAATGTGGCAATCAACAAAGAGTGCTTATTCTGCCACATAATAAAGAATCTGGGGAAAGTTTTTACAATGATCCAAAAATAATCAATGCCCATATCTGCTAGATGTTTTTTAGTATGTTTGAAGTAATAGCTTAACACTTGTTACTTTGTACAGTAAGTAAAAGTTTTGTGTCCAAAGCATTCATTTACAAAAGAAGGTGGTAGAGCTAGTAATAAAGTTTATTCAGTCAGCGGAAATGATTAAACCACTTATATGACAATTAGTACAGTAGATCAGTAGGACCTCTATTTTATCCTATTATATTATCATCAGGTCCTTTTGAAAGCATAGA
This sequence comes from Pseudophryne corroboree, assembly GCF_028390025.1. Lineage (NCBI taxonomy): Eukaryota > Metazoa > Chordata > Amphibia > Anura > Myobatrachidae > Pseudophryne > Pseudophryne corroboree. Next base: position 641,951,038 of record NC_086448.1, read on the forward strand.
AAAGAGATTGATCTGAAATATCTAACATACATGAGTCTGTGTTGGAAACAGTACCATTTTCATAGGACAGTTCAGTTTTTTGGGAACTGTCCCACCCACAGGACACAGTGTTCCATGGTCGGGAGGGGGGGGGGAGAGGGGGAGATTCCTGTCACTCGCAGTCTGATTAGCAGAGCAGCAATAGATAGATGTTGTGCACATGCGCATAGCGTCTATTCATGGGTGACGGAGGAACTGGGAGCACCATCTATTACACCATGAAACAAATTATGGGGCGTACTGTTCAACAACTTTTTTCCCCAAATTGGATTTCTGACCTTTACATCTAACTTGGGCAGTATGGCCATGTTATATGTCAAGATCAGAAACCCAATTTGGGAAAAAAGTTGTTGAACAATAAGCACCATTTTTATTTCATGCATTAATTATGTGTGGTACTGTCATTCTTTCAAGCCAACTCTCCTGCACTGGTTGAGTGTTTCCCATAAGTTAGGGCTCCCTGAGGAGATAAGTGTCAAATTGTGGCCAATAATTTCTCTTTCTCAATTACTTCATGGCAGCCTGACATTTTTCCTTCAATAATTGGAGTGGATGTTGTAAAGCTTGAGAAAGTACTCAATCAGTAGGTAGAAAGAGTTACATTTTATAGGCACACACAAGCTACTTTCCTGTCTCTGCTGTGCTAACCTAGACTTACCCATTAGTTATGGCAGCCATGGAGTTCAAAAGGAAAATAATTTATCAGCAAATTTTTGCTACTTTCTACCTACATGTGTTTTTAGGACATTTAGATCAGAAAAGCCATGTACGTGTTCAATGAGTTATGTCCTACACATTTGTGAGAATAATTTGGTAAGGAAAATAGAAACAGAAATGCACTAGCACTAGGTTTTCCTTGTGACTGCCATTACTAACTAGACACTGTGCAATCTCAGCTGCCATCAGACACACACTGTGAGATGACAACATACTATAGGCCCATGTGCTTTTCCAGTAAACCTATGCATAGAAATTATAATAAACTATTTAAATTCCAACCACGCTCCATACCAATTATTGATATGGCTATGAGGTTTTTACATATCTAACATCAATATTGTTCCATATTACATCACTTATCACTCCTATCAATTCTTATTTCATACTGTAGATCAAGATGCTCTGCATCTTAATGTTGTTTCCGCACATATTTGTTCTCAATCTTAGACACACACACACACACACACACACACACACACACACACACACACACACACACACACACACACACACGCACACACCTCATGGTTTGTTCTCAGTTTTGACAGTGTTAGAAGTGTGTTCTCAAAACTTCCCTGCAGCATAGTGCACTATGTACTTAACAAATGCTCTCATAGGACTTTATTGTTTTTTGCTGAGCATTAATGCTTCTGAATGCTCCCGGCAAGGTTGAAATTGATGTAAAGGAAAGAGAATGCTTGTCAGGAACTATATGTATAGATGATTTTGCTTACATAGCTATTTGGACTTTTAGAATTAAAGTAAGTCTTTATTTATGCACATTAAATGCCTAATTTAACTCCCATGTTTATAAGGCCTAACTGCTATTAATGTCTTTATTTCCTCTGCCTGACTACATACTGTAGCATTGTAAAATATTTTTTATATTATTAATGCACAGTACAATATCTTTACTCTTAAACAGGAAACCATTTATTATAAGCACACCACATCTTCTTAAATTGTTTTCAGGTTTAACTATTCACAGCTGAGGGGTCTACATGACAGTAAGAGCTCATTGCTGCCAGTATACTTGATATATTTTTCTGACAAGAGTGTGCCCTAATTTCATTATATTTAAGTCTGATACAGTATGTACCAAAAATCACCAGAAGAGTTTTGCAATAAATTAGCTTTTTATTTTCTATCAATACCTGTGATCTACAAAACAGGTTTTACAGTATGTTATTAAAAAAAGGGACACCCCACATTTGCCATCATAATTGTGCAAAGTATATTAGTAGATTGTTTTTTATGTACAGGTGAAACTCAGAAAATTAGAATATTGTGCAAAAGTTCATTTATTTCAGTAATTCAACTTAAAAGGTGAAACTAATATATTATATAGACTCATTACATGGAAAGTGAGATATTTCAAGCCTTTATTTGTTATAATTTTGATGATTGTGGCTTACAGTTTAAGAAAACCCCAAATGCAAAATCTCAGAAAATTAGAATATTGTGAAAAGGTTCAATATAGTAGGATCAAAGTGTCACACCATAATCAGCTAATTAATCCAAACTAAAGATGTGCGTCTGGCACTTTTCGTGTTTTGTGTTTTGGTTTTGGTTCTAATTCCATTTTCGTGTTTGGGCTTGGTTTTGCCAGAACCACCTTTTCATGTTTTGGTTTTGGTTTTGGATCTGGATGATTTTTTTAAACAAACATAAAAACAGCTAAAATCACAGAATTTGGGGGTAATTTTGCTCCTACGGTATTATTAACCTCAATAACAATCATTTCCACTCATTTCCAGTCTATTCTGAACACCTCACACTTCACAATATTGTTTTTAGGCCAAAAGGTTGCACCGAGGTTGCTGGATGACTAGAAAAAATATGTTTAGAAAGAAATACCCAGCGCCAATTGATAATATTTAAATATCTGCAGCCTCTATAGTGGGTATGCTCCTCCCACAATATAGCAAAAACAGACAAAAATAATTTTCTCCATTATGTTCTGAGGAAGCTGCCGAGTGGTTCGTAAGGCAGAGAAATGCGTAAACCCTTTATCTATTTGCTACAAGCCAGCGTGTTCATCCATTTCATCATATGAACAGATGATTATGGTTTATATGTTCTGAAAATAAACCACCTTTTGAGGAGAGAACGGCACGGGGACTAGCATTTGCTGTGCAGCTAAGGTGCGGTGCAAAGCCCGACACTGTAACACAGAGGGAAAAGCAATCTGACGGCTGCAGGAGATCTGAGCGCTGGAGGCAGCGCCAGCAGCCTGGTCCGGGAACGAGCTGTACGAGGAAGCTCATTACGGGACGGCTGCAGGAGAAACGAGCGCCTGAAGCGGCGCCGGCAGCTGTGTCCGGGAGTGGGGCATTGCTGAGCACAAAATAACGAGGTGAGCACTATACTATATACACCTCGTTTATATGGAACAGTTGCCTATAAGCTCCTTCATTATCAAATAACTATCTCTATTTCCATGGATAAACATTGCTTTGTTCCCCCCATGCTACGGTGACTAAGAAGATTACACACAGTGACTTTTATGAGACAAGTCAATATATATTCTGGTCATTAAGCAGTTTTTTATTCACCTGATTTCCTGATATGTCCACATAAAAAGGAATTGCTACCAGTGGACGGGAAGAGTGATCACGCTTATAGAATTGGGCTCACGCACGAGTATAATATATCATTAATACCCAGATACGTGTGTATTCTAAAGGACATATTGCACTATAGCTCTGCTATTAATTTTTAGATACAGTAATCGATCTGCTTTTAAATTGTTTATTTTTAGGATTGTATAAATAATGGAACATCTTTGATTACATTTACCGGCCGGTATTAATACAAATAATCTAAAAAATCTGTTTTTGTCTTAATAAACCAAAAATCAAAAATTGCACATATTGTTGTATTGTATATTCATTTATAATATTTTCATATCAGCGCCTCTACTTTTCTCCATTAGTGGAGAAAATTATTTTTGTCTGTTTTTGCTGGATGACTAAGCTAAGTGACACAAGTGGACAACACAAACACCTGGCCCATCTAGGAGTAGCACTGCAGTGTCAGACAGGAGGGCAGATATAAAAAAGGCCCCAAACAGCACATCATGCAAAGATGTAGAAGAAGTGCAATGAGGTAGCTGTATGACTAACCCAAGCGACACAAACAATTGGCCCATCTAGAAGTGACACTGCAGTGGCAGACAGGAGGGCAGATATCAAAAAAAGGCCCCTAACGGCACATTATGCAAAGAAGAAAATAAGGTGCACCGTGGTTGCTGTATGACTAAACTAAGCGACACAACCACCTGGCCCATCTAGTAGTGTCATGCAGTGGCTGAATGTCGAGAGTGGGCCGCAATTGTTCGGTCCACTGACAGCATCTCCAGCACGCTCCAGTCACTTTAAAAAAAATCTGCAATTGGTGGACTTATACGGCCGTACCCGAGGACTAATACAGCAGTACTCCTGGATTCATACGGCAGTGTCAGACAGGATGGCACTTTTCAAAAACTAGGTCCCAAACAGCACCTCATGTAAAGATGTCGAAGAGGTGCAATGAGGTAGCTGTATAACTAAGCCAAGCAACACAAACAATTTCAACTGAAATTATACGTCCAAATCACTGTAATTATATGTCCAAATCTCTAGAATTAATTGGCAAAATCACTGGAATTAATTGCAAGTTCACTGTAATTATACGTCCAGATCACTGGAATTAATTGGCAAGATCACTGTAATTAATAATTATATGTCCAAATCACTGGAATTAATTGGCAAAATCACTGGAATTGTACGTCCAGATCACTGGAATTATACATCAAATCACTGGAATTAATTGCCAAAATCACTGGAATTAATAAATATACGTCCAAATCACTGGAATTAATTGTCAAAATCACTGTAATTAATAATTATATGTCCAAATCACTGGAATTAATTGGCAAAATCACTGTAATTAATAATTATATGTCCAATTCACTGGAATTAAATGGCAAAATCTCGGTATCGCCTGCCTAGTGAAGTGGAATCTAGATGGGATTTGGTACTGGGGACACAATACCTCCATCAATGGTCTAAATCCCACTGCACTAATGACAGATACCGGATGCACGTCTAACACCAACATAGGTGTCAAGGCCTCAGTTATGAGGGCTTCCATTGTCATGTGATGCTGAACCAATAGTCATGAACATAGGCCAGGGACTCAGCTGTTCCTTGCCACTCCGTGTCATAAATGGGATATTGGCAAGTTTACGTTTCTCCTCAGACCATTTAAATTTCTTTTTTTCGGTCTATTTACTGAACTTTGGCTTTTTGGATTTTACATGCCCTCTACTATCACATTGGGCATCGGCCTTGGCAGACGGCAATAGCATTTCATCATCTATGTCATGGCTAGTGGCAGCAGCTTCGGCACTAGGAGGAAGTGGTTCTTGATCTGTCCCTATTTTATCCTCAAATTTTTGTTCTCCATTATTTTTCTTGAGTTACATAACACAATATGCGGCACAGGAATGACTGATGGCTGATGGCCAGGACACTACCACTGGTCTGATGCAGCACAACACTGCAACACTGTGAGGGACTTGTTGTTGTTGTTGTTATAATTATTATAATACTGTAGCAGTGGACATATAGCAGCAGCGTATACCTCTGCGGCTGCCTGGTCACTGGAATGACTGATGGCCAGGACACTACCACTGGTCTGATGCAGCAAAACACAGCAACACTGTGAGGGACTTGTTGTTGTTATTATTAAAATACGGCAGCAGTGGACATATAGCAGCAGCGCATACCACTGTGACTGCATGGTCACTGGACTGACTGATGCACAGGACAATAGCACTGGTCTGATGCAGGACAACACAGATAATTATACAGCAGCACTGGGCATATGGCAGCAGATGACACCGCCACTGTGAATGGTCACTGGACTGACTGATGGCCAGGACACTACCACTGGTCTGATGCAGGACAACACAGAAACACTGTAAGGGACTTATTATACAGCAGCACTGGACATATGGCAGCAAAGGACACCACCACTGTGACTGATGCAGCACAACACATGACCACTGAACTGATGCAGCACAACACAGCACCACTGGACAGCACTGGACATATTGCAGCAGAGGACACAAGCACTGTGACTGGACAGATTCAGCACAAGCCATGGACACTGAGAGAATGGAGATATGTCCTCTCTGTACACTCTCGAATGCCAGAGTGAAAATGGCGGGTATGCGCAGCTCCTTAAATGGAATCCAAATCCCTTGCAAATCCGACAGCGGGACGATGATGTTTTGCCTCATTCTGGTTTCCGAGTCAGGCGGGAAAACCCGAGCCTGGCTCGGAACCAGAGTCGAATGGTGAAGTTCGGTATGGTTTTGTTCTCTGAGACCTGAATCCGCTCATCTCTAATCCAAACCACCTGCAAAGGGTTCCTCAGCCTTTAAATTGTCTCTCAGTCTGGTTCATTACAATTCACAATCATGGGGAAGTCAGCTGACCTGACGGACGTGCAGAAAACCATCATTGACACCCTCCACAAGGAGGGAAAGCCTCAAAAGGAAATTGCAAAAGAAGTTGGATGTTCTCAAAGTGCTGTATCAAAGCACATTTATATCAAGTTAAGTGGAAGTGAAAAGTGTGGAAGAAGAAGGTGCACAAGCAACAGGGATGACCACAGCCTGGAGAGGATTGTCATGCAAAGGCCATTCAAAAGTGTGGGGGAGCTTCATAAGTAGTGGACTGAGGCGTTAGTGCATCAAGAGCCACCACACACAGATGGATCCTGGACCTGGGCTAAAGAAAAAAAGAACTGGTCTGTTGCTCAGTGGTTCAAAGTCCTCTTTTCTGATGAGAGCAAATTTTTTGCATCTCATTTGGAAACCAAGGTCCCAGAGTATGGAGGAAGAATGGAGAGGCACACAATCCAAGATGCTTGATGTCCAGTGTGAAGTTTCCACAGTCTGTGTTTATTTTGGGAGCCATGTCACCTGCAGGTGTTGGTCCACTGTGCTTTATTAAGTCCAGAGTCAACGCAGCCATCTACCAGGACATTTTAGAGCACTTCATGCTTCCTTCAGCAGATAAGCTTTATGGAGATGCTGACTTCATTTTCCAGCAGGACTTGACACTTGCCCACACTGCCAAAAGTACCAAAACTTGGTTCAATGACCATGGGATTACTGTGCTAGATTGGCCAGCAAACTCGCTTGAGCTGAATCCCAGAGACTCTATGGGGCATTGCCAAAATAAAGATGAAAGACATGAGACCGAACAATGCAGAAGAGTTGAAGGTCGCTATTGAAGCATCGTGGTCTTCCATAATACCTCAGCAGTGCCACAGGCTGATAGAATCCATGCCATGCTGCATTGAGGCAGTAATTCATGCAAAAGAGGCCCAAACCAACTACTGAGTACATATGCATGATTATACTTTTCAGAGGGCCGACATTTCTGTATTTAAAATCTTTTTTTTTTTTAAATTGATTTTATGTAATATTCTAATTTTCTGAGATTTGGATTTGGGGTTATCTTAAGCTGTAAACCACAATTATCAAAATTATAACAAATAAAGGCTTGAAATATCTCACGTTGCATGTAATGAGTCTATATAATATATTGGTTTCACCTTTTAAGTTGAATTACTGAAATAATTTAACTTTTGCACGATATTCTAATTTTCTGAGTTTCATCTGTACAGGTTGAGTATCCCATATCCAAATATTCCGAAATACGGAATATTCCGAAATACGGACTTTTTTGAGTGAGAGTGAGATAGTGAAACCTTTGTTTTCTGATGGCTCAATGTAACAAACTTTGTTTAATACACAAAGTTATTAAAAATATTGTATTAAATGACCCTCAGGCTGTGTGTATAAGGTGTATATGAAACAAAAATGAATTGTGTGAATGTACACACACTTTGTTTAATGCACAAAGTTATAAAAAATATTGGCTACAATTACCTTCAGGCTGTGTGTATAAGGCGTGTAAGTAACATAAATGCATTCTGTGCTTAGATTTAGGTCCCATCACCATGATATCTCATTATGGTATGCAATTATTCCAAAATACGGAAAAATCCGATATCCAAAATACCTCTGGTCCCAAGCATTTTGGATAAGGGATACTCAACCTGTATATGTTTTTATTCATGTGATACTCTTGCTTATATACATGTGATATTTTTAGAAGAAATATGTTACTAATTTTAAAGAAAAAATATTTTTATAGAACTATAAAAGCAAATTTATTGCAAAACTCTTCTGGTGGTTTTTGGTACATATCAGGCTAGGGTTAATGAAATTAGCGCATACTCTTGTAAGAAAAATGACCTTGTTTCACATCCATGTATATGATGCGGAGTTTGTACGTGTTCACAAGCACGTTTTGAGTGTTTATTGCAGCTTATGCTTAAACTTCTATAAACAATATTTAAAAATATATATATTTTAATTAGCGCCTGGTGTTGTGGGTTGGATACAGTGTAGGTTACAGACAGAAATAACATTTTGCTATCCCTTATGCACACTGAGTGAAAAATAACACTACATAATAATCAGATAATACAGAGATCTTGGTTGCATATATCTGCAAATTTAGAGTTAAGTCCCTAGGCCGAACGCCAAGGTGTCTCTGTCACTGGGGGTACCTAACACTAGATATGGGTCCAGGGTGCTGGACCCCATCATGTCGGCACAGGCTGGCCACCCCAGGGCAGCACACAGATGAAAATTAGTAGAGGTTAATAAGAAAGTATTAAGGACCCCCAGTGACATATATGCAACCTGTATTATCTGATTATTACGTAGTGTTATTTTTCACTCAGTGTGCATTAGGGATAACAAAATGTTTTTCCTTACTCAGAATTACCCCTCCCTTTTTGCACCTGTGTAACATCACAATCTGATTGAGCAGCTTGCCAATAAATGAGCATTGAATGTTACAGACAGTGCAGGTCAGATACAGTGTGGGTCAGATACAATGTGAATTAGATACAGTGCAGCCTCAATACAGTAAAAGTATGATACAGTGCAGGTTACAGTGCATGTTTCAGTGCATGTTGGATACAGTGTGGGTTGGATACATCAAAAGTGCACTTACTGTGACAGCAGGCGGGAGGGGGGCCCCCAATGATAAAGCCGCATGGTGGTGTCTGTGGGGAGGATGATGCTGGCGGTGCCGGCAGTGGGGTGCAGTAGGGTATGCCGGTGGCCGGGCTCCCGGTGTCCAGAATACCAGCTCTGGAATCCTGACCACCGGCATGCCGACAGCTGGGCGATCGCAAATGAGCCCCTTGCGGGCTCGCTGCGCACGCCACACTGCAGGCATGGTCATGTGCTATGTGCGCCATGCTATCTATTCTCACATAAGGGGGATCATGGACACCCAAGAGGGAGAAAAGGTGTCGTTATGCTGGCTGTCGGGATTCCGGCACCGGTATACTGTGCGCCGGGATCCTATCAGCCGCCAAACTGAAGACCACCCCCGGCAGTGCGGGGGAGCCAGTGGTGCCCTCAGTGCATGGGTGCCTGCGGTCTCCTCTGTGCGGGGGTGCCGGCGACGTCTTCTGTGCAGGTGTGGCAACAGTGTCAGCAGTGTGGGGGTGCCTGCCGGTGGTGTCCTCTGTGTGGGGGTGCTGGCTGTGTCAGCAGTGGGGGAGTGCTGGTGATGTTCTCTGTGCATGGGTGCCAGCTGTGTCATGCATTCTTTGAATGTGCAGTCAGTTCTACCAACATAAACTTTAAAACATGGGCACACAAACGTATAGATCACAAATTAGGTTGAACATGTTAAATGATATCTAATATTATACTTAACCCCGGAATAAGTGTGAAAGAAATGTGACCTTGTAAGCATAAAACTACATGTAGTGCAATTTGGACAGCAAAAGCAGCCATTTTTGGCATTACACATAAAGGTGATTTTCTTGTTCATACCCAGACCTGAAATATTTGTCCTAGCAATGTAATCTCTGAGGTTTTTCACTCTTTTATAACATGACATTGAGGTACCCTGTAAAGGTTTCAAACCCTTATCAGATGAAACCAAAGGCCACAACTGTTCTGCCTTTCTGCTTATAACTGGAGTCTTATGGTTACATTTATTAACCCAAAAATGGCACTTCTCAGTTTAGGGACACGTTTAGGCTGCAATTGTTGGGTCAAAGTAATAGCAAGCATCTTCTAAAACATTATGCCAATCTGTCTGATGCCCTCCTCTCTATCAGTAGAGATTCTGATAACACGTAAAAACTGTGAGTTTGGTAACCCTGACTTAGGGTGCAAACCTCCCAATTTTCTAAAGGGAAACAGACTTTCTAGAGGGACACAGATGTGTGTAGAAGGCGCATGCTTGAAAATAGAGGGCATGGCCTCGCGGGTAGCAGTGTGCATTGTGAAATTATGCTGCGATCGTGGGTCACGCACCTGTTTTTTCGGCTGTGGGGGGCAAGCCAAGTGCTCAGTGAGCTGCTGGCATGCCCCTGTCCCTCTCTCCCAGTGAACAGTATGCGTCTATTCACTGCTGCTTTGCTTAGCAGAGCAGCGAGTGATAGAGGGTCTCCCAACTGCCCCACCCACCGCGGGACACTGCAACCCATAGGTGGGACATAAAAATGGGGCTGTCTCTCCAAAATCAGGACAGTTGGGAGGTATGAGGGTGTGCACTACTGGTCAACAATAAATTATTCCGATTATCCCTTTTCAAGGCACGCAAGATGTCCGGCTTTCGGGTTTCACAATGTTGGGAGCTATATATATATATATATATATATATATATATATATATATATCTATCTGTCGTGATACATAGAAAACCAGGTATTTGGCGTATTATATAATGGCATATAAATACACATTACAACAGGTAAGTATATATGGAAAGTATATAAAAGGTGTAACAAGGAGGAATATAATAGGAAGAATATAAAGGAAGAATAAGTACATAAAATTGTATTGTACAACATAAACCATGCACAGAAAAAGATACTTTAAAATGCATACATGGTACATAATAATATAAGTTCATATATCAAACGGTGATAAGATGGTGCAAATAAATAAGCGAAAAAGCTCAAAAAGGGATAATATCAGAGATGCCACATAATTGTAGAATCTATTTTATTTGATTGGTTTGTACTTTGAGATCTATTTACTAAGCCTTGGACAGAGAAAGTAGAGAGCCAATCAGCTCCTAACTGCCATGTTACAGGCTGTTTTTGAAAAATTACAGTTGGGAGCTGGTTGTTTAGCACTTGATCTCTCTCTACTTTATTTCTGACAAAGCTTTGATGCATGTGCCCTTATACTCATAGTTTTGATTGCGTTACATGTCCTCCTGCTGTGGCCTGTAACAGCCTGTAATCGACTGCTAAAGGCTGCTATTCATGTTTCACACTAGCAGTAGTACCTGCTTCAGTGGCGTAACTACTGCCCCCGCAGCCCTCGCGGTGGCTTGGGGGCGAGGGGCTGCGGGGGCGAAACTGACTTAGAACAGATTGACATGCGGACGAGCGTCCGCATGTCAATCTGCAGGTCTCCTTCCCTCCGCCGCTGTAAGGAGGGACACGGAGCGCACAGCGCGCGCCCCCCTGTGTCCCTCCCTGGCTCTCCGGCTGTCTAATACAGGAAGTACCGTTCGTGAGCTCTGATTGGCTCACGAACCGGCACTTCCTTTATTAGACAGCCGGAAAGCCAGGAGGGACACAGGGTGGCGCGCGCTGTGAGCTCCGTGTCCCTCCAACACAAAGGAGGGGGGGAGGGGAGCAGGCACTGTGGGGGACTATCTGGCACTGGGGGCATATACCTGGCACTGTGGGGGACTATCTGGCACTGGGGGCATATACCTGGCACTGTGTGGGACTATCTGGCACTGGGGGCATATACCTGGCACTGTGGGGGAATATCTGGCACTGGGGGCATATACCTGGCACTGTGGGGGACTATCTGGCACTGGGGGCATATACCTGGCACTGTGGGGGAATATCTGGCACTGGGGGCATATACCTGGCACTGTGGGGGACTATCTGGCACTGGGGGCATATTCCTGGCACTGTGGGGGAATATCTGGCACTGGGGGCATATACCTGGCACTGTGGGGGAATATCTGGCACTGGGGGCATATACCTGGCACTGTGGGGGACTATCTGGCACTGGGGGCATATACCTGGCACTGTGGGGGACTATCTGACACTGGGGGCATATACCTGGCACTGTGGGGGAATATCTGGCACTGGGGGCATATACCTGGCACTGTGGGGGACTGTCTGGCACTGGGGGCATATACCTGGCACTGTGGGGGACTATCTGGCACTGGGGGCATATACCTGGCACTGTGGGGGAATATCTGGCACTGGGGGCATATACCTGGCACTGTGGGGGAATATCTGGCACTGGGGGGAGCAGGCACTGAGGGGGCATATGTGGCACTGTGGGGGAATATCTGGCACTGGGAGCATATACCTGGCACTGTGGGGGAATATCTGGCACTGGGGGCATATGTGGCACTGGGAGCACAGCCCTAGCAACAAGCACTACCCCCTAGCAACGAGCATGACACCCAGTGCATGAAACCCCTGGCAACGAGCATGACACCCAGTGCATGAAACCCCTGGCAACAAGCATGACACCCAGTGCATGAAACCCCTGGCAACGAGCATGGTACCCTGAGCATGAAAACCCCTGGCACCGTGCATGGAACAAAGAGCATGAAACCCCTGGCAACGAGCAGGTAATTTAAAAGTAATTAGAAGCCTTACTGTAGAACTTAATGTGTAATGGGCATTACGGTGTGTGGCATAATGTATCACGGACATTGCGGTGTGTCATAATGTGTCAGGCATTACGGTGTGTTGTATACTATATCACTGGCATTGTGGTATGTGGTATAATGTCTCGGGGTCATTGCGGTGTGGCATAATGTATAACGGGCATTGCGGTAAGTGTCATACTGTGTCACAGATACGGTGTGTAGCATAATGTATAACGGGCATTGCGATTCCTGTCATAATGTGTCGGGGGCATTACGGTGTGTGGCATAATGTGTCGGAGGCATTACAGTGTGTGCATATTGTGTCATGTGCATTGTTGTGTGTGGCATAATGGCTAAGGCCATTGCAGTATGTGGAATAATGTATACTGGGCATTACTATAAGGAGGAAAAATGACAAATAATGTAAGGGGCATGAATCAGGATTATTTTTCTTTCCTGTGGTGGCTAACGTCTGGGCATGCAGGTTGCAAAACTGGGGTATAAGGTAGTCTTTTCCTGCAATGCCACGCCCCTTTACGCGAAGCCACGCCCATTCCAACGAAGTCACACCCCATATTTCTCCCTTTACTAGTGCCAATTATGGGGGGTATGGGGGGGGGGGGGGCGCCGAAGAATTTCTTGGCTTGGGGGAGAAAAATTTCTAGTTACGCCACTGACCTGCTTCATAGCAGTTTGCTAGTATTGACTCATACTGTGCACTAGATACACACAGTCTGCTATCAGAAATTTCAGGAGTATTAATATTTTTATAGTGTCCAAATGCCCTGCACTCCTCTTGGGTAATTTTTATACTTGCTGCGGTGCCATCTTAAGCCCACATGAGCTATGTATAGGTGAATCAGGTAAGCAGCACTCACCAGTCTTTCTTGATAATAAAACGGTCCTTTATTGTGATCCTACATTTTGGGGACGTACCCCGCCATCAGAAACAGCATTTCAAATAACAAGTGCATACAAACACACATTTATACCTGCACCTAATTACAATCAACAGTGTTACCTGTTTCACCTGGAGGACGCAGCCCGCGCATCTCACTGAAACCACCTCTGGACACTAAGTCGCGAACAACATGATGGAGACTGCGACGTTGTCAGACAGTGCCCTCCTGCGCATTCAGGTCCCGCTGTCTGGTTGCTAAGCAACAATACACAAGAGAGATATCCACAATCTTAAAACATATTAGAACAACACATAATCTTGTAGTTAACAAATAAATATACTAGAGATGTGCACCGGACATTTTTCGGGTTTTGTGTTTTGGTTTTGGATTCGGTTCCGCGGCCGTGTTTTGGATTCAGACGCGTTTTGACCAAACCTCCCTGAATTTTTTTTGTCGGATTCGGGTGTGTTTTGGATTCGGGTGGTTTTTTTTTAAAAAAAACCCTCAGAAACAGCTTAAATCATAGAATTTGGAGGTCATTTTGATCCCATAGTATTATTAACCTCAATAACCATAATTCCCACTCATTTCCATTCTATTCTGAACACCTCACACCTCACAATATTATTTTTAGTCCTAAAATTTGCACCAAGGTAGCTGGATGACTAAGCTAAGCGACTCAAGTGGCCGGCACAAACACCTGGCCCATCTAGTAGTGGCACTGCAGTGTCAGACTGGATGGCACTTAAAAAAATTAGCCCCAAACATCACATGATGCAGAGATAAATAAAAAAAAGAGGTGCAAGATGGAATTGTCCTTGGGCCCTCCCACCCACCCTTATGTTGTATAAACAGGACATGCACACTTTAACAAACCCATCATTTCAGTGACAGGGTCTGCCACACGACTGTGGCTGAAATGACTGGTTGGTTTGGGCCCCCACCAAAAAAGAAGCAATCAATCTCTCCTTGCACAAACTGGCTCTACAGAGGCAAGATGTCCACCTCCTCCTCATCATCCGATTCCTCACTCCTTTCACTGTGTACATCCTCCTCCTCACAGATTATTAATTCGTCCCCACTGGAATCCACCATATCAGGTCCCTGTGTACTTTCTGGAGGCAATTGCTGGTGAATGTCTCCACGGAGGAATTGATTATAATTCATTTTGATGAACATCATCTTCTCCACATTTTCTGGAAGTAACCTCGTACGCTGATTGCTGACAAGGTGAACGGCTACACTAAACACTCTTTCGGAGTACACACTGGAGGGGGGGCAACTTAGGTAAAATAAAGCCAGTTTGTGCAAGGGCCTCCAAATTGCCTCTTTTTCCTGCCAGTATACGTATGGACTGTCTGATGTGCCTACTTGGATGCGGTCACTCATATAATCCTCCACCATTCTTTCAATGGTGACAGAATCATATGCAGTGACAGTAGACGACATGTCAGTAATCGTTGGCAGGTCCTTCAGTCTTAACCAGATGTCAGCACTCGCTCCAGACTGCCCTTCATTACCGCCAGCGGGTGGGCTCGGAATTCTTAGCCTTTTCCTTGCAGCCCCAGTTGCGGGAGAATGTGAAGGAGGAGCCGTTGACGGGTCACGTTCCGCTTGACTTGACAAGTGTCTCACCAGAAGGTCTTTGCACCTCTGCACACTTGTGTCTGCCAGAAAGAGAGATACAACATAGGCTTTAAACCTAGGATCGAGCACGGTAGACAAAATGTATTGCTCTGATTTCAACAGATTGACCACCCGTGAATCCTGGTTAAGCGAATTAAGGGCTCCATCCACAAGTCCCACATGCCTAGCGGAATCACACGGTGGCTGAATGCCGATAGTGGCCCGCAATTCTTCGGGCCACCGACAGCATCTCTTGCACACCCCTGTCGTTTTTTTTTTAATTCTGCACCACCAAATTCAATGTAAGTGCAAAACATGGGACGTGCTGGAATTTGCCCACATGTAATGCACGCACAACATTGGTGGCGTTGTCCGATGTCACAAATCCCCAGGAGAGTCCAATTGGGGTAAGCCATTCTGTGATGATGTTCCTCAGTTTCCGTAAGAGGTTGTCAGCTGTGTGCCTCTTATGGAAAGCAGTGATACAAAGCGTAGCCTGCCTAGGAACAAGTTGGCGTTTGCGAGATGCTGCTACTGGTGCCGCCGCTGCTGTTCTTGCTGCGGGAGGCAATACATCTACCCAGTGGGCTGTCACAGTCATATAGTCCTCAGTCTGCCCTGCTCCACTTGTCCACATGTCGGTGGTAAAGTGGACATTGGGTACAACTGCATTTTTTAGGACACTGTTGACTCTTTTTCTGACGTCTATGTACATTCTCTGTATCACCTGCCTAGAGAAATGGAACCTAGATGGTACTTGGTACCGGGGGCACAGTACCTCAAGCAATTCTCTAATTCCCTGTGAATTAATGGTGGATACCGGACACACATTTAACACCACCGCAGCTGCCAAGACCTGAGTTATCCACTTTGCAGCAGGATGACTGCTGAGATATTTAATCTTCCTCGCAAAGGACTGTTGGACAGTCAATTGCTTGCTGGAAGTAGTACAAGTGGTCTTCCGGCTTCCCCTCTGGGATGACGATTGACTCCCAGCAGCAACAACAGCAGCGCCAGCAGCAGTAGGCGTTACACTCAAGGATGCATCGGAGGAATCCCAGGCAAGAGAGGACTCGTCAGACTTGCCAGTGACATGGCCTGCAGGACTATTGGTTTTCCTGTCTAATGAGGAAATTGACACTGAGGGAGTTGGTGGTGTGGTTTGCAGGAGCTTGGTTACAAGAGGAAGGGATTTAGTTGTCACTGGACTGCTTTCGCTGTCACCCAAAGTTTTTGAACTTGTCAATGACTTCTGATGAATGCACTCCAGGTGACGGGTAAGGGAGGATGCTCCTAGGTGGTTAACGTCCTTACACCTACTTATTACAGCTTGACAAAGGCAACACACGGCTTTACACCTGTTGTCCGCATTTCTGTTAAAATAATTCCACACCGAAGAGGTGATTTTTTTTTGTAATTTGACCAGGCATGTCAATGGCCATATTCGTCCCACGGACAACAGGTGTCTCCCCAGGTGCCTGACTTAAACAAACCACCTCACCATCAGAATCCTCCTTGTCAATTTCCTCCTCAGCGCCAGCAATACCCATATCCTCATCCTGGTGTACTTCAACAGTGACATCTTCAATTTGACTATCAGGAACTGGACTGCGGGTGCTTCTTCCAGCACTTGTAGGGGACGTGCAAATGGTGGAAGGCGCCACCTCTTCCCGTCCAGTGTTGGGAAGGTCAGGCATCGCAACCGACACAATTGGACTCTCCTTGGGGATTTGTGATTTAGAAGAACGCACAGTTTTTTGCTGTGCTTTTGCCAGCTTAAGTCTTTTCATTTTTCTAGTGGGAGGATGAGTGCTTCCATCCTCATGTGAAGCTGAACCACTAGCAATGAACATAGGCCAGGGCCTCAGCCATTCCTTGCCACTCCATGTCGTAAATGGCATATTGGCAAGTTTACGCTTCTCCTCAGACGATTTTAATTTAGATTTTTGGGTCATTTTAATGAACTTTTGTTTTTTGGATTTTACATGCTCTCTACTATGACACTGGGCATCGACCTTGGCAGACGACGTTGATGGCATTTCATTGTCTCGGCCATGACTAGTGGCAGCAGCTTCAACACGAGGTGGAAGTGGATCTTGATCTTTCCCTATTTTACCCTCCACATTTTTGTTCTCCATTTTTTAATGTGTGGAATTATATGCCAGTAATATATCAATAGCAATGGCCTACTGTACTGTACTATATATGTATACTGTTGGTCACCAAAATGCTGCACTGTAATACTAGAAGCTATAGAAAAGTATATATATTATTGTATATATCAGTACAGAGCAGTGTAACTGTTACACATGTGTCCTGACAAGCAGTATAGAAGCTATAGAAAAGTATATTATTGTATATATCAGTACAAAGCGGTGTAATTCTGACCCATGTGTCCTGACAAGCAGTATAGAAGCTACAGAAAAGTATATATATTATTGTATATATCAGTACAGAGCAGTGTAACTGTGACACATGTGTCCTGACAAGCAGTATAGAAGCTATAGAAAAGTATATATATATTATTGTATATATCAGTACAGAGCAGTGTAGCTGTGACACATGTCCTGACAAGCAGTATAGAAGCTATAGAAAAGTATATATATTATTGTATATATCAGTACAGAGCAGTGTAACTGTGACACATGTGTCCTGACAAGCAGTATAGAAGCTATAGAAAAGTATATTATTGTATATATCAGTACAAAGCGGTGTAATTGTGACCCATGTGTCCTGACAAGCAGTATAGAAGCTACAGAAAAGTATATATATTATTGTATATATCAGTACAGAGCAGTGTAACTGTGACACATGTGTCCTGACAAGCAGTATAGAAGCTATAAAAAATAATTCAAGTATATATATTATTGTATATATCAGTACAGAGCGGTGTAACTGTGACCCATGTGTCCTGACAAGCAGTATAGAAGCTATAGAAAAGTATATATATTATTGTATATATCAGTACAGAGCAGTGTAACTGTGACACATGTCCTGACAAGCAGTATAGAAGCTATAGAAAATAAGAAAAGTATATATATTATTGTATATATCAGTGCAGAGCGGTGTAACTGACCCATGTGTCCTGACAAGCAGTATAGAAGCTATAGAAAAGTATATATATTATGTATATGAGTACAGAGCTGTGTAACTGTGACACATGTGTCCTGACAAGCAGTATAGAAGCTATAGAAAAGTATATATATTATTGTATATATCAGTACAGAGCGGTGTAACTGTGACCCATGTGTCCTGACAAGCAGTATAGAAGCTATAGAAAAGTATTTAAAATGATTGTATATATCAGTACAGAGCAGTGTAACTGTGACCATGTGTCCTGACAAGCAGTATAGAAGCTATAGAAAAGTATATATATTATTGTATATATCAGTACAGAGCAGTGTAACTGTGACACGTGTCCTGACAAGCAGTATAGAAGCTATAGAAAAGTATATATATTACTGTATATCAATACAGAGCGGTGTAACTGTGACACATGTGTCCTGACAAGCAGTATAGAAGCTATAGAAAAGTATATATTATATACTGGTGGTCCCCAGTCCCCACAATGCAGCACACTGATCAGATATTTGCAGCACACTGAGCACAGATATGGAGCGTTTTCAGACAGAGAACGTAGATATTTTCAGCACACTGAGCACAGATTATTTGCAGCACACTGAGCACAGATATTTTCAGCACACTGAGCACAGATTACGGAGCTTTTCAGGGAGAGAACGCAGCCACGTCCTCTACGTTCAATCTCCAAAGTACGAGTGAATATGGCAACAACGTGCGGCTCCTTATATGGAATACGAATCTCGCGAGAATCCAACAGCGGGATGATGACGTTCGGGTGCGTTCTGGTTAACCGAGCAAGGCGGGAAGATCCGAGGCTGCCTCGGACCTGTGTAAAATAGGTGAAGTTCGGGGGGGTTCAGATCTCGGAGAACCGAACCCGCTCATCTCTAAAGTATACATATATTGCTGAATATTACTACTGAGAATTATCATAATTTAACAGACAAATAAATAAACCAGTCAGGATGGTCACTAATTGAGATTGAAAAAATATATTATCATAAGAAACACTGTATTGCCAGTTTCTAAAGCGTGTCTTATAGCCGTCCTATGTTGTGCCATGCGTTCTTTAAACTGGCACTAAGTTTTACCAGCCCACAAGGGCAGGTCAGCATATATATGACAAACATAGTGCTACATGTGACTGCATATCAAATGGTGAATCTTTTACCTATATGGGGTTGTCAAAATGTACTACCTGCTAGCAATGCTCTACAGGTAACACACCCCAAGCATTTATAACAGCCATTTTTCCTGCTCAGCAAGTGTTGTGGATTCTTTTTGTCCAAACCTGTCATATCCAATTTGACTAAACGGTCTTTAAGGTTTCTACCCCTAGTAAAACTAGGTAACAATCATGAATTTTGTAACAAGGGCAGATCAATATCACTTTTTACCATTGGCCACCACTTTTTAGCTTTTAATTTGTGTGTGGGTTTTGGCTGTATATTGATTAACCCACGGGATGACTTCTTTAATACTGGTCTTCTGAGTAATGTCTTTATATTTAAGAGTCTCTTCCCGTGGGATACTCAATACCTTATTTTTGGTGTATTCCAATGCCCTCTCATCATACCCTCGCTCAAGAAATTTGCCCACCATATTATCCAATGTTGGACCAATGGCAGCAGGGTCTGATGTAACCTGCCTAGCCCTCAGCATTTGAGAATGTGGAAGGCTATTACGTAGAGGGAGCAGATGGAATATGTCATTTCTTAGTATTGTGTTCCTATCTGTATTTTTTGTGAAACATTACGTACATAATTTGTGGTCCACCACAGAGATAATTACATCTACGTACTGGACAACTTCTGTACTGATTACATAGGTCATTTTTACCACACTATCAGACCCATTGTGCTGATCCAAAAGATGTTTCAAATATGTGATAGAGCCTGTCCAGACCAGCAGCAGATTGTTTATATATCTCAGATACAGTTTGACATTCAGGTCAAGTATTCCATCTATCCAAAATATTTTCTGCTCAATGGCATACATAAATGCGTTGACGTATGATGGGGCCACTGAGGACCTCACACACCCTGCTCTCTGTATATAAAACCTGCAATCATGGATAAAATAATTACGTGTTAATACAAGTTGCAACAACAAGATAAAAAATTCTATTGATGGTCCCACATAAACTGGATTATTTGTGATCCAGGATCTGAGTTACTGTATATAGACGACCTGCTGCTGGTCTGGACAGGCTCTATCACACACTTGAAACATCTTTTGGATCAGCACAATGGGTCTGAAAGTGTGGTAAAAATGACCTATGTAATCAGTACAGAAGCTGTCCAGTACCTAGATGTAAATATCTCTTTGGTGGACCACAAATTATGTATGTCATTGTTCACTAAAAATACAGATAGCAACACGATACTAAGAAATGACATCTTCCATCTGCTCCCTCTACGCAATAGCCTTCCGCATTCTCCAATGCTGAGGGCTAGGCGGATTACATCAGACCCTGCTGCCATTGGTCCAACATTGGATAATATGGTGGGCAAATTTCTTGAGTGAGGGTATGATAAGAGGGCATTGGAATACACCAAAAATATGGTATTGAGTATCCCACAGGAAGAGACTCTAAAATATAAAGACATTACTCAGAAGATCAGTATGGAAGAAGTCATCCCATGGTTTAATCAATATACAGCCAAAAGCCACACACTAATAAAACAAGCTAAAAAGTGGTGGCCGATTATGTGCTGTACTAATATGTTTTAACATTGTGGATATCTCTCTTGTGTTTTGTTGCTTAGAAACTGGACAGCGGGACCTGGATGCGCCGGTGGGCACTGTCTGACGTTGTTGTGCTCTCCGTCATGCTGTATGCGACTTGGGGTCCGGCAGTGGGTTCCGTGAGATGCGCGGCTGCGTCCTCCAGGTGAAACATGTAACACTGTTGATTGTAATTATGTGCAGGTATAAATGTGTGTTTGTATGCACTTCTTATTTGTAATGCTGTCCCTTATGTCGGGGTACGTCTCCGAAGTATAGGATCACAATAACGGTTCGTTTTATTAACAAGAAAGACTGGTGAGTGCCGCTTACCAGATTCACATATATATATATATATGGTACTTCTGCCTTTAGATGTGATTTATATCTGAGTGCCGCCACACCAGGTTGTATATTGTGGGCCTTTTTTGGGGTTCCTTGGAGGGCACCGGAGCAGATGCTTTTTTCACTGGGAGTGCTGCCCTAATTGTGGATGTATATATATATATATATATATATATATATGTATGTATGTAACACTGAACAGCTGTTTTATATTTAGCTTTATTATGAGCATTTTGACTCAATAAAACATAATTTTAGAACATAAAGTATCACACTATCTGCTGTGCTTCTGCCATACTGTTATAGAGACTAGTACATTAGCATACTTACCTCTGAAGCACGGATCCATCTCTTTCTTGTTTATTGAATTCCTTGACAGAGAATGGGACTGTCTATTTACAGTAGATATTCAGCTATATTTAGTATCCACATCTGGTGAGTACATAGTTCTAGCTTACGTTATTAAGGAAACTGATATACAGTATGTGTCAAGATGTGTTATTGATGAATAATGATGGCTGCTTTTTTAAATATGTTGTATTTGTTTTTGAACAGTTATGAAGGCAGTGGAGTTGCTCACATAGGCGATGCAGCAACAACATAGGGGTTACCCCCACGGGCTCCATAACAATGTCAGCATTAGCCTTTGGAGCCAGGATAACACCCCCCTGTACATTGATGTCCTAAAGGAGGCTTTATAATTGCTTAATATAATTTTTTTTGGATAAAAAAATAGAATCTATTTGTTTGCATGTGACTTTTCTTTGCAATTAATGATGTTTTTTTCTGTGCTGTATGTAATGTTGCAGGATCAGTGACATAAATATATACTTGTTATCTTTACTGTATGTAGTGTTAAAATGTAACACTGGTAACACACTAGTGTATAATGAAGGGAAATTAATATGTGTTGGTGTCAATACCTTTTTAATGTCATTTTATTAAAATAAATAGGTGTCAGGTGGATATAAAGATAATCTATTAATGCATATGTGAAAATAGACCAAAAAGCCCCTAAATTTTATGTACTGTTGTAACTCCTCCTTACACTAGTTGTGGTATTACTTTATCAGCAGTACCTCCACCCAAACTATTATATTATATATATGTTTCACTTGGGTAAGCCTGATTATGTAGGCAATCTAATTGTATCCTTCATGTAGGTGTGTGACATTTCAAGTTGATGACATTTCGCCATACAATGGCATGTACATCTGTACTCACTGAGGTGAAATGTTACCTGTCTTCACTTTCTCCCTGCTCTCTGTAACAGGACACAAAGAAATGTTTTGTAGTACAGTAGTTTAGTGCACATAATTTAATGTAATATTAACACATAGCACTGTTCTCCACATTACCCGTTGTTTTATCTGTAACAATACTCAGCATATATATTTATAGAGGTACATTCTACCATATACTAAATATATATTTCTAAGGCATACTGTACATTACAATACAATAAACCTCGGAAAATATAATGTTGCAGGTAAACTTTGGTTTTAATTAGTCTCAATGTGTAATGCTGTACTTTGGTGCACATTATGCTGGGGTCCTTAGATGTGTTCCCAGGATGTGATCCTAAACTGTTGGTTGCTGTCCTGATATACAGATTAGGCATATATAAGTACTTTACATACTGTATACAGCAGTTCAAAAGAATAACTACATCAGTTAAAGCAATACTGTATTTCCTTTAGTAGCAGATGATTGCTTTTGCAAATAATATTCATCCTACTTTACTCTGAGGTAAATATTATGCATGCAAGTTCACATTTGTAACTACTTCCAGACATCTGTCAAATATGTATATTTCAAAGTTACTGCCAGTCAATTGCATAAGTAATTACCATGCTGATAACTTGGTAACCTCTTGTCACTTGTATGCATACTGTAATGTGATGTCATAACTAATAACTTAGTGCTGGCGACCTTTATTTGAATATACAGTACTATCCCTCCCTGGGATAGGAGTTCTAGCCTTCTGTCACTTTGGTTGGGCATAATAAAAGGTGTTGCCTGCTTACAGTTTATGCTGCCTCGTAAGGCACTCCCACAACTCTTTATACTAGGGATGGCTGATATTTAAAGTACTTTGGATTAGGAATTCATCAGGGCTAGTTTCACAATGGTGACTGTAACCATTCATTTATTTTGATATGCTCCTTTTATAATGGCTGGGTATTTCACACTTTAGTTATTGCTATGCAGGAATGTCTGATGGAGGTATGAGGCTAGATAAAATACCTTTCATCCATCTACTTTAGCCCTCTTTTTAGTATCTCTATATCACAACTCATCTTACAGCTCCTTCAATTATGAAACTGGGGCTAATAAATAGAGATGTAAAATCTTGAATTGATATTGTACTACTGTTAGCTATCCCATTCACTTCCCAATCTCTTGTCAAAATTAGTCTCAGGCCACTCCCCTGACTCCTCCCCCCACCTGTGTGGAAATGCTGGGAATGGTTCTCCCCACCCATTAAGAAACCAGTACTGCAGGACCAGCGCTCCGTTTTGCTCAGCTTCTGTCGCTCAAGCTGCTCTGCCTCTCTGCTCCTAGTAACACTAATGCTGGGCAGCTGGGTACTTCCTGGTTAGGTTACCACTGCCAATGCTGCTTTCATCATCTTCTGATGCTGTCCCAGAACCTTTGTGTGGTCAACTTGAATAATGTGCTGCCATCAGCACTACAAAGTTCCCGGCCATTGCTATGCCCAATGCTAGCTCCACACTAATGAGCTCACAGCTGCTGCTGCTACAGTTATAGCTTACAGGTTGATTGCTGAGTGGCAGCATGGGCAACCCCAAGGTGAGCTTGGGAGAGGGCTCTAAATGAGAGCTAGCGGTCTACATATGCTTTCCAGAGTGTTCTGTTGGCCCTTGCCACTAATGTGTATTCACATTCATCTTAACTTGTTCAAGGGTTCATATCAGTTGAATGTAAATAAATAATAAATAAGTAATATTACAATTATATACAGTATATATATATATATATATATAGAGAGAGAGAGAGAGCGAGAGTATATGTGTGTGTATATATATATTATATATATATACACACACACACACACACACACACACACACACACACACATATAATATATTCATCTGACATGTAAATACATCAGATTAATTAATTGTATATATTATTTGCATATTTCTCACCATGTGACATTACTGCCCTAATTACAACAACTTCTAACTCACCTGTAGCACTTTAACCCTTAATCAGGGTTACATGTAAAAGTTGGAAACTAGCAATGCAAGCAAGTTTCCAACTCATTTTACTTCCAACATTGAAACAACCCCTGGATGTGCATTAAAAATGAGATACTCAGTGTGCTTGTGAATATATACTCTATTTTCCTGTGGTTGCATTAGATTTTTCATTAAGAAAAGTTAGTAGACATCCTAATAATTGCTTAAATAAATGTAAATTTTAATACTTTTTGATGTACAAGAGGCGTGTGAACAAAAACTACTTTAATAAGTGATAATGATCTGTGTGATGATATCATTACACAAAGGCAAAAACACCTCAAATAATGATCAGAGAACAATCATAGCAAATATTTTTTTACTAATTTATGAAATACAAGCTATTAAGATAATAACTTTATGAACTGTCAACTTGTACCAAGAAAATTTCTAGACCTCCAGTTTCAATAGGAAGCTAATGATTGCATTAATACAATTTGTCACTGTGGTCATCAGAAAAAGACTTTCAAAACAGAAAAGGTCAATTCACATTTTGTAATGAAAGACTAATCGCTTTAATTGATGCAAAACCTACATTCTCAGATATGTATTAAAAAAATTATCTTACAAATTACAATATTTTTAAAGTTTAACTTTTGCTACATACTATTGCTTTCATTTTGGGATTTAATCATTATATAACTGAATGGGTTTGCAGCTCGTAATTACATCAATATTTATTTACACTTTATTAGTGAATTCAGTACATGGGAATAACAAACTAGGTGCTAAATGTAATAAAGTGTGAGTATGATGCAAGTTTATGCCATAACTCGCACTATGTAATAAGGTGCACAATTTCTGCGTCCCACGTAACTCGCATGTGACATCATGCGAGATTTCTCACGGAGAAGCCTGCAAAACTCTTACAAACCAGAATGCGGGTTACTTCATGTGAGTTACTCGGTTTAAAAGAAAGTGATCAATTGGTCCTCAAAAATCACCTGAGTTGTAGCTCACAGGCCCTATATTAGACCACTTTGTCCATTTTGTGATTTGATAGGTTTTGGAAGGAGACAGTATATTAGTGGAGGATCTGTGCTAGTGAGAGAGTTTTTGGTGTTTCAGTAGCATTTCAGTAAGAGGTTCAGACTCAGAGTTAGGGGTCAGCAGAGGCAGGAGGAGGTCTTTGTCACCCAGCCAGAGAGTGAGGAAGAGGAAGGTGGTGTGGAGCAGGAGATGCAGGAGTAGGAGGATATCCTGCTGGTCCTCTCCCTGGTAAAGATGCAGGAACATGCGTTTCTCATATGATTAGAACCGTTCACTAGTGCATTCAATGGTGCCAGTGTTTGGATTCCTCCTTGGTGAACAGTCTCATCATATCACCCTGTCCCGGAAGAAGACAATGTGGTAATCCATCACTGATGCAGTGAATGCTATGAGCTTGTGCTGGCATGGTGTGGAAAATGTAAAGAAGTGCCTTGATGTGAAGCATGTCTTGAAGGCTAAGCTGGCGGATGAGCTGAAGGAGTCATGGAGGCCAAAGGGGTGGGCATGCAGCTCTCATCTATTACATTTCGTATGAGCTCAAACAGATATCCCGAGAACCCACACAGAGGATACGGACCATCCTCCAACCCAACGCCATTGTGGTGAGTGAGCAAACAGTTTTTTCCTTTTTAACTGTACCAATCTAATGCAGCTTGCACTTAGTGTTAGACCCTTTTTTAGTTTGCTATACTGATATTAATTAAATGCCACTAAATGTATTTCCAAAATCTCAAGCAGAGAAACTCCCATTTGCAAATGTTTAAAATTGTGTTCTTTTTAACTTTGCTCGTTATCCAGACAACAAACCTATGACCATGAAGCTGGTGAGTACAAAAAGCATGGCCACAATAATAGTGGGTGTAGGAGGTTTCATTGCTATAGGTACCCAGAGGACTACATATCTGGTTACAGTTTATTTAGTTGCATACCACATTTCCAGATTTGCTTGGTATGCATTTGTGTGTTCCATTGGCCAGCCAGAATTGTGTGTAATTACTTTTACTGTGAGATGTGTGTGTAGGTGATGTTATATTGGTAAGGGACCACTGTGTGCTATAATCTGATCTGCTCAATAAACTGTACAGCATTGTGATTAAGTCAATAATGTTACATAATAATATCTGGGGCATTTTATTGTGGTATATTTTGAAATTTACTACGGCACTAATAACAAGTCTAACAAGGGAACTTCCAGCAAAAGGGCTACAGCAGGAGCATTTAATGTGTCGTCTGTGACTAGCCAGATAGCATAACCTCAAACAGGATTACCAACCACTCCTCCAAGGTGCAGTGTGCCCACATGTGGACATACATTTTTTTTCTTTTTTGACTCATATTTGACTTTGTGTAGTTTTTGTGTGTTTAGTAAAATTAGTTTCCAAAAATCATTTGTGTCTATCTTTTTTTTTAAAAGCATGTTAAGTTATATGTATAGTTATGGGTTAACTTAATAGGGATTAATATTGATTGGTTTTTAAAATTAAATCTTTGTACAGGGGTTACATTTTTGCTATTGGGTTTTTATAATAAAATGTTAGTACAGTATTTAGGAGTTTGGTGATGGGGTTTTAAACTTAAATGTGTTAGTATATGTGTTTAAATAGTGCTGGTGGCCTTCTATAGATTTTGGGGGGGATTTACAGTAAATTGTCACATTGACCTCGCCCTATCTGAAGCTGGTCTGGTTTTTTTTTTGCAAGTTTTTGGTAAGAATTTTTTATGAGTTTACAGCTTGCACCCTATTAAATTGTGCTGCTTGTATGGTTAAAATGGGAAAACAACTGGATGCGAGTTTGGGGCATTTGAGTAATGGAAATGCACTATACCTGTGAGTTTGCATGTTTTCGCAGCCTATTACATGAGCAAGTTTTGAAAATGTTTGCACCTTTTCAGAACTTGCACCCTTTTACATTGAGCCCAATATCTGAGTCTCAGCCTACACAAGTTTAATTTATGATGCATAAGGATATACATATTTTTGTTCATTTGGCCATATATTTTGAATAAATGCATGATATTGTTAGGCGCCGAGGGTCCGCCCGTCAGTGCGGCCCGGCGCCTAGCAACTAGGGACGCCGCAGGCAGACAGCCGCCGGCTCCCTAGCAACGCTAGACGCCGGGCGCACGGAGCCGCTCAGACCCTAGCAACGGGGACGCCACGCTCGGACCGCGTTCCCCGTTGCTGGGTCTTAATTAATCAGTTCAATTGTATCCTGGCCGTACAGCATGCAGCTGCACGGCATGATTATGTGATTACCCTGTCTGGATCTTGATTGGAGGGCTCCCAAATGTAAGCACTCTCAGGACTTCTCACAGACGCCGGTGATAGCTTCCTGTTTGCTGTGTCAGTTACAGAGAGTTTCCAGTCCTGCTCAATCCGGTTGTTCCTGTCCTCAGTGGTCCTGTACTCGGAAGTTGTCATCTATTCCTGGAGTCCGACCGAGCACCTTTAACATCCTGTGGTGTTCGTGAGTCGCGGCGTAGCCGTGTGTTGCGGCTTGACCGCTTACTGTTTATTATTTAGTTTCATTGTGTTCCGGAGCTTTTGCGGAGGATTCCGCTCCCACAAATCCACTCTGGTATCCAGCGGTGCTGGATAGGAGTAACGGATCAGTGGATCTTTGGTTGTCCTTTTCCCTGGCGGTTTGTCCGCACATACTTTTGGTTTAAGTTAGTTAGCTTGTAGCCCTGGCCTGGTTGCTTAGTCAGAGGGCCCCTTGTTATCACCCTGTCTCGGATTTCCCTTTGTCTCCCATTAAGACCTGAGGGGGCATCGAAGTTGGGCAGACATAATCCGCCCTTCAAACGCGGCTACCATGGGCTCAAGCAACCATAGTCTCGCAGGGGATTTCTGATAACACGGGCGAGACAACGGAGTTAGGGCGCCAGGGGTTACTAGGCTTTCCTGCTCCCGTAACCAGCATATCTTTCCAGTACTCAGACCTCTGCCATAAGATCTCCTCTGGTCTGGAGTACGGGAATCATAACATTATCACCGGCCAGACTAAAATTTAAAATTAAACAGGATTTAATTTTTTCCCTTATTCAGTTGGAAGATTTGTCGGCCTCATGAATCCCACCGGTGTTGGGCCAAATCCTGGCCAGCTTCTAGTTAGCCAGATTCAAGAACTTACTCAGATGGTTCAGGATCTGTCCCTTCGGGTGAGGTCACAGGAAGATCTGTTACGGACTTCCCCGAGGGTCATTCCTGAACCAAAAATGCATTTGCCTGACCGTTTTTCTGGGGATAGAAAGCAGTTTTTTAATTTTAAAGAGTCTTGTAAACTTTATTTTCGTTTAAGACCAGTCTCTTCAGGTACGGAATCTCAGCGGGTTGGAATTATTATTTCTTTACTTCAGGGGGATCCTCAGACCTGGGCTTTTGGTTTAAGAACAGACGATCCGGCTTTATTGTCTGTAGACGCCTTTCTGGGGTCTTTAGGGCTATTGTATGACGACCCTGATAGAGAGGCATCCGCCGAGAGTCAGTTGCGTGCTCTCAGACAGGGTAGGAATCCCGCAGAGATTTATTGTACGGAGTTTCGCCGTTGGTCGAACGACTGTGGATGGAATGACCCAGCCCTGCGCAGTCAGTTTCGCCTCGGCTTATCCGAGTCTATAAAAGACAGTCTCCTTCAGTATCCCGCTCCTGAGACTCTCGATAAACTCATGGAGCTCTCTATTAAGATTGATCGTCGTCTCAGAGAGCGGAGGGCTGAAAGAGGAGCATCTGTCGGGTCTACTCCTTGTGTTTTTTCCATTCCTGTGGACATAGAGGAGCCCATGCAGATAGGCCTCTCCAAACTGTCTCCTGAAGAAAGAACCAGAAGGCAAAATTCTGGTCTTTGTTTATACTGTGGAGGTAAGGGACATTTTGCCCGTAGTTGTCCGAACAAGTCGGGAAACGCCTCGACCAAGTGATTTGTGAGGGGGTTCACTTTGGTCTGCAGCTTATCTCCTCAAATAATTCACTGTTAGTCCCAGCTAAAGTTTCCTTTGGCAGCCTCTGTTCCTCGGTCTCGGCTTTTGTGGACAGTGGAGCTGCAGGGAACTTTATGGATTTAACATGGGCCAAGGCCTTAGGTATTCCTCAGTTAGCCTTGGGTAGGTGTATCACCATGCATGGTTTAGATGGGAGTCCCTTGTCCAATGGGGTTATTTCTCTCTGTACACCTCCTGTTCTACTTTCGGTAGGAGCTCTGCATTCTGAAAAAATTGAGTTTTTCCTTACCCATTGCCCAGCAGTTCCAGTGGTTCTGGGTCACCCTTGGCTGGCCTTTCATAATCCCATCATTGATTGGCAGTCGGGGGAGATCTCACAATGGGGTACCATCTGTAATAAGGAATGTATTACGTTTCCCATTAGAATAGCTGCTGTCATTCCCGCACCCATTCCTGTGGAATACCAGGATTTTGTTGATGTATTTTCCAAGGGCAATGCGGACATTCTGCCTCCCCATAGGCCTTATGATTGTGCTATTGAGCTAATTCCTGGTGCCACTTTGCCTAAGGGAAGGTTATATGCATTGTCCGGACCTGAAACTGTGGCCATGAATGAGTATGTTAAAGAAAGCCTAGGGAAAGGATTTATCAGGCCATCTAAATCCCCTTTAAGTGCAGGCTTCTTCTTCGTGGAGAAGAAGGATGGATCACTCAGACCTTGCATTGACTTTAGAGCCTTGAATAAGATCTCAGTAAAAAATACTTACCCTTTGCCGCTGATTTCTGTCCTCTTTGATCAGCTACGTTCGGCTGTGATTTTTTCTAAGATTGACCTGAGAGGAGCATATAACCTCATCCGGATCAAGTCAGGGGATGAGTGGAAAACGGCATTCAGTACTCAGTCGGGTCACTATGAGTATCTGGTTATGCCATTCGGCCTGTCTAACGCTCCGGCAGTTTTCCAGGATCTCATTAACGATGTGCTCCGTGAATTTCTTGGAAGATTCGTTGTAGTCTACTTAGACGATATTTTGATATATTCTGACTCTATAGAACAACATGTTACCCAGGTGCGTCAGGTTCTAAAAAAATTACGTGAAAATCACCTATATGCCAAGCTGGAGAAGTGTGAATTTCATGTCACGGAGGTATCCTTTTTAGGGTACATCATTTCCCCTCGGGGATTCTGTATGGAACCAAAGAAGCTCCAAGCCATCCTTAGTTGGGCGCAACCCACCAACTTAAAAGCAATTCAGCGCTTTTTAGGGTTTGCGAATTACTATAGAAGATTTATTCACTCTTTCTCCGACCTAGTTGCTCCCATTGTGGCACTGACTAAGAAGGGAGCAGATCCTACCAACTGGTCACGTGAAGCGGAGTTATCTTTTCAGGCCTTGAAACAAGCCTTTGTCTCAGCCCCAGTCCTCAGACATCCCAACCCAGAATTGCCTTTCATTGTTGAGGTTGATGCCTCGGAGGTTGGAGTAGGGGCTATCCTATCTCAGAAGGATCCGGATTCTCTAGAATTACATCCTTGTGCCTTTATGTCCAGGAAATTCTCATCTGCTGAATCCAACTACGATGTTGGTAACCGGGAATTACTGGCTATTAAATGGGCTTTCGAGGAGTGGAGGCATTGGCTTGAAGGAGCCACTCATACCATTTCAGTTTTGACTGATCACAAAAATCTTCAATACATTGAATCAGCTAAACGGCTGAATGCCCGGCAAGCTCGTTGGGCTTTATTTTTTACTCGTTTCAAGTTCATTATCACCTTCAGGCCAGGTTCCAAGAATACCAAGGCAGATGCCCTGTCACGCAGTTTTCTTCCAGTTCAAGACAACAGTCCTGTTACTCCCATACTTCCGTCTTCAGTCATTCGGGCAGGCCTCACACAAGATTTATTTACCCAGTTAAAGCAGCTTCAACATCAAGCTCCTGGAAATACTCCTGCTGGTCGTCTTTATGTCCCCGAGTTTTTGAGAGCAACTGTTTTGACGGAGTTTCATGATAGCAAAGTTGCCGGGCATCCGGGGATCGCCAAAACTTTTGAATTAGTTTCCCGCTCCGTATGGTGGCCTGGTCTTTCCAAAGACATTAAGGAGTTTGTTTTTTCTTGTCAGGTCTGTGCACAGCATAAGGTTCCCCGTTCCTTGCCTATCGGTCAACTTATGCCCTTGAATGTTCCTCTTAGGCCATGGTCTCATATTTCCATGGATTTTGTGGTGGACCTCCCTCTGTCAGCCGGATGCCGAGTCATATGGGTGGTAGTGGACCGTTTTAGCAAAATGGCCCATTTCATTGCTCTTCCCCGATTGCCATCTGCCCAGGGATTGGCAGTCTTGTTCCTCCGCCATGTTTTCAGACTCCATGGGTTACCCACTGATATTGTCTCTGATCGGGGTCCACAATTCATTGCACAATTTTGGAAGTCTTTTTGTGCCTCATTAAAGATGAAATTATCTTTAACGTCTGGCTACCATCCCCAATCCAACGGGCAGACTGAGCGAGTTAATCAATCATTAAAACAATATTTGCGTTTGTACTCGGCCAAACTCCAAAATGACTGGTCTGAGTTTCTTCCGTTGGCGGAGTTTGCTTACAACAATGCCTGTCATTCCTCCACCAATGTGTCTCCATTTTTTACAGTTTTTGGTTTTCACCCCAGAGCTAATTCCTTTTTTCAACATTCCTCTGTCTCCTCACTGACCTTGACCTCTCATCTCAAACTCATTTGGAGAAAAGTGCACCTGGCTCTCAGAAAAGCGGCATTTCGGGAGAAAAATTT
This sequence comes from Pseudophryne corroboree, assembly GCF_028390025.1. Classification (NCBI taxonomy): domain Eukaryota; kingdom Metazoa; phylum Chordata; class Amphibia; order Anura; family Myobatrachidae; genus Pseudophryne; species Pseudophryne corroboree. Next base: position 641,983,199 of record NC_086448.1, read on the forward strand.
TTCTGACAGGCTCCGGCGGCCGTGCACTTTTAAAGTAGGAGATAGGGTATGGTTGTCGACTCGCAACATTAAACTTCGACAAACCTCAGCCAGATTGGGTCCTAAATTTATTGGACCATTTCATATTATCAAAAAAGTCAATCCAGTTGCTTTCCGGTTACGTTTACCAAAAACTTTACGGATCGGAAATACCTTCCATTGCTCCTTGTTAAAACCATATGTTTCGTCCAGTAGATTTCCTGGCAAGATCTCTCAGGGGAAATCACCAATAGATGTACAGGGTCAGCAGGAGTTCTTGGTGGAGAAGGTTCTCGATTCCAAGTTGTCCCGGGGTCGGCTTTATTTTTTGGTACATTGGAGAGGTTATGGTCCAGAAGAAAGGTCTTGGGTCCTGGATGAGGATCTCCATGCCCCGAGGCTCAAAAGGGCATTTTTTCGAGAATTTCCTCAGAAACCTGGCCTTAGGGGTTCCTTGACCCCTCCTCAAGGGGGGGGTACTGTTAGGCGCCGAGGGTCCGCCCGTCAGTGCGGCCCGGCGCCTAGCAACTAGGGACGCCGCAGGCAGACAGCCGCCGGCTCCCTAGCAACGCTAGACGCCGGGCGCACGGAGCCGCTCAGACCCTAGCAACGGGGACGCCACGCTCGGACCGCGTTCCCCGTTGCTGGGTCTTAATTAATCAGTTCAATTGTATCCTGGCCGTACAGCATGCAGCTGCACGGCATGATTATGTGATTACCCTGTCTGGATCTTGATTGGAGGGCTCCCAAATTTAAGCACTCTCAGGACTTCTCACAGACGCCGGTGATAGCTTCCTGTTTGCTGTGTCAGTTACAGAGAGTTTCCAGTCCTGCTCAATCCGGTTGTTCCTGTCCTCAGTGGTCCTGTACTCGGAAGTTGTCATCTATTCCTGGAGTCCGACCGAGCACCTTTAACATCCTGTGGTGTTCGTGAGTCGCGGCGTAGCCGTGTGTTGCGGCTTGACCGCTTACTGTTTATTATTTAGTTTCATTGTGTTCCGGAGCTTTTGCGGAGGATTCCGCTCCCACAAATCCACTCTGGTATCCAGCGGTGCTGGATAGGAGTAACGGATCAGTGGATCTTTGGTTGTCCTTTTCCCTGGCGGTTTGTCCGCACATACTTTTGGTTTAAGTTAGTTAGCTTGTAGCCCCTGGCCTGGTTGCTTAGTCAGAGGGCCCCTTGTTATCACCCTGTCTCGGATTTCCCTTTGTCTCCCATTAAGACCTGAGGGGGCATCGAAGTTGGGCAGACATAATCCGCCCTTCAAACGCGGCTGCCATGGGCTCAAGCAACCATAGTCTCGCAGGGGATTTCTGATAACACGGGCGAGACAACGGAGTTAGGGCGCCAGGGGTTACTAGGCTTTCCTGCTCCCGTAACCAGCATATCTTTCCAGTACTCAGACCTCTGCCATAAGATCTCCTCTGGTCTGGAGTACGGGAATCATAACAGATATATTATGATACATAAAATTTATAGGATAGTGTTAGGTTTTAAGTATCAATTAAAGTAAGCCTAGAACTGACCTAGTGTAATTGATTTCTATCAGAGCTGGGGCTGTTTAAAACAAAATCAGTGTGCCACAAACTATGATTGGAAGGGGGCCTGGAATAGGCATCTTGCTTATGGCCCCATGAGATCTAAATCTGCCTCTGCCTTCCGCTGCCTATACCTGCCCCATTAGCCTTTCCACTGTGCACTCTGGATGTTGGAGACAAAGTAAAGGAGGGGATCGCCTCCCCTGTGTTTTTTTCTCAGTGTTCCATTTTTATAAGGTTAGTAAGTTGGTAGGCTCCCCTTTTTGCCCCATGCTCACATTGTTTAGAAGTCTAAAAGGGGGTAGGCTCCCCTTCTTCTCTACCCCATTGGTAAAGTTTAAAAGAGGGTAGGCTCCCCTGTTGTTCTGCTCTTTCCCATTGTGTCAGTTATACTGTATATAACAGGGTAGGCGTCCCTTGTGGAACTGATTGTTAAAAGCTTATTCTTGGTTTTGGTTTTTATATTTCCTTCTAAATTAACCTCCAAGCAGATGTCTAGGTAATCAATTGTTTTTTCTTGATGGTTATAGGTGAACTTAAAATTTTGGATATTTTGGTGAATACATAAGAAAAAAAACATTCAATAATTATATTATCACCTTCCCAAATAAAAATATGGTTGTCTATGTACTGATGATGAAACCTAACATTTTCTTCAGAAAATGCTGAATTATTTATGAACTCACAGTTTTCCATAAAAATGTCATACATCAGAAGGAAATGATGCAAAAGATGGGAAGCTTAGAATCACACATGTTTGATCCTGTTAGATCACACTCAGAAGGAAGTCTGTATCTAAACTGCTAATTTATGTAAGAAAATGGCTTCTTGAACTTATTCTCTAGTTGTCATTATAAAAAAAAGATGCAGAAGAGAAAAGAAAGGCTCTTGTGTAGGGGCACTCTTAATAAACATTTAAAATAAAGTTTGTTTAAAACTTATTTTTTATTGGTATGTATTAAAATATAGTGGCACCTTCACAGTGAACCAATAAATATTTTTTTATTGAGCTACTATTTTTTATATATTTTTCAATTAAGACAGTTTATCTAAAACATATGTTCCAGACGATTTTTTTAGTGGTTGCAATGTATGTTGGAAATCAAAATATCCTGCAAAACACAAATTTTAAAGGGCTGTTTTATTTGTCACAGAGTGATATGAAACAAATGTTTGTCATCAACTAATATGATGAGGATCACTGAGTGAAATAATTATCATCTGGCGAGATACTGTATACAGTATCTGGTAATAGAAAATTGACCTTTTCAAACTAATGTAATTAAGGTTACAATAACCAATTCTAGACTATAGTGGTCAAGGTAATAGATAATAATGGTCTCAAAGAAAACACACATAAACCTGATAACTGTAATTGCTCCAAGATGTATCAAGCTGTCAAGCTAGAATTTGTAATAACAGAGAAAGTGACCCCGAGAACCCATCTACTCCTTCTGGTTTCTACTTACCAGCCATGTGCCAATGGCAGTGAATGGCTGGTTGAGAGAGCCAGATTGCGGAATGGATGAAGGAAGAAGAGTTGAATCTGCTTTCACTAGGTATCCCTCAGTAACAACTGTTGCCAACCGCCAGCGCAGGTGAATACCAGGGGGATCCTTTGTGATTAGAGTTCAGAAGATTGAAAAACAATCAATATGAAGAGAGACTGTGGCAAAGTAATTTGCAGTGACTCAGGAGTAATTCCCTGACACCAGGCATGTAAGAAAGCTATGTAGTGGGGTCCTTTTTTCTAATGTACCCTATATACCCTGGTGGTCTCCCATTCAGGTACTAGTAGGGCCCAACTTTGTATTGCTTCTAAAATCAGACGGTGTTGGGCATATCCAATGTGGTATGACTGTAGACAAGGAAAAACCCTTTACATAGGTGTGTAGAGGGCAATGCAAATAAGTTCACACCTGCAAACAGAATAATGTGCAGTAAATATATGCCCACATTGGGCCAAATCCCATGCATATATAGAGGTTGCATGAATATGAGGCAGCAGTTGAGTAGCAGCCCGAATGAGGCTGTGATATATCTACCCATTTGGAAAACCTCCCCTGCCTCTTGGTGTAACCATGAATTCTTTAAAATGTATGATACTTTTACGATTCTTGGTCAGAATGTTTATCTGCTGAATGTCTCTGACGCACCATCAGTAGTGTATAAGCACTTACTGCTTAAAGTATCCTGTATACTGTATGTGGGGCTGGGATGCTCGCAATCGCATTCACTACTGTATACAGCAAGCAAAGTAAAAGTAATTGCTAGGGACCTCGCTCTGAGTCCCTTCTTCCAACCATTGCTGGCATGAGCCCTTCATTTACATACTATTTTGTCAGTTCATTGAAACTGTCCTTTCTCAAGCAGGGTCCACAGGTTATCCAATGGATAACATTGGGATATGATGAAGCGACAGCGGATTTGCACCAATCAGTCAAAACATTTCAGTCTCCCAGCATGCAATTGGCCCGTCCACAAATCCCCGCCTCCTGGCTCAGGCAAATCATTTTTTTGTTTGGTGCGGCAGGAGTCGGACCATGGTCAGAGGGCTGCTGGTTTTTAGCAGCCGGGGAGGGATCCTGGGGTGCACACCGGTAATGAGAGGTGCGACCCTGCCGAGACCTGTCAGTAGAACTGCATACAAAGAAAAAGGTTGCAGGTGCATAATTCAAACATTACCAATTTATTAATAATAATCATTGCAGTAAAATGTAGCATTGTGAATGAGGTTCTTCGCATAGTTATGGCCATAAGTAATGGCTTGCCCACCGCATCCAGGTGACCTAATTAGTCGGGCAAGTCCCTAACATTTTGGGGGTACAAATCCTGGGCGCGGGACCCCCCATAATGAAGCACATCACAAAAGTGAAAAAATATATAGTGAAAAAGTGAAAATAGGTTAGTGAGAGAGTTAATGAAGTGAGAGGTAAAGTAGTGAAAAGTGAAGGTAGGAAATGAATTACATTGAAACAAAACACACAATAGGGATGAAAGTAAATATGAAAATAAGTGTTAATATGTGTTGCTACTGAGGCAAAACAGCCACAACAGTCCAGGGGGACCCACACCCCGGAAATGCACCCCCATCTGATAATTCAATATACACTTGTGCAGGACTCACCTTGCTCTGCATGCAGTCTAAGAAATGTCAGGAACCTAATTAAAACCAATAAATAGGACAGGTGGGCGTGGGTGCTACCACCAGGCAGGAGGGGTCTCTGGCCTTCTATTGTGTATGTAAATACACAGCATTAGGTAGATTAGGTGGTTTTTAGCAGCCCTAAGGTTTCTTATTTTATTTTTATAGACTTACTATTTTTTCTTGAGTGATCTTTCTAAAAAGCATCTTATACGTACCTTACAAAGAGTTGCTCCAACAACTCTCTGCCGAGTCGTGACAACACTTACCGAAGTGTACAGTGCTGTTTCGGCGGGCGTCTGTGTTGGATATACTAGTAAGTCCAGCAGAGGTTACCAGGCTGTGGCCGGAGCACAGGGAGAAGGTAAGGCATCGGTTCTGCTTAGAAGGGAAATACAGAAACAACCATACTGTTTTGGGAGGAGACTACCAAACAGTTGCTGACGCGGCTGCCACCTCGGGTGCACCAGCATTAGACCTTAGGGATCATAGGCTCCAGGAATAATATGAGGCCACGATCCCTAGGGTTGATGTCAGCAGTGGGTAGTAAGATGCTCTCCTGGTCACCCCTCCTCCCGGTTCATGACCAGTTTCCTCCGAGTCTCCCAACCATGAACTGTTTTCCTGCTTCCATCTGAGGACCCAGTCTCAGCATAGATGGCTGTGTGACTGGTGCGTCTGTGTTCACTATAAGTTCATGGAGTGGCAGTGTACACTAGTAGTGTCTGGATCCACTCAGCGTTTGCAAACATATTGATATGTCCTGGAAGAGGGGTGAGTCTCCCTGTATCCCACTCTACTGAGTATGGGTAATACAGCACTAAGTCTCTATCTACCTTATGAGTATGAATAGTTAGATAAGTGCCTATTGCATATGAGCCTGTATATTATTACTGTGGTTTCTTTTGCTATGCATCTGAATACGGTAGATCTGTTTAAACATGATTCAGTAATATGCTCTCCTACATACTTGAAATGTATTTGTAGTTGATGATGTGCTCATGTTGCTTATTATACTAATGTATAACATGTGACTGACTGCTAGTGTGATTGCTGACTTTACTATATATTCTGTCAGTTTTTTTCTATTCTGATCCTTAATGCTGGTGCATTGCAAGGTAGGGTCGGATTGTATATCACTTATAAAAGATTAAAGTGATTTCAGTCACAAATTGTATAGTACACTATGGAAGTGTTGATTATTTGTCATGTCTAGGAGTGGAAAAGGTGAGGAAGATACACTCACAGCAACACCAACACTCATATCATGTTTGTCTTGCAAAGCTGGGTTAACCTCTTAGGATCTGGTTCAGGATGGTTTGTGTGCAAATTGTTTTAGCTTTCACCAGGGCCACTTGAAAAATACAAGGCAGATTCAGGTGCAGGTTGATCTGCCTTGGGCTATGTTTACACAGACATCATCCAGTATAGCTGAACGGATAATTCCATCTCCTGTACCAGGGATAGGTTACACGATTAACCCTTATATGCAGCTTCCCACCTGCGGTTTAACACTTCCATCAGCAGCCTCTCAAGAAGTGGTAAGTAAATCTTCATCCTCACAGGCTACACATGTTTCAGATGAGGATTCATCAGAGGATGAAAGCTCAATAAACTCTGGTTCGGCATACGAAGAGGAGGAGGAAGGTCTCAGCTCAGTGGATATAGCTGAGTTAATTAAAGCAATGAAAGCCATTCTATCCTTAGAGGATTCAGCAGAGCCTGTGTTAAAAACCAAGGCACCTGTGTTTAAACATACCAAAACAGTTAAAACTGAGTTTCCCGGGTCAGATGAGCTGACGGAAATAATGGAAGAGGCTTAGGCTACACCCAATAAGAAGTTTAGAATTTCTAAGAAATGGAATTCCAATTATCCTCTTCCAGTTGGGGATTGTTTAAAAATAGAGAGGTGGCTCCCAAGGTAGATATGCATGTGATTCGATCAGTGCGAAAATCTACATTACCTTTGCCGTCAACATCATTAAATGATGTCACGGATAGGAGAGTGGATCGTTTTTTAAAAAACATTTTTACCCTGTCTGGGGCATTCATAAGGCCAGCCATGGCTTCATCTTGGATGGCAAAGGCAGTGGCTGCCTGGGCTGATGCATTGGAGGGGGATTTTTCAATGGCATCTAGAGAGCAAAAGTCCCATATAGCACATATAAAACAGGCTGCAAATGTTCTTGGAAGAAGCAGCATTGGATATGGGTACTATTGCCTCCAGGGCATCAGCTTCAACACTAGCTGCTCGCAGAGCAGTTTTGCTACGTACATGGAAAGCTGATTCAGAATTTAAGAAGGTTTGGGATTCTTTGCATTTTTCTGGAGATATTCTTTTTGGTAAAGAATTGACAGAACCAGAGTTGCCCCAAAACATTGGAATTGATGTGAGACATTAAATTAGTTTTTGATCACCAGTACTGCCTGTGTCAGTCTCCGAGTGCCGCTGCCTGCATGGACTGTTTAGTATGAGTACTTACAGAGGGCACTGGAGCATATTATCCCAGGAAGGGTGAGTGCCGAACCATTTGGACAGTGTGTGTATATATATACTATATATATGGGCAAGAGGTTCTTTGAGATATCAATAGGAGATGCTACATTATATTTATTGACCAATGGTAATTTATTTTTATTTTTGATCACCTGCTTGGAACTAGTTCTCAAAAGTGTCTGCCGATCCAATTTTATGACTTTGAGGCAGATGTATGAAGTGTCACTATGTGCCTTTGTGCACATAGCACATGCTCAGTCCTGCATTCCCTGCTTCTCCGCAATGTATGAAGCGTCTCTCAGCGGGGATTTAAGGAATGCACATAGCGCATACTGCAATAACATCTGCTGTGCTGTGTGCATAGGAAGGCGATGGGCACCTGATGTATGAATGGTGAGGTGGCTTTTCACCTCACAATAATCCCCTTCTGTCCTTTTGCCAGGTCGGGGCTGGCATTGGCCGTGTTTTACAGGTTTTCATTTTTTTGTCCTTTAAAAAAACTTTATTGTTTGCCACCACCACATCTCTCCTGCGGCCTCTGATGTTACCCCCAGTACATTGGGGTGGAGGGACAGGGCGTATTACCACGATAATGTGTTGATACGGCCCCAAGGCACATAGTGTCCATTAGGACATTTTCCATACATCTCCCCCTTTATTCTTGGTATGTAACAGATCAGTAGGGGAATAACCTCTCTGAACAAATTTAGCAATTAGTTCATCAATTTGTTTAACAGCTTGATCAATATGGTTATTAATATGGTAAAAATGGATCCTTTGCGAATATGGCAAACCCAGTACCAGATTTTTGCAATGCCTACTATGGGCCTGTAAGATTGTATTGTGATTGGTGGACTTTGTAAATACAGTAGTATTTATAGAACTGCCATTCAGGGAGATCAAGACATCCAACAAAGAGATTTATTCATGACTGTAAGTATATGTGAACTTAATAAGACGAGAACCTGTATTATGAGCATCAATTACATTGAGAAGATCAACAACATCACCCTTCCAGATGATCAAGAGGTCATCAATATATTGTGTAAACAATATAAGTCTAGAAGATATAACAGGATCAGTAAAAAATAAATCATGGTCCACAGCAAACATCACCATAAGAACCCATTGCACAGCCCATAACCTGTAGGAAAAATTGATTATTATAAAGTAAAAAAAAATTCTGTCAATATTAATTCAAATAATGCTATAACAATCTCCATTTAAGTGGATGAAAACAGACGGCTTTTGGTCACAAACTTTTTCACCAAGGATAAGTCATGCGGGATATATATATTCTATTACTGTTTCTGTAGTTGCTATGGCAATATGACACATTGGTGGGTGTGTTTAAGCATGGACTCTACTCAATGATGTCATCAGTTACAGCCGCTGGATGGGTACATGGTCCCGCTTCCGGAGATGGCGTACTTCACTGTGGTGGTGCCTTGCTATAAAGGTATGTCTTTAATAGTTATATACATTAAACCTGACGACAGTGCTGGGGCACTGAAACTTGCTACATTTACCGGACCCTTGTGCTGTTATTCAGCACTGAGAGCCACACCTCCAAACTGCTATGTTGGTCCTTCTGTGAGGGCACCGGCCACAGCTTTTTAGAGTAGTTAGGAGTGCCAGTCCTGCTTCTATATATATATATATATATATATATATATAAAAGCAGTAGTGTCCAGCACTCCATAAACAAAAATGGAAAACTGTTTCAGGTGCCCACACATGTGTGGAAAAATCCCCACACTTACATGCAGACCAGGGTATGGCACTCCGAGAAAATAAAGCAGTTGAGGCAGCTTAGTGAATCGACATATCAATGTTAATACATTAACATCAGGATACAAAGGAGCATTAAAAATTCCTACCTTAAATACCAAACACCAGTGCACTTGTCGCAGCTGATGGCGAGATTCCAAACCAGGTCAGTCGCATCCAATTGATGTCATCACGCAGAATGCATGAGACATCAGTGACATACCATCACCATAACAACCAACAATCATATAGAGACTGTGAAAAAGCAATACACCAGTATGTAGCTAAAAAGCCAACAAAGATCATTTACAAAATGCTGCAATGTTGTACAGCTTCACGGGTCCTCAGGCACATGTTGCTAATTCAAAGAGCCATGTAATAAATGCTACAAGCGCAACGAAAATAAAGATCTAACAACAAAAACATATCAATGCACATCAAACTAGCAAACCATGTAGCCTGTACCCAGAATAGTTTATATATAAAATTTCATTAAGACAAAACAGAATATAGTGCAAAAAAGAAAGAAATATATTACCACCACTAATGAAACTACTATATATCGTCCATTAGAATAAGTCAACAACAATTATGATGGTAAAAACAGGGTTTACAAGATAATAATTAAACCTTAATTGAAACAAGAAAAAAGATAGATATTCAGTAAGCCCTCGTGGACTAATAACGTCCACACGATGAATCCATTGTGTTTCGCATTTAAGTAATTTTATAGTATGATCTCCACCATGTCTAGATTGTGGGACGTAATCTATCATCCTATATTTGAGACTGGCTAGGCTATGACCCTTCTCAGCAAAGTGGCGTGCCACTGGCTGTTCACTTGTACTGCTTGCAATAGCAAGTCTAATTGCATGCCGATGGGCTGCCATCCCCTCCTGAAATTTGCATTGAATTTTCCCAATATAGGAAAGCCCGCAGGGGCAAATCATCTGACACACCACATACACACTATTACAGTCCAAGTGATGCCTGATTTGATAAGTTTTGCCAGAATGAGGATGAATACATTTGTCACCCTGGATCAAAAATTGCAGGTGGTGCATCCACATCTAAAACACCCCCATTTCTTGTGAGACAAAAAGTGACGGGGTTTAATTAGCTCCGAGTCAGTAATATCTGTATGGACCAACAGATACCTTAGATTTTGTCCTCTAGAATAACAAGGCATAATGTTACTCTCAGTAAGATTCAATGCATCATCTGGTTTAATCATAGGCCAAAGATTTTTAGCAGTTCTAGAGATGTCTTTAGATAAACAATTACATCTATTGACAAACGGCAAAGTCTGAGTGGGTAATCTATGAGATTTTTTTCCGCCGAAGATTCTCCCTTTTTATTGCCATTACTTTATTTTTTGAGGAAACAAGAGCTTTATGATCATATCCTCTTGACAAAATTTCTTTGATAACTGCTTCAATTTGAATTTCAGCAGAAGCATTAATGTGACGTATTCTGATCATTTGTGAGAAGGAAAGACCCATTTTGAGCTCTCTAGGATGGCCACTACTCATATGCAACAGCATGTTGTGGTCAGTCTCTTTAAAGCAAACTGCAGTGCTAATACCATCAGCACCAATAGTGACTAAAAAATCCAGAAAGCTCAATTGGCTCTGACTCATATTAACCGCTAACTGAACCGAACTGTCAGAGGCATTATGTGCCTCAATGATCTGTAGAAATGCTTCTTTAGTATCACTCCATATGACAAAAATATAATCTGTAAAACGGGTGTATAATAAAACATGAGACTTGATTGTATCATCTGTAAAGAAAATGTCATGTTCAATATCAAACATAAAACAATTTGCATAAGCTGGGGCCACTGAGGACCCCATCGCACAACCTGTCTTCTGTAAATAAACCGAACCATCAAAAAAAAAAATTTTTGCCAAAATAAATTCAAGAAGCTGCAATAAAAAATGCACATATGATACTGAAAGATCATTGTCCTTCATCAAAAGATTCTTCACTGCATCCATTCCCAAACCACGTAGAATCACAGTATGGAGGCTGGCAACATCGATACTAATGAGCCATGCTCCAATCGGTATCGGACCAACATTGAACAATTTATTAAAAAATAGTGGTATCAAGAAGAAAATTCTCATGTTTCTGTACCAGGAGCTGCAGAATAGAGTCCAACAATACTGCTGATGGTTGCAAGAGTGAGTCCCTTGCAGAAATTATTGGACATTCTGGGGGGATTAATTCCTTTATTGACCTTGGGTAACATATGCATCAAGGGGACAACAGGAAAGTCAGGCAGGAACAGATCATACAGCTCCTCATGTAAGATATACATATCCTTAGCCATCAAAAGACAGTCCTGATGTTCCCTTATATCAGGATACAAAAGAGCATTAAAACTTCCTACCTTAAATACCAAACACCAGTGCACTTGCCGCGGCCGATGGCGGTATTCCAAACCCGGTCAATCGCATCCAATTTACATAATTGCGCACAATGCATGAGACGTCAGTGACATATCATCACCATAACAACAAACAATCATATAGAGACTGGGAAAAAACAATACACCAATATGTAGCTAAAAAGCCAATAAAGATACTTTCCAAAAAGCTACAATGTTGCGCAGCTTCACGGGTCCTCAGGCACATGTTGCTAATTCAAAGAACCATGTAATAAACGCTACAGGTGCAACTAAATAAAGATCTAACAACAATAACATACCAAAGCACATCAAACTAGCAAACCATGTAGCCTCTACCCGGAATAGTTAACAAATAACATTTCATTAAGATGTAAACAGAATATAGTGCAAAAAAAGAAAGAGAAAGGTATTACTACTACTAATGAAACTATATCATCCATTAGAATAAGTCAAGAACAATTATGATGGTAAAAACAGGGTTTACAAGATAATAATTAAACCTTAATTGAAACAAGAAAAAGAGTGTTTAGTGGTCTTAAAAAAGGAATGAATCGGGTCCAGTCATTAGGAGGACTCGATTCATTCCTTTTTTAAGACCACTAAACACTCGTTTTAAAACCTATTTGTGCTTTTAGTCATCCTACCATTACCTGTATGAGCCACACTATTTGGCCACACTAATTTGATGTGTTCATAGTAATTTCTGACCCAGTGCACTTCCACACAGGAAGTAAGGTCATAATTGATACCTGTAATGGAGACAGGTATATAAGACAGTACACCTCAGTGGACACTTACCCCTTGTTGAAGTCAGATTGACGAAACGCTTTGGGTAGCCTTGCCTTGATCCTCCATAATAAGATAAGCCTCTATTTTTATTTTATTTTTTACATTTTATGATACTGGATCACATATATAACATTCATGTGTTATACTTTTTATTAATATCTTTTACCATACCATCCGCATGCACATTACTATTTTTTATGTAATAATCCTTTTAAGCAAATTTCCTTCTTTTTAAGTGAAAACTGCTTATATACAGTGACATAATGACCTGTTCCCTTATATTATATATTGTAATTTTTTATCGCAATTGTTGAAATAAATAATTAATGTTTTAATCTGCATAGAAACATCTTTCTAGTCCATATATATCTTTTTTTAACTAGTTAGGTTATCTTCCAAGTATTTTCCAAATGGTACACCATTGGTCGCTGAATCCCTAGTATATATCTACATATATATATATATATATATATATATATATTAGTCTGAGAGCCCAGCACTCACATTAGTGTAAGTTCATTCACCTCTATACATCAAAACATAAATAAATAATGGGGTTTTAGTTCAAGGATTGTATGATGGATTTAAACTTGCAACCCAACTTCCCCAGACCCTATCTCAATGCAAGTCATACTCTATCACCATGACTTTTACAACCTGGCCATTGCTATCACATCAGAGACAAACTGTGCTTCCAGGTTTAAAGCTCACCTGCCAACTAATTTATGGCTTATAAAGGTGAGTTAGTCATCCACACAGTTTACAAATTACCACTGTGCTCCTTATTTCTGGATATGGAGACTGCAGTGGGTCCCTGTATATGTATATCTTAGGTTAATTTTAATTAACCTTTTCTGTGATCATATTTTCTCATGCACCCCTTCTAAGCTCATTTACTCTTAACCTGTGTCAGCTGCTTCCCTAGTGGTAATTTGTAAGCTGTGTGGGTGACTGACTCACCTTTAAAAGCCATAAGATAGTTGGCAGGTGAGTTTTAAACCTGGAAGCACAATTGTAATTAGTCTCTGATGTGATAGCAATTGCCAAGTTTTAAAAATCAAAGTGATAGAGTAGGACTTGCAGTGAGTTGGGGTCCCGTGAAGTTGGGCAGCAAGCTTAAATTCATTGTACAATCCATGAACCAAACCCCATTATTTTTTTATGTTCTGATGTATAGAGGTGAATGAACTTACTAAGATGAGTGCTGGGCTCTTGTTGTAATATTATTTAAGCAATGTGATCACAGGCCATTGTACCCCGGCCTTGGGGTGATGGGTGCAGGTGTGCACCCCATTTCTGGGTATGATGAGTGTGGTGGTTCCCTGTATATATGTGTGTGTATGTGTGTGTGTGTGTATATATATATATATATATATATATATATATATATATACAGTATATGTATATATTTGCTTACCTGTAAATTGTTGATAAAGTACTGTAGAAGCTAAATTATCAACAGGCACTGTCACATTGGCAGTAGATGGAGATCTGTACACAAGATGAATCTCTGATAAATCCATCTGATGAATCCTCTGATGAATCCACCCTCTCTAGTTTAAATCTGAATGGCATTTGTAACCAATATGTCATCACAAAAATCTGCATGACAGCCAGAGAGATCATGTGAGTTAAATAGACTATCTTTGCCTAATTACAGATTCTTCCTATAGCGCAAGACTGTCAAAGAATACAAACTCCTTTGCACACTGTATTAAAATGTTTTCCACAGTGTATTATTGCTAGCTAACTTCCAGCTTGTATGTTGTCTTCCAGAAAAATATATTCTGTTTATAAATTGGTGATGGTAATTATTAAATCTCACAGCATGCTGTCATTGGTGAATGTGTTTAAGTAACCTAACAGTACTGAGCTTATTCTAATTTGCCACTACTGTATCTACAAATTAAATGGTAAAACTAGCTACAAACTCAAATCCTGTCACAATAATCTATAAAACAAATGAAATAGGATTATTCAAGGAGTGTCAGTCTTGCCAAAAGGCAGCAAATGATTCTGGTGAAGACTGACATGAAGATATAGTACTGAGAAAACACCCTTCAGCTGTATGACATTTTTCTTACATTGAGTGTAAGGATAATTATTGCGCTAAAGTATCTTTAAATTGTCATCTAACAAAGTCTTTCTCAAAAGGGCGGACAGCTGTAAGTCAAGGTAATTATCTACAGTTTAAGCACCATAGGGAATTCATACTAAGTTGCACAGCAACAATGTACATATTTATAATTAGCGCACATGTCAGCAACATAACATTTTATCTGACGCAACAGAGAAGTCAGACAAATGAATTTAATAATTTTTAATTATTTATATTTTGGGGGTATTAACCATGTACTGTACTTGACTGCAATAAAGTACTGCATCTTAATACAAAACCAGTTATCATTATGGAACCTACTGTTATCTGTTAAATTCAATTTAAATTATATTAATTTATATGAATGGGTACAATCAGTGAACACATTTCAGACAATGCCAGACTTTATCCATGAAAGTCACCATACTGTACTTTATCGAGACCGGTCACTGTCAATTAATTCATGTACCTCTTACAAAGAAATGAGCTGACCATTTTCAACCTTGTATGTTTCATCCATTCTGTTTTTGTAAACTTTCTATTGACACGTCATTATACAAACGGTATAATGACACAACTATTTTGGCAATTTTTTTTATCAAAAGCTGTTCATTCACCCTTTTGAAGCCAGATGCACTTTTAAGAAGAAGGTGCTTCTTTATTATACATCATTGTTAGTCATGACAGTGTGAGTTTGGGGGTAAATTTACTAAGCAGGGAGTTTGAAATCTATGTGATTTTGTTAAGAAATGTATATGGACCCCTCAATGATTATTTTTGTTTTTTGTTTTTGGCAAAACCACCCTCAAGTGTTTTGATTCGGATTTGGTTTTGCATTCCTTTAAAATTTATTTTTTTTAAAAGGCAAAATCATGTCATTTTTATGTATTAACATTATAAATACAATTCATTTCCAGTCATTTTGAAATGATTTTGATGACCTCACAGTTCACAATATTGCTTTAGTCAATATTGGCCAAATGCTGCACTGAGCTAACTGACTACTAAGCATCAGGGCAGTGGCACAAACAAACACATGGCAACTTAAAAGAATATAGCACATTTATGAAATGTAGTGGCATAGCAGTGGCAAACATGATGACAGTTTAAATAAGATACAGTATATAACCCCATAGAGTGTTTTCCTGTATGAAGAACTAGATCAGAAGCCCAAGGCGAGTACAGGTAAATGCAGGATGAGTAACACTATTTATATAGTGGAAGCCAGATAAAGCATGGATTGATTGATTGATTGATTGATTGATTGATTGATTATATGATCAGAAAACCAGTTATCACTACAACAAAAAGAAAAAGAAGAGACATGAGACTGGTAGACATGTAGTGTGTAAGCCAGGTAATACTTTCCATTGATTAATTTTATTGATTGGTTGGTTAATGATTAAATGAACAGAGAAGCAGTTATAACTATAAGGAATGAAAAACAGAGACAGGGGCATGGCAAACTTATGTGGGGAAGCCAGGTAAATCAAGTCATTGATTGATTGATTGATTGATTGACTGTACAAAGAGAATAGCAGTTATCACTATTAAGAAAAGAATAACTTACTTTCACACACATCATCATCCTACTGAACTCTATCAACTTCTTCTTGTCCAACACATTCATCATCAACATTCTCAGTATAATCAGATTCACAAATATCCTCCTATCATGTTGCAGTTAGCACAAAGTAGTATTCTCGATTTTCATATCTACTGTAAACCATCACCATCCTTACTTTTACTTCTACTCATCCCCATGTTTGCAGATGGCTCAGAAATGGTGGATGGAGGCTCCTCTATGATTACAGTGTCAGAATCAGAAATGTCAGACAAAGACACAGCAATTCTGGACACCCTTAGACTTTCCTTAGGGATTTGTGAAGTTTGTGCACACACAGTTTATTCTTCAGCCTTAGTGATCTTTTTGTGTACTAATTTGCCAGTTTTAATTGTGACACATCTAGACCGAGATGGTGTTGAATCAAGGTTACAGAAGATGCCTGACTGCATTTGGCCTTGGCTTTCACAATAAGCATTCTAGAGCATGAAACAGCAGTGGCAAAACCACAACTCACAAAGAAAGGCCATGGTCTGAGCCTTTCCTTGCCACTGAGTGTGGTATATGGCATGCTGGCAATTTTTAAAATATTTGGCAGTCATTTCTCCTGTTATACTTAGAGGTGATGTTTTCTTGACCATTGTGAAATAAAGTTTAGATTTGACCCTTTGACCACCTTTAGTAGATGTTTAGGAAGTACTATGACTGGCACAGCACCAGTACTGGGTTGCTTCTCCTCTTATATCGACTAATCCAAAATTGGTTTTATTTTTTAATACCACGACAGGAGTAAAACTACTGTAGTTGAACTTAACTGCCACAACACCAAGTGAACATACAATGAGACAGGGAAAGAAGGGACGACTGTTACCTTTACTATGTAGTTTTATTAAAAGACTGGAGAATTTCTATTTTGTTCCATTTATGGTTTTTGGGGTGCATATGGTTTGAAAACAACTGCACACAGTCACTGATACTATAAATGTTTTTAGTTTAATTCTACAATAGTAAGTTAGACAATTATTTTTACAAGCCCTGAATATGAAAAAGTCTTCTTTGCAATAATTATTTTCTAGCAAAGATGGCAGGGATACCACACACTCAGCAACAACCCTAATACATGCTCGATCTCAATAATGCAGCATGTATAATTACTTTATATAATTAATGTATATCATTTGTTAAGTTAATTATAAAGAGTATTTTTGGACAGACAATCACAAAATCAACACTGTCTATGACCAGTCTCACACAGTACACAAAATTGCAGAAGTTTCCTTGAGGAAAAAAAGAAAAGTGCTGTTTCATATATCAAATAAGAGCCATTTCGTTTTTTTTACTTTTGAATTTTAAACCAAACACACAGTGAGCATTTCCAGGTTTGAGTGTGCAGTGTGTGTGACAAACACACATACATATACTGTAAATGATACCTGTAGCCAATCATACTTCCCAGGCACTTACTCTGGCACTTATGTCTCCAGCCACCTACTATTATAATAGACCCTAAACTAATTTCTAGTGGAACCCTAATGGTGCTCTGATGGTGTTTTTTTATATATATTCACATAGGTCCTGCACTCTCATGAATTTCTTGTGCAACTTTCATGGTGCTCCCGATGGATCCAAAGGAATGGTCCACTTAATATACATATAAAACCACCTGATGGAGCAGAAGGAGCACTCTCTGTAAATAACCAAAAATTAATCACTGAAAGGTCAAAGTTTTATTGCACGTATCCTCAACATTTCTTGATGTTTCGATTCACAAAGAATGAATCTTCATCAGGAAAAGGCTTTTCAGTTCACACATATTAATAGATCAAACATATATGATTCAAATGAATTTCAGCATCTATACAAAAAAGACAGAAAAAAACACAAAGCAAATCAAACCAAAGCCTGCCAGGCAGTGGCGTTTCTAGAGAGGAGGGGACCCGTGTGCAGACTCCGTGTGTGGGCCCCCTCCTCTCCTGTAGCCATCACCGCTACTGCTAGCGCTCCCAGTGCTGAGAGTCTGGCACAGAGTCTACAGCGCATGTGCAGGACTCTGAAAAATGGCCGCCGCATAATTTTTCTGGAGTCTTGCGCATACGCTGTAGACTCTGGTACTGTGCACTCAGTGCGCTATCAGCAGTGGTGATGTCTACAGGAGAGGAGGGGGCCCACACACAGTCGCTGATGGATGCCAGAATGGTAAGTGTAGAAGAAATGGGTGCAGGGTGTGCGGTGTGGGCCCCCTCTGGACCCAGGGGCCTGTGTGCTCCGCACACACTTCACCCATTATAGATATGTAGTCCTGCCAGGCCACCTCAGTGATACATAGCCAACATAGCTGGACACCTCCACCTTATTATGATAGCTGTTAAATCACAATTCACCGTGGTGTAATCACATACCAGATGTATAACTTACTTCTGATAACAACAGTAAGAGCCCAACAAATGACCTTATCAACATGGGACTAGAATATGGACTGCTAGCCCATATCAGAACAAACTACTTATAAAGTACTTATTATGCAGGTCTGGCTCAATACCACAGAGTTGCCATAGTGTGGTGAAGTATACCACTTACTCCTTATTACCTCTGCATGTTTCCAACAGTATTCCTCATCCATTTCAGAACACAGCCAGAGACTGCCAGCATGCCTCTAGATAAATATTCAATAAATGACTTACAAACAACATTCATGTGGCAATATAATCCAAAGATAAATATAAGGATCACTTACGGATTACTGATTACCAAAGGTACAACTTAATACCTGCCGAGCATAGAACAATAACGAATAGGGATTTAACTGCAAAATAAGTAAAAACCAATCAGTTATCATAGTCCACAGAAACACCACATGTCTATCCATAAACAAAGCACTCACATATCGTGGAGTAAATGTCCTGATCCATGCTGGCAGTATATGGGTCAGTGCTGACAGGGTATTTATAAGGAAACACACAGGAAGTGCTCATAAAACTGGAAGTACTGCTATGTGCAATGAAATATAACACCACTGTACAGTGTATTTAAACATGGCCCCTTGGCCTCAGTGTCAACTGTAGTGACAGGCTACTCAGTAAGCCATTTCAGCATATAACCGTCTAAAACAACAGCTTTCAGTATTTAATTGTTTGGATAGTCCCATTTGGTTTACCTATACCATTTCCACTACTGAGATAAACTTTCTTGATGTATCCATTTCCATCAAGGATAGCACACTTGTGACTATACTTTATCGTAAACCGACTGATAGGAATGTAATTTTACAAGCCAACAGTCATCATCCGCCTGCGCTGAAAGTAAATCTTCTGGTTTACCTTTGGGTAATGAGAATAAACTCTGATGCCGACACTAGGGATATCCAACTCATGGAGATTCGTGAGAGTTTCCGCGCATGAGGCTATTCAGTTAAAACTTTGGACCACTGTTTAACTAAAGCCAAACAAATCTTCTCCAAAGGGAACACTAAGAAAAATAAGGCAGCCAACTGTATGTTATTTTCCACCTAATATGATAACTGCTCAAGTCTGGTTCAGAAAACCATTCACAAGCATTGGCCCATTGTAGACTCGGACCCAGGACTTCCATTTGCTAAGATGAGACCACCCATGGTAGCATATCGTAGGGATCCCAATTTAAAACAATTGCTCATGTGACCCACATTAAACCCTGAAAGGACCCTTGATCACACACAGCTTATGAAATCCAAGCCTGGACGTTTTTCCTGTGGGAGTTGCACTACGTGTAGGGTGATGATTACAGGTCCATACTTCACGCATCCCCACACGGGAAGAAAAATGAATATAGCCTATCATCTTCATTGCCATCTGGATTTCGTGATATATATCCTGATGTGCCCATGTGGCCTATATTACGTAGGACTCACCACACGCCCCTTCAGAGATCGCATGGCAAACCACCGGTTGTCCATCCATTCTTCTAACCAGACAAACTGACAAGCCAGTGGCTCGTCATTTTGGAAATCATAAACATCAAGTACTGTAGCTGCTTTAAAATGCAAACTAATAGATTATATCCCTCCCCTCCCACTAGGTGGGGATCGTGTTTTGACATTAAAACAGAGAGAATACTTTTGGATACACAAGTTAGATACAGCATCTCCGTGAGGCATGAATGAACATAACAGCTTAAACATCTTTTTGTAAATTAAATTAACACTACAAGTATGTGTTCATGTCAGCAGTTATCTTTGTTGTGTATACATATGCAGGGATACATATACTGACTAATTGTATGCAAATGTATGCACATATGAATTGTATTCTACCAATGTAAAAAGTAAAATTGTGTCTTTTTCAATATTTGGGCATTTTACATTGTTCTACTGAGGTTTAGTTTAGTTTATCCTGCGAGGTCACCCAGTGCCAATAGTCCCCCTCTGATAGAAAATATTTTGTGTTCCTTTATATGGGTGTTCACAGCTGTAATCTACTTGATCACACTGATATTGATACTGCTGACATCGCGGTAGAACGCGCCGCACTTACGGTCAGCACCGAGGTGGAGTGCAGTACATCACTGTACGCATCACCAGAAGCGTTGCGCCAGTGGGAACTTCCTGTCAGGTGACCCGTGGAACACCGGCGACTTCCGGTCATGGTGTCGGAGCCTTCCAAAAGCTGTTGTTTTAGACGGTATGCTGCAATGGCTTACTGAGTAGCCTGTCACTACAGTTGACACTGAGGCCAAGGGGCTGTGTTTAAATACACTGTACAGTGGTGTTATATTTCATTGCACATAGCAGTACTTCCAGTTTTATGAGCACTTCCTTTATGTTTCCCTACAAATACCCTGCCAGCACTGACCCATATACTGCCAGCGTAGATCAGGACATTAACTCCACGATATCTGAGTGTTTTGTTTATGGATAGACATGTGGTGTTTCTGTGGACTATGATAACTGATTGGTTTTTACTTATTTCTAGAGATTAGCGGATTCGGTTTTACTCAAATTTACTCGGTTCTCAAAACGGCATCTTATTGGCTCACGGACGTCATGTGTTTTGGATAGCCAATCAGATGCCGTTTTGAGAACCAAGTAGAACCGAATCCGCTCATCTCTACAGTTATTTCACAGTTTAATCCTTATTCGTTGTTGTTCTATGCTTGGCAGGTATTAAGTTGTACCTTTGGTAACCAGTAATCCGTAAGTGATCCTTATATTTATCTTTTGATTCTATTGCCACATGAATGTTGTTTGTTAGTCATTTATTAAATATTTATCTAGAGGCATGCTGGCAGTCTCTGGCTATGTTCTGAAATGGATAAGGAATACTGTTGGAAACATGCAGAGGTCATAAGGAGTAAGTGGTATACTTCACCACACTATGGTGACTCTGTACTGAATAGCGATCACATCACGGTGGTGGTATTGGGCCAGACCTGCATAATAAGTACTTTATAAGTAGTTTGTTCTGATATGGACTAGCAGTCCATATTCTAGTCCCATGTTGATAAGGTTCTTTGTTGGGTTCTTACTTTTGTTATAAGAAGTAAGTTATACATCTGGCATTTGATTACACCATGGTAAATTGTGATTTAACAGCTATCATAATAAGGTGGAGGTGTCCAGCAATGTTGTCTATGTATCACTGAGGTGGCCTGGCAGGACTGACGTATCTATAATGGGTGCAGTGTATGCGGAGCACACAGGCCCCTGGGTCCAGAGGGGGCCCACACCGCACCCACTGCACCCATTTCTTCTATACTTACCATTCTGGCATCCATCAGCGACTGTGTGTGGGCCCCCTCCTCTCCCGTAGCCGTCACCACCGCTGCTAGCGCACTGAATGCTAGAGACTCTGGCACAGTGCCAGAGTCTACAGCTCATGCGCAGGACTCCAGAAAAATGATGCAGCAGACATTTTTCGGAGTCCTGCACATGCGCTGTAGACTCTGGCACTGTGCCAGACTCTCAGCACTGAGAGCGCTAGCAGCAGCGGTGATGGCTAAAGGAGAGGAGGGTGCCCACGCACGGAGTCTGCACACGGATCTCCTCTCTAGAAACGCCGCTGCCTGGCAGGCTTTGGTTGGATTTGCTTTATGTTTTTTTCTGTCTTTTTACACCCATAAAACAAGAAGGTTTCCGCCCAGAAACACCCACTTCCTGTCAATCACACTGCGATCACCAGAACGAAGAAAAATCCTCGTAATGCCATGAGTAAAATACCTAACTGTTGAGTAAAATAACTAAGCGCATGCGCTCTGCGAACATTGCGCATGCGCAGTAAGCGACTAATCGCAAAATAGAGAAAAACGGCAATGAGCGAACAACTCGGAATGAGGGCCAAGGTCCCCAAAGAGCACACAATGCAAAGAAGAAAAGGAGGTGCGAGATGGATTTGTCCTTGGCCCCTCCCTCCCACCCACCCTTATGTTGTTTAAACAGGACATGTACACTTTAACAAACCAATCATTTCAGCGACAGGGTCTGCCAAATGACTGTTGCTGAAATGATTGGTTTGTTCGGGCCCCCACCAAAAAAGAAGCAATTAATCTCTCCTTGCACAAACTGGCTCTACAGAGGCAAGATGTCATCCCCTTTCTCCGATTCCTCACCCCTTTCAGTGTTTACACCCTCATCCTCACAGAGTAATAATTCGTCCCCACTGGAATCCAGCATCACAGGTCCTTGTGTACTTCATGGAGTCAATTTCTGGTATAGGTCTTCCTGGAGGATTTTAAAATTCATTTTGATGAACATCATCTTCTCTACATTTTGAGGACGTAACCTCCTATGGCAATCGCTGACAAGATTACCGGCTGCACTAAACACTCTTTCAGAGTACACACTGGAGGGGGGGTGGCAGCTTAGGTAAAAAAGAGCAAGTTTGTGCAAGGGCCTCCAAATTTCCTCTTTTTCCTGCCAGTATACATACGGATGGTCTGACATGCCTACTTGGATGCTGTCACTGATATAATTCTCCACCATTCTTTCAATGGTGACAACATCATATGCAGTAACAGTAGACATGCCATTAATTGTCAGTTCGGACTAGATGTTAAAACTTGCTACTGACTGCCCTGCCTCACCACCAACGGGTTGGCTAGGAAATTTTATTATTTTCCTTGCAGCCCCGGTTGCAGGAGAAAATGAAGGAGGAGCTGTTGATGTGTCACATTCCGCTTGAGCTGACAATTTTCTAACCAGCAGGTCTTTTGAACCTCTGCAGACTTGTGTCCGCCAGAAAGAGAGATAGAATGTAGGCTTTAAACCTAGGATCGAGCACAGTGGCCAAAATGTAGTGATCTGATTTCAACAGATTGTATTCTTTTCTGTTGAAGTACTTGTGAGTTAGTTTTATGGTGTATTGACTTCCATTTGCAGATTTGTCCATGTTTTGCAGTTTAAATCGTGATTTTACTCCCAATTTTGCCTTTAGTAAATCTCTGAGTTTGAATAAAAAAGGCTAAATACTGTATGAGAATGTAATCTCTGGCAAACACAATTCTTAGTAAATTTACCCTTATTTGTATATTAATAGTCTTGTAATGAAAATTGTATGAAGAATTGTGAAGGGATCAATGTATTCTCAAATTGAGTCTACTGGCATTACCTTATTACTGTACATTACTTTTATTTGTTATTTATTGTTGTAAAGATGTGGCCTAGTGTGGAGAAATGTCACTCTGTTCATGTAAAATGTAAAGATATGTCAATCTCCCTCAAGGGCTCACAGTACAGCAGCAGAGAAAAGAAGCGCACGGCATCTATTTACTCAGAGAGAGGGACAGAGGGAGTACCAGCAGCTCCAAGAGTGCTCGGCATGCCCCCCACAGTGGTAAAAGTAGGGGTGTGGCCTGTGGTTACAGCACTTCTGTGAGGCCACGCCTCACAAAGTCACCCCCCCCCCCCAATTTGGGGCTTGTCCCTCATCCCAACTTTCTAAAGTTGGGAAGTATGCTTTAGGACACCAGAAGTCTAGATACAGAGGACTGTCAGTCTCCAGAAACAGCTTGACAACAAAAGGCAGATGTATACAAAACTGAGGTAACAAAACATATCTAAGAGAACAAAAGGGAGCAGATATAGTATGTGTTCTGTTTTAGGAAATAACAACTACAGTATTTCCAATGTAGCAAAAATTTCAAAATTTGTGAAAATATATACAGATATGTCCTCATACATCTTTACTGCAGTCACACCAAGATTTAGATTTATTAAGCTGGAACACTACTTCACTGTACATCTGTTTAAATGTAAAATGATCAGCAACATTTGTAATATAAAATGAGCTTCTAAATACTGCAAGCAATAGGAATATAAATGACCACAATACAATAATAATTTCAACCTTGTCCGTTGCTATAGGCAACACTATAAAGCCCTTCTTTAGTTAAACTATGCAATCTCAACACCTCTTATAAACACTTCAATGTATTATTAAATGAGCTCAATACCATTATATTTCACAGTACTTCTGGTACTTCAATTACTTGTCATGTGAGGAAAGGCCTAACAGTAAGATACACTGTGGCCATATACACAAAGTTGGGTATTTGTGTAATCACATAAAATACCTGAGGATGTAATAATTCAAGTACTTTCACAAAATATCTTAAATAACCTTTACAGACAATAATGCAATTTAAGACTAGCAATATACGCAGTAAATCTGCAAGTACAATAAGTCCCATAAGTATTACTTAACCTTTGCAAGGAAAGTTCTGCTATAGGACACATTAACCTCAGAGTCCTTGCTGGCTAGCTCTTACGTTGGTGCACATAAAGTTGGGGGTAACAGGCACCTGTAAGTTAAAAGGCTCAGTATTGACTGTCTCTGTAAGTAGTTACACTGGGCAGTCCTGTAACTTCTCTTTTAACAAACAACTGTACAATCCTTGCCCAGATAAGATACAACTCTGCGGGTGTCAGTACTGCTGCCACTTAATTTAGGATGGTCTTGTAGGAATAAGTTGCAATGACACCATCCCTTTGTCAATGCTTCCAGGCTGCAGTAATTTAGAATGCACTCTATGCACACTGTAGTTAATGCAGAAGTCTGTACTTACTGCACACTGGGCCTAATTCAGACCTGATAGTAGCCCTGCAAAATTTTTCAGGTATACAATCAGGTACACTGACATGCTGGGGGACAACCAGCACAGAGCTAGTCCACCCTGCATGTCAGGCCCGCCTCCCTCCCCCACAGAAGTACAAAAGCATCGCACAGCGGCAATGCGTTTTCACTTCAGGAGTAGCTCCTGGCCAGTGCAGCTTTTGCATGCTGGCCTGGAGCTACTTGTTTCTGCCTGGGTCACAGCTGCTGCGTGTGACATCACGCAGCCCCTGCGGTCTGCCCCCCGCACGGTCCAGCCACGTCTGCATTGGCCAGACCGTGCCTACAAAATAGTGGCCAAACGCCACCATGCCACACCCACCTGCCCAGTGACCTCCTCTGCCTGTCAGGCAGAGGCCGTTGGTTGTCAGCCATGCACCGGCGCACTGCAGTGCCGGACCATGCACACTTCTAACCTGATCGCTGCGCTGCGATGAACAGCAGCGTGCAATCAGGTCAGAATGACCCCCACTATCAAGCTCAATGGTGATTAGGATCAGACTATTTGCAGACACTGAGGGTTTGATAAATGTCTCTGTAATCTAGTACACAGTCTATTAGATGTAGAATGTACAGTAGTATTGTTATGATTCTGTTCAGAATGCACCTGGGATCAGCTGACCAACTATTCAGTATGCACCTGGTGTCAACTGATCCATATGTGTCTTCCTGTGTTTTCTGTTCCTTAGGCTCTGTGTACATGCAGCTCAGCAGGTGCACAGGGTTTGGAATTAGAGTTAACACTCCCAGCCTGGCCTTGTTCATTGGTTTGTGTGGCTTTTATAAACCAGCTAGCTGAAGTCTCCCTCACCAGTGATATTATACTATTTTCCTGCCAGAACGATCTGTGTTGCCTGGTGTCTAAGTCCAATCTCCTGTCCTTGTTGAGAAGCTTGATCTGCCGGTCCTTGATATCTAGCACCTCCTGTTCTTGCCAGTTTGTGTTTCCAGGACTACCTTAGCTAAGTATTATGGACTTTCACTGTGCCCTGTGGATTCTCTAAGCATTCATTACTTGTGTTTACATACTACTATGGACTTCCTCTATGCCTGCATGTGTTTCTGATTTATTGTGAAAGTCCTGCAATCTAAATACTGTGGATTATTACTCTGGATTCTTGTTCAACTATTTCATTACTCTGCTGCAAGTCTCATTCTGGATAACCATTTACTCTCTGTTCATTTTGTACTTTGGATTGTTACTGTGATTCCTCTGCCATACATTATACCACTGCTTCAATAAAGTACTTAGTATTCCCTCACATCTGTGGACATTCTTTACCTGCAACAGTGATTGTGAAACATTCTGGTCCTGAATTCAAGCCTTGGCTCATAGCTGTGTAATGGCTGTGGTATGGTATGCCGGCGGCCGGGCTCCCGGCGACCAGCATACCGGCGCTGGAAGCCCGACTGCTGGCTTACCGACAGCACAGCGAGCACAAATGAGCCCCTTGCGGGCTCGCTGTTCTCGCCATGCTGCGGGCACGGTGGCGCGCTACGCTATCTATTCTCCCTCCAGAGGGGTCGTGGACCCCCACGAGGGAGAAAAACTGTCGGTATGCCGGCTATTGGGATTCCGGCGCTGGTATACTGTGCGCCAGGATCGCAACAGTTTGCAACCTGAAGACCACCCCTGTGTAACTACTCATCTGCTGTCCATAATCTGTGTTAAAGTATGGTGTAGCACATTCCTGTCTTAAAGGGAGAGTCCATAGTCTGCTAAACTTTAAATTCTGCTACACCTCGCTCAAGTTACTATAGTATTCCACAGTCAAGTCTGGTTAACCATTCATGTGCCACTTTGCATCTGCCTGCACCTCCAATGTTTATTCTCTTCTTGTAATTCACCTGCCAAACTTTAGAGACTGGTGAATTGTAACAAGTATAAATGAGGGGGGTTAAGCTGTATCCTTGATTCTAAGCTTAATGTATATTTATGTAGGGTAGTAGCTGAAGTTGAATACACGTGTGGGTTGGATACGCAGAGCTGCTCCACATTATCTTAGTTCCTCCTTCAGTGTCTTCCTATAGCAGCCTCCAGCCAGCTACCGGTTCCCAGCATTTTTGTCTGCAGCACCTGTGTGGCTATTCCTGTCTGCATACATGGCTCTCTCTTTACTCTGCAGTACACTTATCTTAGCAGCAACCATTTAACAGCGTGGCTTTTTACCTAATAGTGAGGCTCTCCAGGCTCTCAACAGCAGGATTTCTATACTCGCAGCAGCCACACTGTAACCCGCATGTCTGCCTTGCTCTGAATCTCTCTCCAATACACCTGTGCTTTCTAAGCTCCACCCAAATAACCTCTGTTTTCTTGCCATGAGTTTGCAAGAGTTGCATGCAGGGTGACCACAGGGTCCTAACTCCCGGCCTTTAACCCCACAGATTCCAGGGTATCACACTTTAGGCAATATACTGGCTTTGTGTCTCTTCCCATCAGTGTTTGTAAAAAAGGAAAAAAAGTAGAGTACTCTGGTGCTTCTATTGCCTATAAGGCGCTAGGGAGAAACTAGGGCTGTCACCATTATGTTCCTTCTCCAGATCCTGGAACCACTTAGTTATGAGTGCTGTGTGGCAACTGCAGGACTGTACCTCTTTACTTGTGCCTGTGGCTGGTACCTCTCAACTGCTTATGCAAGAGCTTGACCTCAGGGTAACAAGCAGAATGTTAGTATTACATTCAACAAAGGGCAGCTGGGTAATTGAATACTACTATATCTCTTTTTTTATCTAGGACACTGTAGAACCAGAGTCTTATAGGAAGAGTAGTAGTTATTGCTATTATGTGGTAGTAAAGACACTAGTATGAAATACTATGCTGTAGTGATTATATAACAAGTTTAAGTATTTTAGTACACAGTTTACAATGGGTTCTACTTCCCTTTTTTTTTTTTTCATTTTGCCACACATGTTGGCAGATGGTAATCCAGCCTTTTGCACCTTTAACCAATCCAGGCTGATTCAAATATCTTGCAAGTGAATCAATTTGGATGTTTTTTCGTCTTATTCTTAATCCCAATGTCAGGGAAATGTCCTTCCTCCCTGTCACACACTGCCATGAAGAGGGGATCAATCTCCTCTCCATCCTGGCACTATTAATTCCTGGCTTTAGGCGAACTACAATAGTGTTAGTGTTTAGCTCCACCCTCCAGGGTGAAGAGTAGTTCTGAGCACCAGTAGACCACCAGGATAAGGAAAACTAAATTTTTAGTATACATATTTTAGTTGCATTATTGTGAATATATACAATGGTACAACACCATTTTGCCGTGTCTCTCTCAAATAATGAGTGAGACCCCCAGTGTATAATAGAAGTAATTAATTATAGTTACGAAAATCATAATCAAAATGATAGGCAATACTAGCACATCCTCAGCAGACATAAAGATCAAAATGCAACACGGGGAAAGGCAAAAAGCATTACACAGAAAGTTGCAACACAAGAGGCAAAATTATATGGCAATAAAGAGAGAACAGAATGGGGCTTTGCCATTCAATGTTTTATTTTGAGATTTGGGCATGTAAGCAGAAAATTTATGAGTTAGAAGTGTTGGCTTCTAAGGGACTGATTAATATCGGCACAATATGCCACTGGATGTTGCTGCAATGTCTGGCTGCACACATACAGTATCAGCTATATACGGCAGTGCCAACTTCTCAATTTCTCTCCAGCACCCCATAGAGGTGAGAGGTGCCACTCCAGAATGGCACATGGTGCTCATATGTCCATTTGAATTCCCCCTTAGTTTGCAGATTTGATATAATATTTATGAACTAAATAAGATAAAGTAAAAATTATATATATATATATATATATATATATATATATATAATATTGCAAAGGTGCGGCACTCATGCTAGTCTCATAAAGAAATGGACTACTGTCCTCAATTCTTCTTCAACGTTTCAATTTATTTGTCAAATTGTCATCAGGAAATGATACAAATACACACAAGTACCTTAATATATACATACCGTGCAGGGCTCAGGGACCAGTCAGGCGGGAAAATCACCCACGCCGCCAGTGTGTGAGTCATTCTGACGTCATTAACAATGGACCACCAAAGGTCTCATATGACGTCAGTGTGAATGTGATTGCTATAGCAACCATAAACAGTGTTCATACATAGATAAAAATTAGAAATCCACTACACCGACCACATAAAACAAATACAATATACTAAAACTTCACTTATACTGAATGAAAGCAGCAGTCATTTACGAACAATGGCAAGTTTAGCAGTGGAAGACAAAACTTATCATCAGAAGCAAAATGTGTTAAAACGTAACATTTGTATTCAACAATCTGCTACTATTATCTCCACCATTCTGATACATTAATCATATGAATTTAGATGTTAAAGAGAGATAATTACTGAATGATATATTACATTATACCTGCAATTGAGATTGAAACACCGCAATCCAATTATGTATAACATACACCCAGATGGAATTAACCCTTTGCGGTATTATTGTTAATCAGGCATGAATCACGTTCGAGCTACTCATTACTGAACATATATGAATCATAAGCTCCCGATTTTTACCGTAAACTCGAATATGTGATACATTCGTTTAACCCTTTAGGAGACATGACATTCAGGCGGTGTATCCATCTCGCCTCTAGACGTAACAGCTTTAATGGTCTGTTACCTCCCCGTACACAAGGTAAAACCATATCAATCATTCAATATCTCAGGCTTGTCAACGAATGGTGTTTTTCAGCAAAGTGACGCGGTACTGGCTGATCACTAGTTCCAGAGGCAATTGCTTCCCGGATTGCTGTTCTGTGATTCCCCATTCATTCCTTGAATTTCGATTCGGTCTTGCCTATATAGCTAAGGCCACAAGGGCACACAATTTGGTAAATTACAAAGATAGAGTTGCACGTAAAGTGATATCGAATTCTGTACGGTTTTCCTGTGTGGGGGTGATAGAATACATCTCCAGTCAACAAAAACTGGCAGCTTACACATGTACATTTAAAGCAGCCATTCTTAGTGTGGCCAAAAATGCCCGATTTTTTACTTAATCTTGTTATATCCGTTTTCACAAGAATGTCTCTCAGACTACGGCCACATTTATAACAAGGCATTAATCTATACTCCTGTAGCCCTAAAGTGGGGTCACTCTGTATAATCGGCCAGTTATTTTTCGCTATTTTTTTAACTGTCTCAGATGAAGTGTTAAATGTACTAACCCAAGGGATACATTTAGTCTGTTTATCCTTAGTTTTAGATTTATTGAGCAACAATGTTCTATCCATAGCTAATACTCGCTTTTTGTCTCTCATTAAAGATTTTTTATCGTAACCACGTTGTAAAAATTTCTGTATTAATATATCGATTTCTTGTTCTGCAACCGCATAGACGCTATTAATTCTGTGTATGCGGATCATCTGGGAGTACGGTAAGCTGTTAATCATAGCTCGAGGATGACAACTCTGAGCTTTTAAAAAAGTGTTCCTATCAGTGGGCTTTACGTACAGGCTGGTATGAATGCGTTTGTCCCTTAATGTTACTTTAACATCTAAGAAATTAACTGTACTTTGAGATATTGTGTGAGTGAATTTAATAGGACTGAGAGATTGATTGTGCATCTCTATTAATGACAATAAAATTGTCACATCACCATGCCAAATAAGGAATAAATCATTTATGAATCTTGAAAACTGTATGATATGCTGGATAATATCCCAATCTGAAAAGAATAAAGCGTTTTCTACCATAAACATAACAATATTGGCATACGCCGGAGCCATCGAGCTACCCATTGCGCAGCCTTTTACTTGCAGAAAAAACTGATTGTTATACAAGAAAAAATTGTTATGCAAAATCAGATCCAATAATTGCAAAATAATGGTTATTTTATCAGCAGAATAATCACTCTTAGCATTCAAAAAGATTTTCACAGCCTCTAATCCAAAGGAATGTGGTATTGATGTATATAAATTTACCACATCTAAACAAACCAACCAATATTCAGTATCATTAATCACCACTTTATTCAATTTATTCAAAAAAGCTGTTGTATCAAGTAAAAAATAACTCTCTTTTTGAATCAATGGTTGTAAAAGTGCGTCTAACAGTGTAGCCACCGGTTGAAACAATGAATCTTGTGCTGATACTATTGGACGTCCAGGTGGCGGGTTTAACCCTTTATGGACTTTCGGTATTGTATAAAATATGGGTATAACCGCAGTAGCGGATCTTGCCACGGGCAAGCAGTACTTTTGCCCGGGGCGCCGCCTTCCGGAGGGCGCCGCACCAGGGCAAGATCCGCTGCTGGTGTGTGCCCCCTGCTGCCCGCTGCCCGCTGCCCCCGGCCGCCACCGCTGGGAAGGGAAACTAGACGCGTACGCGTCTAGTTTCCCTTGCTGGAGAGGTCCTTTACTGTGCGGTGCGCGATGACGTCATCGCGCACCGCACATCAATTCAGCTGTACAGGGGGCGTAAATGACCACGCCCCCTGTACAAAGCCATGCCCCCTAAAGCCGCCCGGGGCGACACAAACCCCGGAGCCGGCCCTGTATAACCGGATAGGCTGGAATAAGAAGTTCTTTTACATCCTCAGTTATCAAACCACAATCTAAGGCAATGCATAATAAATCAATTAGCTGCTGTCTACATATTGCCAAAGGATTTCTGTGTAACTTAATATATACATCTGTGTCCCCTAATTGGCGAAGTATTTCAGAGTTATAGTATTGCCAATCCTGTAAGACCATGGCCCCGCCTTTATCCGCCTGCCTGAATACCAGTTCATGGTTTCTTTCCAATGATTTAAGGGCTTCCCTTTCCATTTGGGTTAAATTGGGATGCTGATTGTTACTATTCCTTTTTATATCAGCATGTGTTTTATGTTCCAACAAGCGCATGTATGTCTTTATACTGTGGTTGTTAAACACCGGATCAATTTTGGACTTCTGTCTAAATTTTATTAATTGTTGTGGATTGTCCCAGATGAATCCTCACTCTGTCCAAAGTACTCTTTTAACCGTAAAATCCTTGCTAACTCGTATTTTTCAATGTTCCATTGGAATTCATCCAACCCAGTGCTTGGAACGAAAGATAGACCCTTTGATAACACAGAGATCTCACTGTTACTCAAAGTATGGGATGAAAGATTGAAAATTAAACTCTCTTGTTCGCGGGGGGTCTGCCGTGACGCTTGGTGCTGCCTTTTATACTGTCCCCCCGTCTGGTTCTATTCCTTTTGTTTTTCCTAAAGGGACTGTGGTAGTTACTCTGGAACGGGTGTCTAAAGGGGTGGCAGGTCTTCTACGTTGTTGCGGTTGCCCATCCTCACTATTGGATCCCTCATTTTCCACCGACGAATCAGTATCAAAGCGTGTCATTTTTTTATTGTTATGAAATTTTTTGTTATGTCTAAAGAAAGGGCGGCGGGGTTCATTGTGATTCTTCCCACTTAACCATCTATAGACAGTATGCGTATCATAATCATTCTCCACTTTAGTGCGCTTTTCTTTCTTAAACTGTAACAAATCACATTTGTAAGTGGCTATTTGTTGTTTTAAACGATCCAACCAATCTAAGCTTTGATCAGTGGTTAATGTAGCCAAATTAACCGATTCAAAACTTGAAATTTTTTATTTTTTCTTTGATAATCTGCAACTCCTTTGTCGACTGTTCTACTACCAAAATCATTAAATCAAACAAACAACGGTTTAAGATACCAATCCAACGCTTACAAAATTGGGGATCGAAGCATCCAATGGTTGGACAATTTCGTACCCTAAAGCCTCGTGGGATCATTTTGCTCTTATAATAATCGCTCAGTGACACTCCATGAAGGAAAAAATATATCTCCTTCTTTTTAAGACGTAGCAAGTCTCTGTAAATTATTTCAGGAGAAGCTGTTTCTGTCTCATCATTAATAGCAGTATTGTATAGTATAGATTAAATCTCAGATTCTGAAAATGTATATACATTGTCTTTAGCATAATGAAATTGTGAAATAAGATCACTTATCTCTCCTCCTTCTGCCATCATCACCAAAACCGTAGACTCCTGCAATCCACCAACAAGTGCAGTTCGGAATCCACCGTGTTTAAAAACAATCTGATATATCCATAAATATCAGTCAATCACTGTCCCTTCATGGCATATGATTACAAATTGGCAGGGTGCCTTGACAAAGTACCCACTACTTTGGTGTCTACTCATGTATTTGGATGCTGCGGTCCGGCACTCCCTGTAAGCCTTTTCAGATGCCTGTCGCTGGTGCCATCACAGTGTAGATTCCATAATATTGCAAAGGTGCGGCACTCGTGCTAGTCTCATAAAGAAATGGACTACTGTCCTCAATTCTTCTTCAACGTTTCAATTTATTTGTCAAATTGTCATCAGGAAATGATACAAATACACGCAAGTACCTTAATATATACATACCGTGCAGGGCTCAGGGACCAGTCTGGCGGGAAAATCACCCACGCCGCCGGTGTGTGAGTCATTCTGATGTCATTAACAATGGACCTCCAAAGGTCTCATATGACGTCAGTGTGAATGTGATTGCTATAGCAAACATAAACAGTGTTCATACATAGATAAAAATTAGAAAACCACTACACCGACCACATAAAACAAATACAATATACTAAAACTTCACTTATACTGAATGAAAGCAGCAGTCATTTACGAACAATGGCAAGTTTAGCAGTGGAAGAGAAAACTTATCATCAGAAGCAAAATGTGTTAAAACGTGGCCGTAGTCTGAGAGACATTCTTGTGAAAATGGATATAACAGGATTAAGTAAAAAATCGGGCATTTTTGGCCACACTAAGAATGGCTGCTTTAAATGTACATGTGTAAGGTGCCAGTTTTTGTTGACTGGAGATGTATTCTATTACCCCCACACGGGAAAACCGTACAGAATTCGATATCACTTTACGTGCAACTCTAGATTTGTAATTTACCAAATTGTGTGCTCTTGTGGCCTTAGCTATATAGGCAAGACCGAATCGAAATTCAAGGAATGAATGGGGAATCACAGAACAGCAATCCGGGCAGCAATTGCCTCTGGAACTAGTGATCAGCCAGTAGCGCGTCACTTTGCTGAAAAACACCATTCGTTGACAAGCCTGAGAAATCAAATGATTGATATGGTTTTACCTTGTGTACGGGGAGGTAACAGACCATTAAAGCTGTTACGTCTAGAGGCGAGATGGATACACCGCCTAAATGTCATGTCTCCTAAAGGGTTAAACGAATGTATCACATATTCGAGTTTACGGTAAAAATCGGGAGCTTATGATTCATATATGTTCAGTAATGAGTAGCTCGAACGTGATTCATGCCTGATTAACAATAATACCGCAAAGGGTTAATTCCATCTGGGTGTATGTTATACATAATTGGATTGCGGTATTTCAGTCTCAATTGCAGGTATAATGTAATATATAATTCAGTAATTATCTCTCTTTAACATCTAAATTCATATGATTAATGTATCAGAATGGTGGAGATAATAGTAGCAGATTGTTGAATACAAATGTTACGTTTTAACACATTTTGCTTCTGATGATAAATTTTGTCTTCCACTGCTAAACTTGCCATTGTTCGTAAATGACTGCTGCTTTCATTCAGTATAAGTGAAGTTTTAGTATATTGTATTTGTTTTATGTGGTCGGTGTAGTGGTTTTCTTATCTATGTATGAACACTGTTTATGGTTGCTATAGCAATCACATTCACACTGACGTCATATGAGACCTTTGGTGGTCCATTGTTAATGACATCAGAATGACTCACACACCGGCGGCGTGGGTGATTTTCCCGCCTGACTGGTCCCTGAGCCCTGCACGGTATGTATATATTAAGGTACTTGTGTATATCTGTATCATTTCCTGATGACAATTTGACAAATAAATTGAAACGTTGAAGAAGAATTGAGGACAGTAGTCCATTTCTTTATGAGACTAGCACGAGTGCCGCACCTTTGCAATGTTATGGAATCTACACTGTGATGGCACCAGCGACAGGCATCTGAAAAGGCTTACAGGGAGTGCCGGACCGCAGCATCCAAATACATGAGTAGACACCAAAGTAGTGAGTACTCTGTCAAGGCACCCTGCCAATTTGTAATCATATGCCATGAAGGGACAGTGATTGACTGATATTTATGGATATATCAGATTGTTTTTAAACACAGTGGATTCCGAACTGCACTTGTTGGTGGATTGCAGCAGTCTACGGTTTTGGTGATGATGGCAGAAGGAGGAGAGATAAGTGATCTTATTTCACAATTTCATTATGCTAAAGACAATGTATATACATTTTCAGAATCTGAGATTGAATCTATACTATACAATACTGCTATTAATGATGAGACAGAAACAGCTTCTCCTGAAATAATTTACAGAGACTTGCTATGTCTTAAAAAGAAGGAGATAGATTTTTCCTTCATGGAGTGTCTCTGAGCGATTATTATAAGAGCAAAATGATCCCACGAGGCTTTAGGGTACGAAATTGTCCAACCATTGGATGCTTCGATCCCCAATTTTGTAAGCGTTGGATTGGTATCTTAAACCGTTGTTCGTTTGATTTAATGATTTTGGTAGTTGAACAATCGACAAAGGAGTTGCAGATTATCAAAGAAAAAAGAAAAAATTTCAAGTTTTGAATCGGTTAATTTGGCTACATTAACCACTGATCAAAGCTTAGATTGGTTGGATCGTTTAAAACAACAAATAGCCACTTACAAACGTGATTTGTTACAGTTTAAGAAAGAAAAGCGCACTAAAGTGGAGAATGATTATGATACGCATACTGTCTATAGATGGTTAAGTGGGAAGAATCACAATGAACCCCGCCGCCCTTTCTTTAGACATAACAAAAAATTTCATAACAATAAAAAAATGACACGCTTTGATACTGATTCATCGGTGGAAAATGAGGGATCCAATAGTGAGGATGGGCAACCGTAACAACGTAGAAGACCTGCCACCCCTTTAGACACCCGTTCCAGAGTAACTACCACAGTCCCTTTAGGAAAAACAAAAGGAATAGAACCAGACGGGGGGGGACAGTATAAAAGGCAGCACCAAGCGTCACGGCAGACCCCCCGCGAACAAGAGAGTTTAATTTTCAATCTTTCATCCCATACTTTGAGTAACAGTGAGATCTCTGTGTTATCAAAGGGTCTATCTTTCGTTCCAAGCACTGGGGTGGATGAATTCCAATGGAACATTGAAAAATACGAGTTAGCAAGGAATTTATGGTTAAAAGAGTACTTTGGACACAGTGAGGATTCATCTGGGACAATTCCACAAAAATTAATAAAATTTAGAGAGAAGTCCAAATTTGATCCGGTGTATAGACATACATGCACTTGTTGGAACATGAAACACGTGCTGATATAAAAAGGAATAGTAACAATCAGCATCCCAATTTAACCCAAATGGAAAGGGAAGCCCTTAAATCATTGGCAAGAAACCATGAACTGGTATTCAGACAGGCGGATAAAGGCGGGGCCATCATCTTACAGGACTGGCAAGACTGTAACTCTGAAATACTTCGCCAATTAGGGGACACAGATGTATATATTAAGTTACACAGAAATCCTTTGGCAATATGTAGACAGCAGCTAATTGATTTATTATGCATTGCCTTAGATTGTGGTTTGATAACTGAGGATGTAAAAGAGCTTCTTATTCCAGCCTATCCGGTTATACCCATATTTTATACAATACCAAAAGTCCATAAAGGGTTAAACCCGCCACCTGGACGTCCAATAGTATCAGCACAAGATTCATTGTTTCAACCAGTGGCTACACTGTTAGTCGCACTTTTACAACCATTGATTCAAAAAGAGAGTTATTTTTTACTTGATACAACAGCTTTTTTGAATAAATTGAATAAGGTGGTGATTAATGATACTGAATATTGGTTGGTTTGTTTAGATGTGGTAAATTTATATACATCAATACCACATTCCTTTGGATTAGAGGCTGTGAAAATCTTTTTGAATGCTAAGAGTGATTATTCTGCTGATAAAATAACCATTATTTTGCAATTATTGGATCTGATTTTGCATAACAATTTTTTCTTGTATAACAATCAGTTTTTTCTGCAAGTAAAAGGCTGCGCAATGGGTAGCTCGATGGCTCCGGTGTATGCCAATATTGTTATGTTTATGGTAGAAAACGCTTTATTTTTTTCTGATGGGGATATTAGCCAGCATATCATACAGTTTTCAAGATTCATAGATGATTTATTCCTTATTTGGCATGGTGATGTGACAATTTTATTGTCATTAATAGAGATGCACAATCAATCTCTCAGTCCTATTAAATTCACTCACACAATATCTCAAAGTACAGTTAATTTCTTAGATGTTAAAGTAACATTAAGGGACAAACGCATTCATACAAGCCTGTACTTAAAGCCCACTGATAGGAACACTTTTTTAAAAGCTCAGAGTTGTCATCCTCGAGCTATGATTAACAGCTTACCGTACTCCCAGATGATCCGCATACACAGAATTAATAGCGTCTGTGTGGTTGCAGAACAAGAAATCGATATATTAATACAGAAATTTTTACAACGTGGTTACGATAAAAAATCTTTAATGAGAGACAAAGAGCGAGTATTAGCTATGGATAGAACATTGTTGCTCAATAAATCTAAAACTAAGGATAAACAGACTAAATGTATCCCTTGGGTTAGTACATTTAACACTTCATCTGAGACAGTTAAAAAAATAGCGAAGAATAACTGGCCGATTATACAGGGTGACCCCACTTTAGGGCTACAGGAGTATAGATTAATGCCTTGTTATAAACGTGGCCGTAGTCTGAGAGACATTCTTGTGAAAACGGATATAACAGGATTAAGTAAAAAATCGGGCATTTTTGGCTACACTAAGAATGGCTGCTTTAAATGTACATGTGTAATGTGCCAGTTTTTGTTGACTGGAGATGTATTCTATCACCCCCACATGGGAAAACCGTACAGAATTCGATATCACTTTACGTGCAACTCTATCTTTGTAATTTACCAAATTGTGTGCCCTTGTGGCCTTAGCTATATAGGCAAGACCGAATTTAAATTCAAGGAACGAATGGGGAATCACAGAACAGCAATCCGGGCAGCAATTGCCTCTGGAACTAGTGATCAGCCAGTAGCGCGTCACTTTGCTGAAAAACACCATTCGTTGACAAGCCTGAGCTATCGAATGATTGATACGGTTTTACCTTGTGTACGGGGAGGTAACAGACCATTAAAGATGTTACGTCTAGAGGCGAGATGGATACACCGCCTAAATGTCATGTCTCCTAAAGGGTTAAATGAATGTATCACATATTCGAGTTTACGGTAAAAATCGGGAGCTTATGATTCATATATGTTCAGTAATGAGTAGCTCGAACGTGATTCATGCCTGATTAACAATAATACCGCAAAGGGTTAATTCCATCTGGGTGTATGTTATACATAATTGGATTGCGGTGTTTCAATCTCAATTGCAGGTATAATGTAATATATCATTCAGTAATTATCTCTCTTTAACATCTAAATTCATATGATTAATGTATCAGAATGGTGGAGATAATAGTAGCAGATTGTTGAATACAAATGTTACGTTTTAACACATTTTGCTTCTGATGATAAGTTTTGTCTTCCACTGCTAAACTTGCCATTGTTCGTAAATGACTGCTGCTTTCATTCAGTATAAGTGAAGTTTTAGTATATTGTATTTGTTTTATGTGGTCGGTGTAGTGGTTTTCTAATTTTTATCTATGTATGAACACTGTTTATGGTTGCTATAGCAATCACATTCACACTGACGTCATATGAGACCTTTGGTGGTCCATTGTTAATGACGTCAGAATGACTCACACACCGGCAGCGTGAGTGATTTTCCCGCCTGACTGGTCCCTGAGCCCTGCACGGTATGTATATATTAAGGTACTTGTGTGTATTTGTTTCATTTCCTGATGACAATTTGACAAATAAATTGAAACGTTGAAGAAGAATTGAGGACAGTAGTCCATTTCTTTATGAGACTAGCACGAGTGCCGCACCTTTGCAATATTATGGAATCTACACTGTGATGGCACCAGCGTCAGGCATCTGAAAAAGCTTACAGGGAGTGCCGGACCGCAGCATCCATATATATATATATATATAAATGAAGAAGCCCGGAGGGCACTAGAATATTAAAACCAATTGTCCATAAATAAGTCCATATGAATTTACGGATTTCAAGGTCAGATTATTTTCAACCGTTGTTTCTGATTGGACTTGAGCAGAACCTTGGATTAATAAAATTCTGATGTTTATTGATAACAACCAAGTTGCACAAAGACAGTTGGGGGCACCTGACTTTGTGCAACTTGGTTGTTCCTTGTAATACACCTTGTATGTAATGTAGAGATTGTCTCAAATTATATTTTATGTTTGATGTTATCAAAAAACATCGGAATTTTATTAATCCAAGGTTCTGTTTTGGGGATCTACATCTCTTTGGTGAGAGGGTATTTTTCTAGGTTTAACACCTGGCTGAGTATTACTGAACATTGATTGAAAGGAGATAAGAATACCACTCCAAGTTGGATTTACAATTAAATCCAATCAGAAACAACAGTTGAAAATAATCTGGCCTTGAAATCCGTAAATTCATATGGAGTTATTTATGGACAATTGGTTTTGATGTTCTAGTGCCCTCCGGGCTTCTTAATTTGTCTGCATTGTTTTGTTCCTACTAACAGGGGTTCTACCGTGAGGTGCTGCTCTATGAAGCGCGTGATAAGGGTTTTATGTACACATATATATATATATATATATATATATATACATACATACACAGAAGGCACTCCTGGACCCAAGTAATATACGACAAACAGCAGCTTAGTTTTCAGGTAAAATAGTACCAGCCAATCAGCTCCTAACTGCCATGCTACATGCAGTGTATGAAAAATGATAGCAGCTGATTGACTTGTACTTTATCTCTCTGCGCTTTATCACTCTTCAAGGCTTAATACATCTGTCCCTTTATACTTAAAAGTGGTATAATTTAAATGTAGGTACTATTTGTTCTAACTGAACAAATAAACTGTTAAGCTAAAAGTGCACAATATGTTTGTTCCATTCAGAGAGTAGATCTGTTTGTATTACAGTACACACCACATCATTCTAGCATAAATATTTAACTTTTACCTTTGAGAAGTATCTGATTATAATGCCACTCATCTCTTGCTCAGGGGTATGAAGTATTTGATCTATCACTAGGTACAAGAGATTTTCAAATATGAAATATTTTCAGAATCCTTTATCTCACTACATATCAGTAGAGCAAGAGAATAGAATAGCTTCTGGAGACAACAGGATTTATATGCTGTGAAGTAGCTCAAAGCTCAAGGGAGCAGATGGCTTAGAATGACCTCAAACACAATCCATTCACTACAGGAACAAACAGTACATGGAACTGTCCTTACCTTTAAAAAAAGCTCTACATTGTATTACAGTTATCTCCCTTGTTAGTGTTAGTTTATCATTTTATGTTGCAACAATCCATCTGTTTATCTACAGATATAGGATTTTAGAAGTGGCATTCATAAAAATATATAGGAAAATGCAAAATAAAAAAAGTAGCTGGGAGTGACAAAAATGAAGGTGTCGAAAGAGTGAAGGAACAACCCAGAAATAATAAATATCAGATATGGTTTCCTTAGGCAACATTTCTGTATTTGATAGCCATTATGTATCATGTGGAGTTTCTAGTATTAACGATAAGTTTCAGATCAATTTCACATGAATTCCAATTTACTTCTTCTATGTCAAAGTAAAGTTCAGTTGTTTTGATTTCTGGTTTAATGAGAAAATAATTCATGATTACTCAGGTTAAAAAAAATATATTTTTGCACAATCATTTATTTTCATTTTATATCCACTACTGAGACACAAGGTAACAGCCATCCAAAAGGAGGGATAACACCCTATTTATGTTTGCTAACACCCCTCATAAAAAAGAACAATTTACATACAATACTATTAATTCTTTTACCGTGCATAGTATTTTGTTCCTATGATTTTTGGTGTAAAACAAGAGTCTGCATTATATTGTTTGAATTCATTTTTGTTACTTTCTATATCTTTCATTATTCACGTCATGATCAAGGTCCTGTAATGCTAAGAAATCTTATAAGGTCTGCCCACATAAACTATACTGTATGGATAAACGAAAATACATAGAACATAGTGTGATGAACTCTTCAATTAATATTTCAATGAAAATGTCAAACATGATAATGAATAATGCAGGTTGTACAATTTAGAACCTTTGTTATTTTCCTA
This sequence comes from Pseudophryne corroboree, assembly GCF_028390025.1. Taxonomy (NCBI): domain Eukaryota; kingdom Metazoa; phylum Chordata; class Amphibia; order Anura; family Myobatrachidae; genus Pseudophryne; species Pseudophryne corroboree. The sequence continues at coordinate 642,024,427 of NC_086448.1, forward strand.
GAGCAACCAATATCATCTAATAGTCTTTGTGTGGTTTGTGATCTGATTGAATCACTTGAAGAGAATGTTCCTTGAAACTGGTTAATATTTAATGGGCCTCAGTTATGGGTATGTGTATGGATGTAATCACAGCAGGAATATTTATCCCCCTACTCGTATTACCTAGAATAATCGGCATCAATGTGCATGGTTTAGTAGGAAGAAGCTTTGTTTAACCAAGTGGTGCTTGGATTTAAATCATTATGCTATCCACGTTAGGATTGCAGGGCCTAACAAGGGCCATTATGGACTGTGTGACCAATGCCACCAGACGATGGCACTATCGAGAGTCACCCCACCACCCTTTCCACCATCCACCTTGCTGGGTGCCTTGAGTGGCACACAGTTTGGGATGCACCTGACACCAATCTTTCTGCTCCCAGTGCACCCTCTGCATTTGTGTGGCATCATGACGCCATGTGTGCCAGGGTGCAGATGCTGCTAGCTAAGGGCACAGAGGTCTCCTGCTATGGCACTGCTTTAAATATTCTTCTGAAATGCTATAAATGCTATAAATTCTGCATTGCGATTTACAGTATTCACTATAACATAACTGTCAAGATCTTCATTTGAATTAACTGCTAACACTGCATCATTGTATATTTTTGCTAATAAACTCATCTTTTTTGTTTTGTTTATGGACTTCTTACAATTTAGTTTTATTATTTGAATAATAGTTAAAATATTATTTTATTGTGTTTATCTTGCTTTATTCAGAGTCCATTTTTCAGTAACTAATGAATGTTTGTGAATTTACCTAAAAATCCCTATAAGAAGCGACTCAAGGATGTTCCATTTAAAATTAGAAAAGAACCTGCAGTACTTAGCATTTCTGTCTAACTAATACTCCTGAGGAGGAAGTATTGCTAAATTATTATCTCAGAGAGAAATGTATTGAATATTCCAGCTACTTTAAAAAATATGACATGATATTGGATTATTGAAGGATTTTGAATACTGCAGCTCCATTTCTATATTATGCTTTTTATTTTAATCACTCTCTGTAACGCAATCTTTTAAGCACTTTTATATTATTTGTACTGATTTTCCAATCTCTCTCTCTCTCTCTCTCTCTCTATATATATATATATATATATATATATATATATAATATATATATAAAATCTTATTTATTTTATTTATTACCAGTTATTTATATAGTGCACACATATTCCACAGCGCTTTACAGAGAATATTTTGGCCATTCACATCAGTACCTGCCCCAGTGGAGCTTACAATCTATATTCCCTACCACATGCACACACGTTCATGCTAGGGTTAATTTTGTCAGGAGCCAATTAACCTACCAGTATATTTTTGGATTGTGGGAGGAAACCAGAGTACCAATAGGAAACCCATGCAAGTACGGTGAGAAAAGATCTGTGGGCTAGCAATATGTAGCGATACACTGCAGTGGCACTCCATATCAAATAAATATGCTTAGTCAATATCTTTAAATAGCAACGTTTCAGCTCATTTGATGAGCTTTGGCCAAGCCACATTACTCGCTATATATTACTTGAGGCTGGACAATTGAAAAAACTTGCATTTTATTTAATCAAAAATACAACTATTTCTGCTATCAACTGTTCATTGGTAATTGGGTCTTTGTTTCTTGGTGATTAGGTGGAAGGGTATGGTATATTTCCAGAATAAATTGACTATACCAGTATTCAGTAGTGGAATTTCCAGGTTGAGCCAAGTTAAAGGGACCTGTTATATCATTTGAGACTGGACACTGGTTCAATAAGAAATGTCATGTTGTATACAGATTAACTTTTTTATTTACATTTTTTATAATAGTTGAATGGTTTATTTAGTGCATAGTACCTTCTGTTTTTTTGTATTGTTATATTTGATCCATGTGAAGAGGGGATCTACTGTGGGGTGTGGCTCCATATTTTTACTAGTGCAAGATAAAGGCTAACTTTTATATATATATATATATATATATATATATATATAAAATGGAGGACAATGAGGCGGCAATCACAGGATTTTGTACTCCAATAATATCGTGAAGCAACAGGTACTGAGTTTTAGATCAACGTTCCTGTTTTAATTTAAAAAAACTTTCAGCAGGAATAATTTTATATATATATATATATATATATATATATATACATAAATACAATCAGGTCCATAAATATTGGGATATCGACACAATTCTCATATTTTGGGCTCTATACACCACCACAATGGATTTGAAATGAAACAAACAACATTTGTTATAACTGCAGACTTTCTGCTTTAATTTGAGGGTATTTACATCCAACTCAGGTGAACGGTGTAGGAATTACAACGGTTTCTATATGTGCCTCCCACTTTTTAAGGGACCAGAAGTAATGGGAAAATCGACTCAAAAGCTATTTCATGGACAGGAGTGGGGTATTCCCTCGTTATTTCATCATCAATTAAGCAGGTAAAAGGTCTGGAGTAGATTCCAGGTGTGACATTTGCATTTGGAATCTGTTGCTGTCGACTATCAATATGAGATCCAAATAGCTGCCACTATCAGTGAAGCAAACCATCATTAGGCTGAAAAATCAAAACAAACCCATCAGAGAGATAGTAAAAACATTAGGTGTGGCCAAATCAACTGTTTGGAACATTCTTAAAAAGAAAGAACGCACCGGAAAGCTCAGCAACACCAAAATACCTGGAAGACCACGGAAAACAACTGTGGTGGATGACAGAAGAATTATTTCCCTGGTGAAGAAAAACCCCTTCACAACAGTTGCCCAGATCAAGAACACTCTCCAAGAGGTAGGTGTATATGTGTCAAAGTCAACAATCAAGAGAAGACTTCTCAAGAGTGAATATAGAGGGTTCACCACAAGATATAAACCATTGGTGAGCCACAAAAACAGGAAGACCAGATTAGAGTTTGCCAAACAACATATAAAAAGCCTTTACAGTTCTGGAACAACATCCTATGGACAGATGAGACAAATATCAACTTGTACCAGAGTGATGGGAAGAGAAGAGTATGGAGAAGGAATGGAACTGCTCATAATCCAAAACATACCACCTCATCAGTGAAGCATGGTGGTGGTAGTGTCATGGCATGGGCATGTATGGCTGCCAATGGAACTGGTTTCCTTGTATTTATTGATAATGTGACTGCTGACAAAAGCAGCAGGATGAATTCTGAAGTGTTTTGGACAATATTATCTGCTCATATTCAGTAAAATGCTTCAAAACTTATTGGACGGCACTTCACAGTGCAGATGGACAATGACCCAAAGCATACTGCGAAAGCAACCAAAGAGTTTTTTAAGGCAAATAAGTGGAATGTTATGCAATGGCCAAGTCAATCACCTGACCTGAATCCGATTGAGCATGCATTTCACTTGATGAAGACAAAACTGAAGGGAAAATGCCCCAAGAACAAGCAGGAACTGAAGACATTTGCAGTAGAGGCCTGGCAGAGCATCACCAGGGATGAAACCCAGCATCTGGTGATGTCTATGCGTTCCAGACTTCAGGCTGTAATTGACTGCAAAGGATTTGCAACAAAGTATTAAAAAGTGAAAGTTTGATTTAGGATTGTTTATTTTGTCCCATTACTTTTGGTCCCTTAAAAAGTGGGAGGCACATATAGAAACCATTGTAATTCCTACACTGTACACCAGATTTGGATATAAATATCCTCAATTTAAAGCAGAAAGTCTGCAGTTAAAGCACATGTTGTTTGTTTCATTGCAAATCCATTGTGGTGGTGTAAAGAGCCCAAAATATGAGAATTGTGTCAATGTCCCAATATTTATGAACCTGACTCTGTGTGTGTGTGTGTGTGTGTGTGTGTGTGTGTGTGTGTGTGTATATATATATATATATATATATATACCTCTTTCTGCACTGATTGAAAATGGAGTAAGAGATCACATACAATAATTAGGGTCGCCTGCCTTATTACACTAGGTTTCCTCTTATAAGGGAACCAAAAAACAAATATGTAGTATCAGTGTAATTGGATCCTTGGGGTTGTTATTAGAGATGAGCGGGTTCGGTTCCTCTGAATCCGAACCCGCCCGAACTTCAGGTTTTTTTACACGGGTCCGAGCAGGCTCGGATCTTCCCGCCTTGCTCGGCTAACCCGAGCGCGCCCGAACGTCATCATCACGCTGTCGGATTCTCGCGAGGCTCGGATTCTATCGCGAGACTCGGATTCTATATAAGGAGCCGCGCGTCGCCGCCATTTTCACACGTGCATTGAGAGTCATAGGGAGAGGACGTGGCTGGCGTCCTCTCCGTTTACAGAAGAGAGAGACACAGTATTTTGGGGAGCATTATTAGGAGGAGTACTACTATACTGTATACTACTATACTACTTGCTGAAGTGATATTTATAGATTAGATAGTGTGACTGTAAGTGTATTATCTGACTTGTGGGGGAGACACTGACAGTGGGGAGCAGTTAGAGTCTGAGAGCAGGACTCAGGAGTACATATAACGTACAGTGCACACTTTTGCTGCCAGAGTCAGTGCCACACTGCCATTGTTGTGACCACACTGACCACCAGTATAATAATATATTTTGTGATTGTCTGCTTAGGCCTCGGAGTACTAGTTGCAAGTTGCAACGTGACCTGAAGTGACCACCAGTTTAATAATCAATCACCACCAGTTTAATATATATATATATATATATATATATAATTGTATATAATATATATATATATATATATATATATAATATTGTATACCACCTACCCGTGTTTTTTTTTTTTTCATTCTTCTTTATACATACTACTATAGTAGCTTACTGTAGCAGTCTGCGGTGCTGTGCTGACCTGACAGTGTCCAGCAGGTCCGTCATCAGTCATTACATAATAAATATATATAGTACCTGTCCGGCTGCAGTACTAGTGATATTATATTGATTTCATCTCATTATCAATAATTTATCATCCAGTCTAGACTCTATATTAGCAGCAGACACAGTACGTTAGTCCACGGCTGTAGCTACCTCTGTGTCGGCACTCGGCAGTCCATCCATAATTGTATACCACCTACCCGTGGTTTTTTTTTCTTTCTTCTTTGTACATACTACTATAGTATAGTAGCTTACTGTAGCAGTCTGCGGTGCTGCTGAGCTGACAGTGTCCAGCAGGTCCGTCATCAGTCATCATTACCTAATAAATATATTATCTACCTGTCCGGCTGCAGTACTAGTGATATTATATATACATACATATATATATTGATTTCATCTCATTATCAATCATCCAGTCTATATTAGCAGCAGACACAGTACGTTAGTCCACGGCTGTAGCTACCTCTGTGTCGGCACTCGGCAGTCCATCCATAATTGTATACCACCTACCCGTGGTTTTTTTTTTTCTTTCTTCTTTGTACATACTACTATAGTATAGTAGCTAACTGTAGCAGTCTGCGGTGCTGCTGAGCTGACAGTGTCCAGCAGGTCCGTCATCAGTCATCATTACCTAATAAATATATTATCTACCTGTCCGGCTGCAGTACTAGTGATCTTATATATACATACATATATATATATATTGATTTCATCTCATTATCATCCAGTCTATATTAGCAGCAGACACAGTACGGTAGTCCACGGCTGTAGCTACCTCTGTGTCGGCACTCGGCAGTCCATCCATAATTGTATACCACCTACCCGTGTTTTTTTTTTTTTCTTTCTTCTTTGTACATACTACTATAGTATAGTAGCTTACTGTAGCAGTCTGCGGTGCTGCTGAGCTGACAGTGTCCAGCAGGTCTGTCATCAGTCATCATTACCTAATAAATATATTATCTACCTGTCCGGCTGCAGTACTAGTGATATTATATATACATACATATATATATTGATTTCATCTCATTATCAATCATCCAGTCTATATTAGCAGCAGACACAGTACGTTAGTCCACGGCTGTAGCTACCTCTGTGTCGGCACTCGGCAGTCCATCCATAATTGTATACCACCTACCCGTGTTTTTTTTTTCTTTCTTCTTTGTACATACTACTATAGTATAGTAGCTTACTGTAGCAGTCTGCGGTGCTGCTGAGCTGACAGTGTCCAGCAGGTCCGTCATCAGTCATCATTACCTAATAAATATATTATCTACCTGTCCGGCTGCAGTACTAGTGATATTATATATACATACATATATATATATTGATTTCATCTCATTATCATCCAGTCTATATTAGCAGCAGACACAGTACGTTAGTCCACGGCTGTAGCTACCTCTGTGTCGGCACTCGGCAGTCCATCCATAAGTATACTAGTATCCATCCATCTCCATTGTTTACCTGAGGTGCCTTTTAGTTGTGCCTATTAAAATATGGAGAACAAAAATGTTGAGGTTCCAAAATTAGGGAAAGATCAAGATCCACTTCCACCTCGTGCTGAAGCTGCTGCCACTAGTCATGGCCGAGATGATGAAATGCCAGCAACGTCGTCTGCCAAGGCCGATGCCCAATGTCATAGTACAGAGCATGTCAAATCCAAAACACCAAATATCAGTAAAAAAAGGACTCCAAAACCTAAAATAAAATTGTCGGAGGAGAAGCGTAAACTTGCCAATATGCCATTTACCACACGGAGTGGCAAGGAACGGCTGAGGCCCTGGCCTATGTTCATGGCTAGTGGTTCAGCTTCACATGAGGATGGAAGCACTCAGCCTCTCGCTAGAAAACTGAAAAGACTCAAGCTGGCAAAAGCACCGCAAAGAACTGTGCGTTCTTCGAAATCCCAAAGGAGAGTCCAATTGTGTCGGTTGCGATGCCTGACCTTCCCAACACTGGACGTGAAGAGCATGCGCCTTCCACCATTTGCACGCCCCCTGCAAGTGCTGGAAGGAGCACCCGCAGTCCAGTTCCTGATAGTCAGATTGAAGATGTCAGTGTTGAAGTACACCAGGATGAGGAGGATATGGGTGTTGCTGGCGCTGGGGAGGAAATTGACCAGGAGGATTCTGATGGTGAGGTGGTTTGTTTAAGTCAGGCACCCGGGGAGACACCTGTTGTCCGTGGGAGGAATATGGCCGTTGACATGCCTGGTGAAAATACCAAAAAAATCAGCTCTTCAGTGTAGAGGTATTTTAACAGAAAAGCGGACAACAGGTGTCAAGCCGTGTGTTGCCTTTGTCAAGCTGTAATAAGTAGGGGTAAGGACGTTAACCACCTCGGAACATCCTCCCTTATACGTCACCTGCAACGCATTCATAATAAGTCAGTGACAAGTTCAAAAACTTTGGGTGACAGCGGAAGCAGTCCACTGACCAGTAAATCCCTTCCTCTTGTAACCAAGCTCACGCAAACCACCCCACCAACTCCCTCTGTGTCAATTTCCTCCTTCCCCAGGAATGCCAATAGTCCTGCATGCCATGTCACTGGCAATTCTGACGATTCCTCTCCTGCCTGGGATTCCTCCGATGCATCCTTGCGTGTAACGCCTACTGCTGCTGGCACTGCTGTTGTTGCTGCTTGGAGTCGATGGTCATCCCAGAGGGGAAGTCGGAAGACCACTTGTACTACTTCCAGTAAGCAATTGACTGTCCAACAGTCCTTTGCGAGGAAGATGAAATATCACAGCAGTCATCCTGCTGCAAAGCGGATAACTGAGGCCTTGACAACTATGTTGGTGTTAGACGTGCGTCCGGTATCCGCCGTTAGTTCACAGGGAACTACACAATTTCTTGAGGTAGTGTGCCCCCGTTACCAAATACCATCTAGGTTCCACTTCTCTAGGCAGGCGATACCGAAAATGTACACAGACCTCAGAAAAAGACTCACCAGTGTCCTAAAAAATGCAGCTGTACCCAATGTCCACTTAACCACGGACATGTGGACAAGTGGAGCAGGGCAGGGTCAGGACTATATGACTGTGACAGCCCACTGGGTAGATGTATGGACTCCCGCCGCAAGAACAGCAGCGGCGGCACCAGTAGCAGCATCTCGCAAACGCCAACTCTTTCCTAGGCAGGCTACGCTTTGTATCACCGCTTTCCAGAATACGCACACAGCTGAAAACCTCTTACGGCAACTGAGGAAGATCATCGCGGAATGGCTTACCCCAATTGGACTCTCCTGTGGATTTGTGGCATCGGACAACGCCAGCAATATTGTGTGTGCATTAAATATGGGCAAATTCCATCACGTCCCATGTTTTGCACATACCTTGAATTTGGTGGTGCAGAATTTTTTAAAAAACGACAGGGGCGTGCAAGAGATGCTGTCGGTGGCCAGAAGAATTGCGGGACACTTTCGGCGTACAGGCACCACGTACAGAAGACTGGAGCACCACCAAAAACTACTGAACCTGCCCTGCCATCATCTGAAGCAAGAAGTGGTAACGAGGTGGAATTCAACCCTCTATATGCTTCAGAGGTTGGAGGAGCAGCAAAAGGCCATTCAAGCCTATACAATTGAGCACGATATAGGAGGTGGAATGCACCTGTCTCAAGCGCAGTGGAGAATGATTTCAACGTTGTGCAAGGTTCTGATGCCCTTTGAACTTGCCACACGTGAAGTCAGTTCAGACACTGCCAGCCTGAGTCAGGTCATTCCCCTCATCAGGCTTTTGCAGAAGAAGCTGGAGACATTGAAGGAGGAGCTAACACGGAGCGATTCCGCTAGGCATGTGGGACTTGTGGATGGAGCCCTTAATTCACTTAACAAGGATTCACGGGTGGTCAATCTGTTGAAATCAGAGCACTACATTTTGGCCACCGTGCTCGATCCTAGATTTAAAGCCTACCTTGGATCTCTCTTTCCGGCAGACACAAGTCTGCTGGGGTTGAAAGACCTGCTGGTGAGAAAATTGTCAAGTCAAGCGGAACGCGACCTGTCAACATCTCCTCCTTCACATTCTCCCGCAACTGGGGGTGCGAGGAAAAGGCTCAGAATTCCGAGCCCACCCGCTGGCGGTGATGCAGGGCAGTCTGGAGCGACTGCTGATGCTGACATCTGGTCCGGACTGAAGGACCTGACAACGATTACGGACAAGTCGTCTACTGTCACTGCATATGATTCTCTCACCATTGAAAGAATGGTGGAGGATTATATGAGTGACCGCATCCAAGTAGGCACGTCACACAGTCCGTACTTATACTGGCAGGAAAAAGAGGCAATTTGGAGGCCCTTGCACAAACTGGCTTTATTCTACCTAAGTTGCCCTCCCACAAGTGTGTACTCCGAAAGAGTGTTTAGTGCCGCCGCTCACCTTGTCAGCAATCGGCGTACGAGGTTACATCCAGAAAATGTGGAGAAGATGATGTTCATTAAAATGAATTATAATCAATTCCTCCGTGGAGACATTGACCAGCAGCAATTGCCTCCACAAAGTACACAGGGAGCTAAGATGGTGGATTCCAGTGGGGACGAATTGATAATCTGTGAGGAGGGGGATGTACACGGTGATATATCGGAGGATGATGATGAGGTTGACATCTTGCCTCTGTAGAGCCAGTTTGTGCAAGGAGAGATTAATTGCTTCTTTTTTGGTGGGGATCCAAACCAACCCGTCATTTCAGTCACAGTCGTGTGGCAGACCCTGTCACTGAAATGATGGGTTGGTTAAAGTGTGCATGTCCTGTTTATACAACATAAGGGTGGGTGGGAGGGCCCAAGGACAATTCCATCTTGCACCTCTTTTTTCTTTAATTTTTCTTTGCGTCATGTGCTGTTTGTGGAATGTTTTTTGGAAGGGCCATCCTGCGTGACACTGCAGTGCCACTCCTAGATGGGCCCGGTGTTTGTGTCGGCCACTAGGGTCGCTTATCTTACTCACACAGCTACCTCATTGCGCCTCTTTTTTTCTTTGCGTCATGTGCTGTTTGGGGAGGGTTTTTTGGAAGGGCCATCCTGCGTGACACTGCAGTGCCACTCCTAGATGGGCCCGGTGTTTGTGTCGGCCACTAGGGTCGCTTATCTTACTCACACAGCTACCTCATTGCGCCTCTTTTTTTCTTTGCGTCATGTGCTGTTTGGGGAGGGTTTTTTGGAAGGGCCATCCTGCGTGACACTGCAGTGCCACTCCTAGATGGGCACGGTGTTTGTGTCGGCCAATAGGGTCGCTTATCTTACTCACACAGCTACCTCATTGCGCCTCTTTTTTTCTTTGCGTCATGTGCTGTTTGGGGAGGGTTTTTTGGAAGGGCCATCCTGCGTGACACTGCAGTGCCACTCCTAGATGGGCACGGTGTTTGTGTCGGCCACTAGGGTCGCTTATCTTACTCACACAGCTACCTCATTGCGCCTCTTTTTTTCTTTGCGTCATGTGCTGTTTGGGGAGGGTTTTTTGGAAGGGCCATCCTGCGTGACACTGCAGTGCCACTCCTAGATGGGCCCGGTGTTTGTGTCGGCCACTAGGGTCGCTTAGCTTACTCACACAGCTACCTCATTGCGCCTCTTTTTTTCTTTGCGTCATGTGCTGTTTGGGGAGGGTTTTTTGGAAGGGCCATCCTGCGTGACACTGCAGTGCCACTCCTAGATGGGCACGGTGTTTGTGTCGGCCACTAGGGTCGCTTATCTTACTCACACAGCTACCTCATTGCGCCTCTTTTTTTCTTTGCGTCATGTGCTGTTTGGGGAGGGTTTTTTGGAAGGGCCATCCTGCGTGACACTGCAGTGCCACTCCTAGATGGGCACGGTGTTTGTGTCGGCCACTAGGGTCGCTTATCTTACTCACACAGCTACCTCATTGCGCCTCTTTTTTTCTTTGCGTCATGTGCTGTTTGGGGAGGGTTTTTTGGAAGGGCCATCCTGCGTGACACTGCAGTGCCACTCCTAGATGGGCCCGGTGTTTGTGTCGGCCACTAGGGTCGCTTAGCTTACTCACACAGCTACCTCATTGCGCCTCTTTTTTTCTTTGCGTCATGTGCTGTTTGGGGAGGGTTTTTTGGAAGGGCCATCCTGCGTGACACTGCAGTGCCACTCCTAGATGGGCACGGTGTTTGTGTCGGCCACTAGGGTCGCTTAGCTTAGTCATCCAGCGACCTAGGTGCAAATTTTAGGACTAAAAATAATATTGTGAGGTGTGAGGTATTCAGAATAGACTGAAAATGAGTGGAAATTATGGTTTTTGAGGTTAATATTACTTTGGGATCAAAATGACCCCCAAATTCTATGATTTAAGCTGTTTTTTAGTGTTTTTTTAAAAAAAACACCCGAATCCAAAACACACCCGAATCCGACAAAAAAAATTCGGTGAGGTTTTGCCAAAACGCGGTCGAACCCAAAACACGGCCGCAGAACCGAACCCAAAACCAAAACACAAAACCCGAAAAATTTCAAGTGCACATCTCTAGTTGTTATAACACCCTTATTTTTGTGACGGAATGACCTAATGTCAAATAAAATTTTGTTTAGGAAAACAAACAATATGTTCCAATGCAAAATGTATTACAATTTATAAAAGATCATCTGATACTGTATTGATATAACTGTCCATAAAATATTTCAACCACCACTAACATCCAGTGGTGGTCCACATAAGAGCAGATGTACAAATATTTCTTTTGCGAACTCCTCCTTCAAGTATTGTAAGTTGGAGGTCTGATCACAACAAATTTGGTGGTTGAAATGTTTTATGGACAGTTATATCAATACAGTATCAGATGATCTTTTATAAATTGTAATAAATTTTGCGTATTGGAACATATTGTTTGTTTTCCTAAACAAAATTTTATTTGACATTAGGTCATTCCATCACAAAAATAAGGGTGTTATAACAACCCCAAGGCGCCAATAACACTAATACTACATATATATATATATATATATATATATATATATAATTACAAAAGAAGCCGCACTGACCCTTGTGAGTGAAGGGAGATCATAACATCATGGCAGCACATGGAATAATTAAGTAGTAGCTGCACATATACTTATCGGGTCATCCCAACAGCCATATAAAGTGACAGTACAGAGCTGCTCAAGACCAGCTTAATCCATAAAGTGCACTGTCACTTTATACGGCTGACTCCTGATGAAGGAGGACCAATACAGTTAATGGGATGGCCCAATAAGTATCTGTGCTGCTGCTACCTATATGCTGCCATGATGTTATGATATTCTCTCACTCACAATGAATGAAACAGGAGTGTAAATTACAAAGTGGTGTGCTGGTTTTGTCTCTGCTGGAGCCCTTTGAAGAAATCCCTGCAGTGGATGTTTATATATTTACACACTATATGGACTAGTATTCAGACACCTGACCATTACATCAGCAGGGACTGTAATGACATTGTATTGAAAAACATACACTTTCATATGGAGTTTGTCTTCTTTTTGCAGCTATAACAGCTTCAACTCTTCTTGGAAGGCTTTCCACAAGAGTTGGAGTGTTTCTGTGGGAATTTGTGCCCATTCATTCTGTAGAGCATTTATGAGGTCAGGCACTGATGTTGGACGAGAAGGCCTGGCTTGCAATCTCTGTTCCAGTTTACTCCCAAGGTGCTCAATGTGGGCCAGTCAAGTTCTTCCACACCAAACTCATCAAACCACATCTTTATAGTCCTTGCTTTGTGCACTGGGGCACAGTCATTATTGAATAGAAAAGGGCCTTACCCAAACTGTTTCCACAAAGTTTGACGCATATTGTAGCACTGTTCAATATGTCTTGGTATGCTGAAGCATTAATACTGCTCTTCCCTGGAGATAAGGGGACTAGCTCAAACCCTGAAAAACAGCCCCATACCATTATTACTCCCCACCAAACTTTACGGTTGGCATAATGCAGTTAGGCAGGTAACACTCTTCCGTTATCCGCCCAACCCAGACTCTCCCATCTGACTGCCAAACAGAGAAGCGAGGTTTGTCACTCCACAGAACATGTTTCTACTGCTCCACAATCCAGTGTTGGTGTGCTTTACACCACTTTATCCAATGCTTGACATTTTAGTTGGTGATATGAGGCTTGCATGCAGCTGCTCAGCCATGGAAACCTATTCCATTAAGCTCCCGCTACATAGTTTTTGTGCTTAGATTAATGCCAGTGGAAGTTTGGAACTCTTCAGCTATGGAATCAGCAGAGCATTGGTGACTTTTATGCACCATGAGCCTTATCAGTTGTTGACCCTGCTCTGTGATTTTAGGTGGTCTTCCGCTTCGTGGCTGAGTTACTGTTAAAAAAAAAATGGTTCCACTTTCTAATAATATCAGTTACAGTTAACCGTGAAGTATCCAATAGGGATGAAATTTCACAATCTTATTGCAAAGGTGGCATCCTATCACAGCACCATGCTTTAAGTCACAACTTATCAGATCAATCCATTTTGTATCACAATTGTTTGCAAATAGGGACTGTATGGGTAGGTGCTTGATTTTAAGCACCTGTGGCAATGGGTCTGATTGAATTCAATAATTAACAGGTGTGGCCAAATATTTTTGTCCACATAGTATAATACAGAAACTCCAAGTGCGGCACTCGCAAGCTAATAGATTCAGGCTGTAGTCGCATAGACTGTAACATTTCAGTGCCTCTTTATTAACAACATGGCACTTTCATCAGACAATACAACACAAAAAACAAACATGATTCATCCCCATGAGCGGCAAACACGGTTGCGGGACCTCCCACCCATCCGGCGCTGCATTACTGATGACACAAACAAGCCACATACCGCATCAAGGCGGAGCTCGGTGTTGTCATCACACACCCCCATCACCAAAGTAACCATGACTAAGCGCTGGTAAACAAAGACATGATAAAACTAATTAAGTACACAATCTAGAAGGTATAAGTCTTATGTCGCAAAATGTCGCTACTTATGGGGCACATAATATGACAGATAAAGGAGAAACTGCATATCAAGACAAAAGCCCATTATCAATGCTATATTACAATAATGCATTACATAAATTAAATAGAACAGACAGAGAAAAATAGAGTACAAGGGCTCATAACCATTATGTAGTACCTATGATAAACTACCAATAATAAATCACAGAAACCAATTGAGACCTAGATGTTCATTGAGTCCCTTTGGACTAAGAGTATTTAATCTAAAAATCCATTCGGATTCACGCTGAACTAATTTGAGTGATCCATTGCCTCCTCTGATTAGGGGGGTGTATATGGTCAATTATACGGTAGCGCAAAGTGGATAACGAGTGAGAATGAGTGCAAAAATGCCACGCAATGGGCTGATCACTATTGCCTTTAGAGATAGCCTGTCAGATAATGATGGGCCGCCATGCATTCTTTAAAAGACCTTTCAGTCTTACCTATGTATGATTTACCGCATGGACATAGGATTTGGTACACTACATATTTGCTATTGCAAGTTAATTGGTGTCTAATTTTGTACATCTTACCTGATAAAGGGTGGACAAAAGTGTCACCTGGGATCAGGAATTGGCATGTGGTACACGAGCATTTGATATTACCCATTTTTTTACGAAAAAAGCTGCCCATACCTAAATTGCTATTTGATCTAATATCGGTTTTCACTAAGATGTCCCTGATATTACGACTCCTAGTGTAACAATTCATAAGGTGTACCCCATCCATCTTAAGGCTATCATCAGATTGCATCACAGGCCATAATTTCTTAGATACTTTATTGACCTGAGGGCTAAATTGATTATGTTCCTGTACCCACGGCATTATAGCTCTATTTTCACTTTCTATTTTACGTATTAAGAAATCATCTCTATCGCGTTGTAATACTTTATTCTTAGCTTTTCTAAGGAGATCAAGTGGGTAGCCTCTTTCAGCAAACCTACTTATCATAGCCTCCATCTGTTCTTCAGCCACTCACGGGTCAGATATTCTCCTCACCCACAGTAGCTGAGAGTATGGCAGGCCACGTTTGAGTGGTTCAGGATGAAAGCTGCTTTTGTGTAGCAAGTTATTACGGTCAGTGAGTTTTGAGATTAGGGACTCATAATCCTATTTTCACATTTTGTGATTATTACATCGAGGAAATTGACCTCAAATTTATCAATGGTGTATGTCAACTTAACAGGGTGGTCAAGTCTATTATGCTGCTCTATTACTTCAATAAATACCTCCCTGTCACCCTTCCAAAACACCAATAAATCATCTATAAATCTAGTGTAAAAAATTACATGATCAGCTATAGTGGGATTAGCAAAAAATATATTGTGTTCTACCTGGAACATGTAGATGTTAGCGTACGATGGTGCTACGCTAGCACCCATCGCACAACCCCTACACTATAGGTAATATTTACTGTCAAACATGAAAAAATTACGCATAAGAATTAATCGTAGCATCTCCAAGCAATCATCCAAGTTAGGACCAATATATAGAGAATTATCATGAAGAAATCTACCAACCGCATTGATTCCCTCCTCATGCGGTTTCACCGTATAAAGGTTACATACATCAATACTGCATAACCACACATCATCTCCTAATCCTAATTTTTTCAGTAGTGTAGAAGTGTCCAACAAATAATTGGGGTGCACCTGGATGCAGGGTTGGGAAAGAGAGTCAAGATAAACTTAAATAGGTTGGAACAGGGATTGTACTGCCGCGATAATAGGTCGGCCAGGTGGGTCATCAATGGACTTACGTATCTTAGGGGTGGTATACATTATGGGCACTCTAGGGTATTCAGGTACCAGGGCCTCGCCCAATTTGGCAGATATGCATCCCAATGTCACCGCTCCATTGATAAGGTCCTTAAGTTCTTTTTTGAAGATATTGGTAGGGTCATGATCAAGAAGTCGGTAAGTATCTATGTCCGACAACTGATTAGATATTTCTTGGATGTATTTGTTAGTGTCATGTATGACCAGGGTGACACCCTTATCCACGGGCCTAAACACGAGGCTCTGATTATTAGACAAATCAATAAGTGCTTGATATTCCACTCTACTTAAATTATGTCTAACAGGATGAGACTTCACCATTTCATTATCCACCTCATTGCCTAACATATGCATAAAGGTCTTTATTTTGGTGTTAGAGGGTCGAAGGTAGATCTCGGTAATAATTTACGCAAAGCCGATGGTATCTCATCATGTGTAGTAGAATCACTTTTACCTAAATGTTCTTTTAATTTGAGCTGATGGGCGAGCCAATGTTGCTCAATCTGCCATTAAAATTTCTTAAAAACATTGGTGGGTACGAATGATAACCCCTTTGATAGTACCCTTGTTTCCAAAGGGGACAAGTCATATATCGATAAATTAACTACTATGCTCTGTGTTGTCGAGGAGGTTTTGCACCCCGACCTCTGTCTGCGCCACTGTTGGCCCTGTCTGTTATATTTTCTCTGCCTCCCGTGCCAGGATTCCGTGCCCGGGTGGTCACACCTAAAGGGCCATATGTATGTTTTGTCCTCTGCTTGCGTCCTGGTCTATCGGAATCTGTCGATGAAGATTGGAATTCCGTAGTTGAATCATATTCAGGGTTCCTACCACATCCCCTCCTAAAAAAGGGTTTTCTTGGGTAATTAGTTCTACCTCCACTTGTCCATTGGTACGCGGTGTTATTATCATAATCTCCACCTGCTTTCATCCGCTTTTCCTTTTTAAATTTAATAAGATCACATTTATTGGTCTGTAATTGAGCAGCCAGCTTTTCATAACAATTAACTGTGTTATCTGCTAATAAGGCTACCTTGTGTGCGCTTTCAAACGTCGTTATTTTTTCTTTAAGTTTGTTCATTTCCTTTGTTGACTGCTTTATAATGAGCAGTATAAAGTCCATCGAACATTTGTTAGCAATGGCAACCCACCGCTTACAAAACATGGGGTCATTCCTACCAATAGTAGGACCGTTTTTCCCACGAGGGATTTTCTTAGCTTTATGATAGTCACTGAGTGAGATGCAGTGGTAGTAATATAGTCCATCTCTTTTTTATTTAGTTTAAGTAGATCTCTGTATGAGTTCTCTAATGGGATGACCTCTAGTTCACTTGTGAGTTCAACATTGCACAGAATATTTTCGGCTTATGACTCAGAATAGCTGAACACATTGCCAATAGCGTACGTTAATTGTTGGAATCCGCTGACACTAGCTGCATTATCCATTTTGCTGGTCAGTACAGATTTAGGCACCGGTATTTAAGGATAATAAAATAAACTTAGTTGAAAGGTACTGGTTGCTCTGCAAGCTTTCCACGCATATATGTACCTTTAAGTCACAACAACTGTAGTGCATGGCTCACTAATAGCACATCTCAAAATATAAGGCCATAGTCCACATGACCAGCTGCCACAATGTGCTTAAATGTGCTCAATTAAAAAGTTATTTGCTTAATGCATGTAACCAAAGTGCTGTATGCATATAGAAAGTGTTCTGTGCATATAAAGTGCAAAAAGTGTCACCATGTGCGGTTACTTATAAAAACAATAGCATATGCAAAGAAGGAGATGAAAAGTCCACTATGTATTCAAGGGAGCCTTGACAAAGTACTAATTATGCCAGTCATAGTATTTATCCAATACAGCATGCATGGTCCAGCTCTCCCTGTAATCAACGTACTTGCCCCGGTGCCCTCCCGTCAAACGTAGATACAGAAACTCCAAGTGCGGCACTCGCAAGCTAATAGATTCAGGCTGTAGTCGGCATAGACGGTAACGTTTCAGTACCACTTTATTAACAACACGGCACTTTCATCAGACAATATAACACAATAAACAAACATTCACCTATATAAGTGATTCATCTCCATGAGTGGCAAACGCCGGTAACGGGACCTCCAACCTGTCCGGCGCCGCATCACTGATGATGCAAACAAGCCACGTACCGCATCAAGGCAGGGCTCGGTGTCATCATCACACCCCCATCACCATAGTAACCGTGACTAAGCGCTGGTAAAAAAAAGACATGATAAAACTAATTAAGTACACGATCTAGAAGGTATATATCTTATGTCATAACATGCCGCTACTTATGAGGCACATAATATGATAGATGTGTCCACATACATCTTTGCTATATCCCACCATGTACGGCACAGTTTTGCATGCCATTGACTCAGACATTTAGCCATGTCTTGTGATTTATCTTAAATTACTACTGTAATATGTTACTTTATACATATTCTATTATGGCAAACAAATTTTTTTAAATGCATCAACTCGCTATTCGTGAAAAACAGCTTAGCTGTGTTTTGCATGTTGTATATATAGAAAGTAGCGTGAAGGTGGCACTCGAATAATACTATCTTTAATCCACAGCCACGTAGTTCAATGTTTCAAGATTTTTATTATCTCATAATTTATTAACTGATGAGATAATAAAAATCTCAAAACACTGAACTACATGGATGTGGCTTAAAAAGAATTATTTGAGTGCAGCCTTCATGCTGCATATATTAGGTTCCATGCAACAGGACATCTAGGAGGGTACCGGACCACTTATGTTTTGTTATGGGAGTGACTCTCGCATGATAGCCACCCAGACTCCATATTACTTTTTCAATGGCCACTTCAATATGTTCGACATCACATTAGTACACATGGCTGGATAACATACAGACTATAATAAATATGTGGAGTCATGGAGATAATAGCCTCCCATTGATAAGACGCATGTGCAGTGGGCTCTGATGGACATAAGTGCACTACAAATGTGGTGGCCATACATTAATTAGCTTTTTGTGCTTTCCCAAAATGGCCATATGAGAGTTTCATGGCTTCCTTAATATGATCAGAGTCAAATTAAATCTTTTTGGGTTGTGGAAGGAATGGCAATGACTAGTGTTCCAGAAAATTTGTGTAGCCCCTGTTTTGTGAGCCTTGTTGAATCCAGTGGCTGCATCCTTGGATGCAGATTCACTGGTCCCAGCTGCGTGAAAACACAGACCATCCTGGGTAACCTGAGTGTTACTAAGATGACTAATGCTCATGCAGAGTGATCTTATGCTGCATCTTCAGATGTAGCAATGGATCAGAGAAGCTGGCAAGTGATGTTGATTTACACAAAACGCCTCCTGTGGTATTAGCAAATTTAGCACAGCTGCCACATACAGCGTTGAGATGGACATGATTCTATGTCCATCTCTGAATCAGGCCCTCAGGTACAGTAATCTTTTTTTTGGTACAAGGCTAATTTGCAGTAATTTACAAATATACAATGATATTATAAACTCCTAATCCAGAAGGCACATGCCTAAATTTTAATCTTAAGAATGATATATTGCCAATGTACAATTGTTAGTCCTGAAAGGAAGCTGCCACCCCAATACTGTACATAGGGAGTGATTTTTAATAAGTATTGGAAAGCACTTTACACTAATATGTTTGATTATTATTTGGATTGACAGAACTTTTTTAGCGTCAAGGAGGGTATATATTGTATATACTCATACAAATACCTCATTATTAAGTATGGTTTTTGCCTTAATTTTAACACAGCATGTATTAATCAAATGTATTGTGTATTACCATTCTACATGCTTTCTAAAACCTAATAATACTGTATGTTATATCACATATGTTCATTTAGTATTTTGTCTAGGCAAACTAGCATATTCCTCTGCACACTGTATGCACATTTAAGAAACACAGCTAAGATTGATTAATGTATTTTTCACATTATGTTCTTCATTTATTGTTCAATGTGTTATTCAGTACAGTAAGTTCAGTAACTGCCTTCAGCTTTTGTATACAGTATATTCTGGGAGAGATTTTAAACATATGGGTCATCTGCAATGTTAGCCTGGAGGTCTCACTTGTTTTTTAAACTGCGGCTGTTAGAGATCATTGGAGAATCTGTTTTACACGTTCCCATGTTCGCTAGAGAAAAGGGCGAGGATGACATTTCATTCAGACAGTCTAATAGCTTGTTAGCTGCAAGCTCTTTTACTGTTTGCAGTTAAGAGTTCTTTTGTGCAGTATCTTGACGGGCTCCGATCTTGGCTGTGCATCTGGACTCTACTATTGGCTCCATATGGCTTTATGTGACAAACAGCTGGATTTTTATTCAACCAACATTCATTTTTACTTCTGAGGGTGATCAAACTGATCATTGCTGGAAGAGATTTGAGAATTATTTTACTTCTATAGTGGAGCTCATGCGCCTTCTTCACATTAATTCACCTACAACAAATATTGTGGTAGAATTTTTGTCAGTTCAAGTTCAATACAATATCTATACATAAAAATCTAATATACTAGGAATGATGCAGAGTTGACTGCAATGGTAAGCCAAATTATAGGAGCAAATTGCATTCAGTAAAACAGATGCAAGTGCAACAATATAAAAAGTAGCAAATATCTAAAGATGTCAGTCATTAACCATTAAAATTTATTACAGACATTTATATCTCATGTGGGGATATAGATACATTGCCTGCAGTC
This sequence comes from Pseudophryne corroboree, assembly GCF_028390025.1. NCBI lineage: Eukaryota > Metazoa > Chordata > Amphibia > Anura > Myobatrachidae > Pseudophryne > Pseudophryne corroboree. The sequence continues at coordinate 642,044,726 of NC_086448.1, forward strand.
GGGATCCTGGCGGTCAGAATACCGATGCAGGAATCCCGACCACTGATAATGCTGTCAGCTGGAATACCAGCTAACAGGGGCTATTCCCACTCGTGGGTGTCCATGACATCCATAGAGTGGGAATAGAACCTGTGGTGAGCACAGCGAGCCACCGAACCCGCAGCATGGCAAGTGCAGAGAGCCGACAAGGGGCTTCATTGCACTAACCCCCCTGCCAGCATTCTAGCAGATGGGATCCTGGCGTTGGTATGCTGAATGCTGGGATCCTGGCCGCCGACATCCCATACCCAATGCCTAATGTGTGCCCATGTATACTATTACAAAAAAATAAAATACAATAAAATGCATTTTGTAGAATATAAATTACTGGTGAGATATGGTTATAATGTAATTGGTAGACAGCAGGGCCGTTACTAGGTGTGTACATTGGGGGCACCGCACATAGTGCTGCAGTGTAGGGGGCACTGTTTGAGGCACTTGTCAATTATCTGTTTTAATTACTTTCACTTGCAGCTTCCCCCCTTTTTGATGCCCAGCATCTCCTGACCGCCCCTGTCTCCTACCCTGACCCCTTCTGTCACTAATACTTATACAACATTCATGAATTCAACTTGAAATGTCATTGTTATTCAGTCACACTGTCCTTTAGTACATTTCAAGATGCTGACATACCTGGGATTCAAACCCATTGCCTGTGGCATTGAAGTCAGACAATCTATTAATTGAGCTGTTTGCCCTTGCATAGAAAGGTTGATAATTCTAAGCTAGAAAATTCTAACTATTTGAAGCTTACCTTGTGCTTTGTGAAAAAATAATCAGCATTGCAGCTGAGCAGATCTATGTAGTGTGTGGCTACAAGAGATTGGATGTGTGGCTACACTATATAGTGTATGTGTGTATATATATATATATATATATATATATATATATATCTTCTCAATTGCAATGCTGATTATTTTTTTCCAAAGTACCAGTAGCTTCATATAGTATTCACAGTTTTTATGCAGAATCAAATAGCTCAATGAATAGGATGTTTGATTAGAATTCAACAGGTTATAGGTTTGAATCGAGGGTATGGCAGTATATTGAAATGTGTTATTTAATAAAGGGTATTGTAACTGAATAACAATGAGCTATCAAGTTAAGTGCAGCATGAATGGGGTATAAAGAGGATTTGTGTTCAAATCCATTGTCTTACAGTGGTCTATAACTGTGTGTGTATTATATATATATATATATATATATATATATATACATACACACAGTGGGGCAAAAAAGTATTTGGACAGCCACCGATTGTGCAAGTTGACCCACTTAAAAAGATGAGAGAGGTCTGTAATTTCCATCATAGGTACATTTCACTGTGAGAGACAGAATCTGAAAAAAAAACAGGAAATCACATTGTATGATTTTGTAAACAATTTACTAGTATATTCTTGTGGAAAATAAATATTTGGACAATCAAAAAGTTTAACTCAATACTTTAATAAAACCTCGGTTGGCAATTACAGAGGTCAAATGTTTCCTGTAGTTCTTGACCAGGTTTGCACACACACTGTGGCAGGTATTTTGGCCCACTCTTCCATGCAGATCTTCTCTAGATCTGTCATGTTTTGGGGCTGTTGCTGGGCAACACAATCTTTCAACTTCCTCCACAGATTTTCTATTGGGTTGAGCTCTGGAGACTGGCTAAGCCACTCCAGGACCTTGAAATGCTTCTTACAGAGCCACTTCTTAGTTGCCCGTGTGGTGTGTTTGGGGTCATTGTCATGCTGGAAAACCCAGCCACATTCCATCTTCAATGCTCTTACTGAGGGAAGGAGGTTTTTGCCCAAAATCTCATGATACATGGCCCCATTCAACCTCTCCTTACTACGTATCAGTCGTCCTGTCCCCTTTGCAGAAAAGCAGCACGAAAGCATGATGTTTCCACCCCCATGCATCACAGTGGGTATGGTGTTCTTGGGATGCCATTCATCATTCTTCTCCCTCCAAACACGGCGAGTGTAGTTTATACCAAAAGGTTCAATATTGCTCTCATCTGATCACATTACATTCTCCCAAAATTCCTCTGGATCATCCAGATGGTCACTGACAAACTTTAGACTGGCCTGGACATGTGCTGGCTTAAGCAGGGGGACTTTTCGGGTGCTGCAGGATTTCAATCCATGACTACGTAGTGTGTTACTAATGGTAAACTTTGTGACTGTGGTCCCAGCTCTCTTGAGGTCATTGACCAGGTAGTTCTGGGCTGATTCCTCACCGTTTTCAAGATCGTTGATACCCCACGAGGTGAGATCTTGCATGGAGCCCCAGGTCAAGGGAGATTGTCAGTGATCCAGAGCCATAAAATACCAACCAATCAGCTCTAACTGTTATTTTTTCAGACACAGCCTGTAAAATGACAGAAGCTGATTGGCTGGTAGTTTATCTCTCTCTTAAGTATAGTATACAGCAAATAACAGTTGCTGTAAACTATACAATAGAACACACAGCAGTATGCAGCTGTTTAATAAAATGCATTGCCAATAATAATTATTGGTGGTCATACACAACAGCCTGATGATGATAAACATACTGTACAGATGGGTCCTCCCTAATCTTGACTCTTTCTGCGCCTAGATGGAGGTTTAGTCACGCCTAGGTGATAGCTTAGGTTGCTGAGTACTTGTAACACGTCCGTTTGCGTCTGTGTACACTACTGGTTTTATGTTGATTTGTCTGCGGGTCTTGGATGCTCACATATTTCTAAAGTACTGTAAATGAACCATATATGCTGTATTATTTGTGTCTGTACTATGTATACTGTACGAAATAATGTAGCATAATGAGACGCTGTGTACTGTATACTGTGTGTAGCATAATGAGACGCCATAGTAAAGTAGTTCTTACTATGTATTTCAATATTGTATTTTACGGGATACCACACGCATGCGCAGTGGTGATTGTAAAAAGCGATATCTGGTGGATGATTGCAGGTATTACACTTAAAGGTAACGACAAACGCTCTGTGCGCCTCCCTGCGACTAGGCGCACCTCTCTGCGACTAGGTGCACCTCCCTGCGCCCCAGCACGCTGTGTATTCCCGATCGCAACTAATGCCTCAGCCAACGAAGATAATTAAGGACCCATCTGTATTCCTAGTTGCAGATCATACTGTAACTTCGTATTTTAACACTGCACATTCTCAAAAGCCAAGTGTATGATAGTGCAAGCATTCCTGAGTTATATAGTATAAGCACGTCCCCATTTGTGACTAAGGAGGTATAAGTGACCTGTAATAGGGCGTTAAGAGTTAGGGTGTGTATGAGGACATTCCTTAACGATGCAAATAACTGTGCTTACAGGCGAATATTTATTTCCATACTTACAAAACTGGGACATTATTATTATTATTTTTAAACTTTTTTAATAGGGCACCAAAATTGGTCTGTAGTGCCACCTGTGGTTAATTTGCTTTCATCTCAACATTAAGCATTATTTGTTTATCAGCAAATATGTATTGGTAGCAAACAAGGGCTTTTATTTCATACAATATTATTAATATATTGAAGTATAAAATACTATAATAAATATTATATATATCTGTAAAAGGATGTTCAGATAAAAGTACCCCAATGATAAACTTCTATTTAAAATAGAAGCAAATCAGTATTTACAAATAAAAGTACTATTTAGAAAAATCTACTTGTTTTAAACTAAAAAAAATTGATTTCTTAAATGTGTGGCAGAAAAAGAGGATGAAAAGAGATAATTGCTTCCTAGAGAAGGGAAACAATTAAGGAAACTTTCCAAAAGCTGGTACAGAGCACTTAAAGATACATCTAGAAAACAATGTGAATTCATTTATAAGGTGTTAAAAAGTTGAGTTCATAATTCCAAAAAATAATATTCCTTTTGGATAATGAGGTGTCTCTATTTTGTCCTTGTTTACCTAATATTACCTGTTCCATATCTCTAAATGCAAACATTTTGCAATGACATCATCTTTTAGATGTTGCTTATATACTGTATGTACAGTTTGTTTTCAAGTACTGTTTTAACTGTCTTTTGGTTTTCCTCATTTACTGTATATTCATTTATAGTCACACTTGATCATGTGACATATATTGAAAAATAAGTAATCAAACTTTGCATGCTAAATTATTTTTCAGTGCCAGATTGAATCAATAAGGATTTTTTAGCTGTGTTAATTGACACTACAATTGTGACATAGGACACACACTATTATACATAGCTTGTGCAAACAAGTTGAATTCTTTAGATATTGAATTTACAGTTTGATCCATGGACAAAATGAATTTAAGATTAACATTTATGCCTTTATAATGGGGGTGTGGTGTATGAAAGGGAGGGACCTAACTGTGGGCATCCTACAAAAGAATTACTCTAGGATTCCTCAGAACTGTCCTTTTTTGACTTGTTAAATCTAGTACTGAACTACAGTATGCCAGATAACATTCTGCATTCAGAATAGATCTCTTCAATTTTTTTGAGCTTTCTTATATTACTATATAATTATGTAAATATTTATATTGGTAATCTTTCCAGAATATATCCTGCATTCGTTTATAGGAATAGGGAATTGCTACGAGTCTTCCTGTTAAATAAAATCTAAGAAAAAAAACTTCAGAAAAGTTGCAATTCCTATTTAAACTAAAAAATTGTGATTATGTTTAATCTTTATTTTTCTTCATCCACTAAGGCAAGAAATAACAAATTGAATTGAAAAGTATATTTTCTTATCATCTTATCTAAAATAATCATTAGGTCATTTATACTGTATATTGCTAATAGAATTTGATCTTAAAGCCAGTCTATGGAGAATGGTATATATTCTGAACTTCCCATTTCAGAATGATAAGCTAAGTATAGCTAGGAACACAGTTCGCCCCATAGCTGTTCCTTGTTTTTAAAGATCTCCTTGTTTTTAAAGATCAAATTGATTTTGAAAAATATATTAAATATGTGTTACTATTCTTCATATTCAGAATATTAAGAATGTAAATTTTTATCCATTGGCAACATGTTGCTAACCATTCCTTTATCATAGGGCATGGAACTGTATAATACCTGTATATCTACCATTCACTTTTTAAAATTCTCACCATCATTTAATATATTTAAGCAATTTTGAAGTTGAGTCATTGGTATAAACCTAAAAATGTTTAAATTCTGGAAGTAAATAAAGGTCTATAAAATGCAATGCACTAGAACGTTAATGCCAGAAATAAAGGATCTCTTCACTTCCATTTTCCTTTGCCAAAAGTAACATCATACGTTCCACCTGGTGGAGCACATAGATGGTCTGGGTGGGTTTGGCGCTCTTTTTTCAATTACCTATGCAGCATGACAAGGACCACCAAAACACAGCCAATGTCATTAACAACTACCTTCAGCATAGAGAACAAGAAGTAGTCCTGGAAGTGATAATATGGCCCCCACAGAGCCCTGATCTCAACATCATCAAGTCTGACTGGGATGACATGAAGAGACATAAGTATTTGAGCAAACCTACATCCACAGAAGATCTGTGGTTAGATCTCCAAGATGTTGGGAACAACCTCCCTGCAGAGTTCTTTCAAAAACTGTGTACTGTGCAACATTTTTTCCACACCTGCCTAAAACTATTGCTCAATATTGTATCTCTGATTAGCTTTCCACTTGTATCATAGACCATTTTTTTAAGTATCTAAATAATGTCAGAGATGTTCAAATAGATAAAAAGTTCTTTAACCACTTAAATGATGATTTTTCCCTTCAAAACCATTCATATTTTTTTTAATATAGTTTAAAAAGTACTTTTTAAAAATATTTTATTATTCTGTTATGCAGATCTGCAGAATGGATCTCCTTGTCAAAAACTGATGCACACAGTGGGGTGCTATGGTCACATTTGATCTGACCATTCCAGTTGGAATTAATTTACATATTGAAGACTATAAATTAAAGATGAGTAGCTTGGTTCTATAAAAACTGAGCCCACCCAAACTTCCTGGTTCTGAGGGAATCTGAGCCCAGACTCATGTTTTCCCGCTACAGTCAGATTCCTGTGGTGATTCGGGGTGCCATTTTACAGCAGACGCTGGTCTGAAAGCACAGCCACTTGTTTGACAGGCAAATATCAACAATATTATCCTCCATACTAGGGCACTGCACACAGCCCAGAGCTCCTTCGTGCAGCATTTGTTTTTTTATGCAATTTTTTTTAACCATAACAGTCCATTACACTGGTGCAGTAAGCCTATAGTGCAGCCCAGATCTCCAAATAAAGAGGAAGCAATAACTACTGATGCATAGTCAGTGCACATTGGGTTTTTTTTTGTCACCGCCTAAATTGCAGCCCGGGCTTCTAAAGGCAGCATTATTTATTTTTATTTTAATGCCATTTTTTTTCAACTATAACATTAACCCTCTATTTTATGTATTGATGCACAATCAGTAACACTGGCAGTTTAAGCTTGCAGTGCACCCTGGAGCACCTAATACAGGGGTAGCGTTAACCTTTGGTGTACACTGGTGTGTTTTTTTATCACTGCCTACATTGCAGCTTTTAGTGTAACTTTTCATTCAATAAAGCCCCAGTAGGAGCCGTGCCTTTCAGCATTAATTAAAGTCAGCAGTGTGAATTTGTAAATTGTTAAAGAATAAAATATTGATTATTTTTTGTACACCTTGTGCATTCAAAAAAGAACAGTAAGTGTCATGCTCCACTGCATCAATTAATATAAGCACTGTAGGTCTACAGTGTACATTTCATTTGTGAAAAAAACAAAAACAATCTTTATTTTTACATCTTGTGTGTTTAATAAAGCTCAACAGATCCCATGCTCCACTGAGTTAATATATATATAATCACTGAGTCCATATGGATTATGATAAGTCATAAGAGCAGGAGCAGCAAGCAAGTACTAGTCCTGTGGCTGCTGACAGTCATGATGATCATGATTATGTAGATATATAAAGGTAGCAGTGCTTAAATATTTTTACAAATAAATAATGGATTTTCAGGATAAATAAATAACTTTATAAATGTTAATATATAAGTTTAAAATTCACATTCAAAAGGATTCATATATAGCCACAGAGCATATATATTAGGTAGTCACATGTACTGGTGCTTGTTCCTATAATAAATCTGGACTGCAGCTAGGATGAAAAATGCAGTTCAATAACCTCTTAAGTATAGGGGCAGAGTTTATCATGGATGATAATTTACCACATTAGTCACCATTGATGGAAGAGTCTTGTTCTGATATCCACAGTTCAAAAGAGGAATGAGTTCTCACTAGGTATATGGTGTCCTGAGAATTTCCTGCCAAAAGCATAGAGGTTATGCAGATTCCTTGATGATAAGCCTCTTGTATATATACCATAAATTGGTCCAAGCACTTGGTAGATGCAATCAATGCTGATCAGTGGGTGAATGATAACAACGTATGCGTTTTGCTGTATTCATACTGTGTGAATTAACCAGGATTATAAACCCTTCTAAATGAGCAATTAACACTCACTCAACACATGTTCCAGAAAATCCGTTAATTATTTGAATAAACCATTAAATAAAAATAACCACTTGCCTGGCATGGGCAAATCAGATGTGACCACACCAGCAAGTGTATTACCTTATCTGACCTGGTCACACAGGATGAGACCAGTCAGATAAACAGCATTTGCAGCAGCAGGGAAGAGAAATTTCCCTCCGCTGCTGCTAACAACGGGACTGGAAGGTCCGCCTGCCTCCCGCACCCTCCCCCAGTGTTTGCCATGCTGCCGATCACTGCTGATCGGCCAGCATGGCAGGACTCCCTACTAAGTGGCTGCAGACAATAGCATCTACTGGGGAAGTATAAATGATCCCCCCAATCCCCACTGGGTACCTGGTGGCTGTCCTGGATTTCAAAATGAAAGCCGCAATGGTCGCGATGTTTCTGATGACTGCAATGTTCATATGGGGGAGAACGTTGTTCCTATGTTCAAAAAAAAAAAATATAAAAAAAAATATAGATTTTTTTTAAACTAAAATAACTTTGAATTAGGTCTAATACACATTCTATAACCAATTCACTCATTTAAAAAACTAAATTTTCTGAGCAATTTTTCAGAAAATAATTTGTCAGTTACAGTAAGTGTTTAATATCTTAATAAAATGTGGAGGAAGACTAGTAATATATGGAGCTACATTTTATTTAAAAATGAGTTATAACAGGTATAGAAGTGTGAAATAATAATAAAATTCTTCGGGGGGCCATACAAAAATGATCAACTTAAAAATTACCCTGCCCCCCCAGTAGTTATGCCCCTTAGTGGTACTGAGTGCGTGAGTAAAAAAAATGGGTGTGGCCAATTCAAATGGGAGATGATACACATATGCCCCCAATAGTGCAGTGCCAGATACACAATTGTCCCACAGTGCCAGATACACAAATGTCCCACAGTGCCAGATATACAAATGTCCCACAGTGCCAGATACACAAATTCCCCACAGTGCCAGATATACAAATGCCCACAGTGCCAGATATACAAATGCCCACAGTGTCAGATACACATTGCCCCACAGTGCCAGATACACATTGCCCCACACATCCCCCCCACCCCACTGTGCTGCTCACCGCTGCTGCTATGTGTCAGGGGAGGAGAGTGCAGCATGCGCCTCTCCTGCCCCTTAGTGCTCAGTCTGGCGGCGTGTGTCATGTCAGGTACCAGGCAGGGAGGAGAGTGCAGCTACATTGGGTGGTGGCAGCGGCGAGTAGGACCTCAAACCAGCAGCAGTTTGTGAGCCATTCAGAGCTTACAGACTGGCAGTGGTAGCTCCTATAAGGCTGCCGGTCCATGAGCTCTGATTGGCTCATGAACCGGTGGCTGGTTTGAGATCCTACCTGCCGCTGCTGCCAGACATAGTAGCTGCGCGCTCCTCACTGCCCTGACAGATGAGACAAGCTGCCGTGGGACTTAGGGGTTCCCTGTCTCGCTGACACACAGCAGCGGGTGGAAAAATTGGCTTTGCAGGCCTTATACGGCCCACGGGCCGGAGGTTCCCCACCCCTGCCATAAGGAGACCAAGAAGACTACTAGTAGTATTTTTTAAAAATCATTTGACTGTGATACAATCCTTTGCAAGAGGAAGCAAGTACAGATGTAGCCAGGGGCGTATCTACCAATTGGCCAGGATGGCACTTGCAAGGGGTGCCAGCTGAGGAGGGGGTGCCACCCGGCAGTGCCACCCACAGCCAATGGGTGGACTCACTTAGTAGTGGCATCGCCTGGGCTGTAGGATCGCGCAGTAGGCAGAACAGATGCCGGTGTTCTGCACCACAATGAAGAAGTTAAAATAAACTACAGTTCCAGCAGCCCTTGCTGTCGGGAGCTCCTGGCAGCAAGGGTTGCTGGGAGCTGTAGTTTACTTCCACTTTCTTCACGGAGTGTGGTGCGGTACCGAAGGTTGGTGTTCCTGCCTACTGTGCGATCCTCCAGCCCAGGTGATGCCCAGCTCATCAAACTAGGTATTGCAATATATTACAGATACAGTATGTGCTTTGAGGGGGAAAAACTTTGTGCTGGGAGGGGAGATGACCATATGCAGGGAGGGGGGAGATTATGTGCTAGGAGCAGAGATGACTATATGCATGGAGGGGGGAGACTGTGCTGCGAGCGGAGATGACTAAATGCAGAGATTGGGGAAACTATGTGCAGGGAGGATAGATGGCTATATGCAGGGAGGGGAGAGATTGTTTAAGTCAAATTACTTTCAAATAAATATTTTATTTATATATATATATTTACATGGTTACAATTTACACAGTATGCAGTTATTACAAACTAATTCATTACAGACACGGCCAGCAATACATCACCATATTTTGCTCAATGCACCCTTCGCTCCATATCACTCTCTCTCTCAGTAAAAATAAAAAGCCAATGGACAGATAGCATCTCGACCATTATGAGGGCTTTTGTTCAAGGTTGCTGGCCTCTGGTTTCCTGTCCACACATGCTCCTTTGAAAATCCTTTTGTTCAAGTAAAAGTGACTTCATATTCCTTCATTAAATCATATCTACTCATGGCAATGTGCTACAACCTAACCACAGGCACCAAATCAACACACACATTCTTCCGATCATCCTGACACCATGCATGACATGCCCATCTTGCTCCGCTCCAACAATACACATACATGACATTATATTCCATTATATAACCTAAAACCTTATGATGTCTGGTGCTTGATATGTTTCATTTATGTGCTGTATGAAATATGTGTTGAATATATCTTTGTGGCATATCTGTGTGAGTGCATATGTTACCATATATTGCTGTGCTCTCTGCGCGTATTTGCAAGCATAGTGACTCATCTGTTTGGAGTTTGGATTTCTCTCTATGTAATATTTTTGACTTGACAGTCCACCCTTTTGCAGTAAACAATAACTGCCATAAATTAACATAAGAAAAAATATTTCAAACAATAATCGGTGACCTAGATACACGTATGTATTCATTTTGCAAATCAGACACTTGACTATATTTGGGGAAGACAGGGAGGAGGACGAGACATCCTATATATGCGCTCATCGGTCACGGGACCACTGGTTGGGTGTGGGACAACATTCAACCTATAGAGTATGCTGGGACAGTGCTATGGCCTATGATGCTTGATTTGAATGAACATTTCACACATACATGTACCTACGTCTTTGTACACTGATGTTTGGATTCGATTGAGGTTCTAATGGGTAGAGGGAGAAAACACAAACAAATCATGAGAGACATATAAAATTTTCATGATTTACATTCCTATCATTCCTTTCATCATTGAACAAGGGTTATAAGTAGTGTCCTTCCTAGATAACATAAACCTTCAGAGTTCGGGGAGAGCCACTCATAAACCTATCTTCCACATATGTTAATGAGCTCTTTATCTTCTATGTGTTAATAGCCATTGTCTGATTGTTCCTGATTACCTCCCAATTTCCTGATTTCCTGAAATTGGTGAGATTTAAACATACCAAGGATTTAACTATGGTACTGGTGGATCTTAAGACTAGGGGGTCTAGTTATATTATATTCCTTGTCCACCGTTCCCCTCCACCTTCCGTGTACTTCAAGTACCTCAGCTAACTCTAAAAAAAAGGCACTAATCCTGCATCACTTTGGTCTTAGAGGTACCTGTGAGCACATCCAACATTCCGTTTGGTTTAAGACCTTACCCACTAGTGAGTGGTAATCACTCAATGGATGTCTGTCAAATGCAGCCTTATTGCTAGACTGACATCTCTGGATGCACTCATCTTGAATTATGGGGTCACAATAACTACAAAATACAGTATTCCTCAGACAATAGCCTATCATGTTACCTCCGAACTCTGTAACTACTAAACCTTTGATTTTCTCTGGCTTTAACAAACTGATAGGCTAGTCTTGGGATCCTATAAAGACAGCACTCCTTCCTCCAGAACCAGTTCCAATCACACTACCGACTCCTCATGAAAAACCTAGCAAAAATAGATGGTCCTGAAAAAAAAATGTTTGTCAGCGGGAAAAAAATAAAAAAAAATAGAACAAAACAAATCTTGTCCATAGCAAATCAATTACAACAACTGGTCTTTCTGTAATCCTTTAGTATGCTCAGGTAGTGTTCAACAGTGCCGCCTCGCAGTTTTCACGGAACAGACTCTCTGGTGATACTTCTGCAATCTCACTCCATTTGTGAGTTCCTTCCGGACTACCGACTTTCCTGCAATGGGAATCGTGGACCCAAGTCTCTCTCTCGGCTACTTTCACTGGGATCGTGCTGTCAACAAAACTTGGTATGGTCCTTCCCACCTATTAGGCAACCTGAGCATAAGAACAATCACACAGTCTCTTGGTTCACAATCAAGACAGTTAGTATTTGACATATCAGGAATCAACAGTTTCAAGTTCTTTTGTCAAGTTCTCAAATGCTGGCTCATCTCGATAAGGTACTGTACTGTCATCTCATTGGTGTATTTCTGATCATTGTGTGGATCAATCATGACATGAGGTTGTCTTCCAAAAAAAAAAAAAAAAATCCAAAAACAAACATTTCAAAGAGGGTGATTCGTTAAGTGAAGATCTGGGAGTGGTTTCTGATGCTACATAATACTAGTGGCAGTGTCTATGACCACAATAGTCCAGTTTCAAGCTTTGCTCCTACTCCTAGGTGTACCATATCTACACACAAATTTCTGCACAATTTTCTTTGCGGTAAACACAGCAGCGTCCGTGGCAGCAGGAAATGCCTCTACCCAGTGTGAGAAAACATCAGTGCACACCAATACAAAACAATAATTCCTAAAGGGTGTTAACTGTACAAAGTCGATTTGTATTACCTGAAAAGGTCCGTCTGCAGGAGGGATATGGGATGGCTCTGTTAGTACTACCTTACCAAATGTTCTTCCTGATGCAAGTAAGACAGGTCATTGCTTTCCTGCTTGCCTGAGAAGAGAACCCTGGTACACGCCAGTAAGCTCTTACCAATTTGCACATACCTTCCTTATGCTAGGTGAGTCAGACCATATGCCGCCTCAGCTAGGCTTGGGAGATACGTCCTGGGGGCCACTGGCTTACCTTGTCCATCTCTCCAGAGTCATGGGGACTCCTAACCATACCCCTTCGACTTCTAGACCTCCTTTTGCTGTAGGGAACACAAATTTGTATCTTAATTTAACTGTTGTGTGTTTGCAATGTAGAGTACCATGAGCATAACTCAAAAAAAAAAAAAAAACATCTCTAGAGGAGAGAAAGAATCAGTGTCTATACAAAATTTCCCTTCACCAGTATTCTCATCCTCCACCCTTTGTGCATGACAAGGCACACTGCAGTAATATACTGGTGCCATCGTGCTGATGAGACATACCTGGTTTGGGCAGAACTTTGAAAGACCAATACGGCATGTGGTGTATGAACTGTCAAATCATGTACCAGTACTACATCCAAGGTATTTGACTCTTGTCCTACACAACTGTAGTTTATTACTTGATACCTGGTGTCCTGTTTGGAAGAGATGAAACAGAAACTGCTTCGTATCTGCAGGGACGACTCAAATGAATCAGCGCACAACAACAAGTCATCAACATATTGTATCAGCACCGCCCACTCTCAGTCTGAAAGGACTGTAAACAGTCATGTAGGGCTTGGGCTGTCATTCAAAATCTTGGGAGAATCAGGTCCATGTATTGTACCAGCCTGTGTGAACGCAAAAGATGAAGAGGAAACTGGAGAAACAGAACAGAGGTTGGTGACAGATAAGTTTGTAGAGGTGGAGGGTATTTTATTAAAATGGCAACTGGATTGGGCCCTACAGGGAATTAATTAACTACTTGGTCTACCCCCCTTAAAGCTTGTGCATGCTGTGTCACTACTGGGACTACCTCAGCCATCAATCCAGTGTCCTGTCCATCCTAAGTTCAAAGGGAACCCGGTATATGTGAGATAATTTCCTCTACCTGTGATGGACATGAATCTAGAACAGTGGAATGCAACATTAGTCTTTGAGGGTATCTAACATACCTTGTACTTCCTGAGCAGGAGTACAATATATGTATTTCACATTTAACAAAATCTCTGTCGATTAAGTTAGTCAGGGGCAACTGCTGCTAGGAAAAAAAGGAAAGGGTTTAGCATCATAGAGGCCCAATCGTAACTTCATCAGGTTTTGTCAAAGGGTAATGTTGCACTTCTCTCATTCCTCCCATTTGCCGAATTAGTGTTTAAAAATGATCCTATCCAGATGGAGAATTTTCTAGTACTGCAAAAGAAAAATCAACAAGCTTCAAGGTCATGCGAAGTATTCATTCATTCCTTCTCATCCCGTATAAAGGGTCTGTACATGGTCCAACAAACATTTCCGAGCTCATCTTGACTAGGGGCATTACTAGAAATTAATACTTCTTATATGGTAACTAAAAGAAATACCCGGGGGTCACCCTATCTCTGTCCGCTTTCCTACTGGCAAATACTAATTTGCGGACAGGATTTTCTCCATTTCTGACGTTACTTTTTTGATTTTGATTTTATTTTTGGGTTTTACTATATATGTACTCGATTAACTCCATACTTACTTGTTCCACTGGTCTCAACCACTTCCCCTGCAGGCTACTGCTCCTCTTTTACTGGTTGGATACTCCTCTGAGTGCATGAGAAATGGCTGAAACCAGTCAGGTCACCTTCTCCTCCTAAATAAAACTTCGACATTCATTAGTACATATATAGGTTAAATTCATATATTTCATATTTTTATTTCTATTATTTTCTATAGATTGTATGCTGGCCATAACTGCTTCCACATCTACATATGGCGGTGTACTTGCTTTCTCTTTTTTCTACTTGTTTATTGTTGCTACAAGTTCAAACAGTTCTTATATTTCCGTTCTTGTCTTATATGACTTTGGTTAGACATACTACCTGCAATACCTCAGGATCAAACTCACCATCCCAAGGAAATGATGCCCTATCCCCCGCAGTCATACATACCCATTCATCACAAGAAGCCTCCGTGTGCGGACCATACTTCTCACACATAATAAACTGAGCTGACATCCTGGACCGTAGCTCTCCAGCCTGAACCCTGGCTGCCGAACGCCTACCGCTTGTGCAATTGGATCCCATCGTGGACTTTTTGCCTTATACGCAATCCCCAAAAGCACAACACGAGTAGACGGTGAAAGTCCTCCAAGCACTTTCCACCCACTCCTTCTCCGCTGGCAGTACCACGACTCACTGTCAATAGTGGGATGCGGTACCTAACCTTCGGACTGCTATCAGACCCTTCAGCACCAAAATTTCTTTCGGTGGAGGTTCTGTTGCAATATTTTTCTGAGAGAGAAACAGCAAAAAATTCCTTTGCGGCATTTTTCCACTGGACTTTTTTTTATAGGGAGAGAAACAACCTATCGATCCCCCTTTCCAGTGGAAGCCCACCAGGGAGATTTCCTATAAAGTGAAACACCCCTTGTTTACACAATCACGTTTGCGTATGCTTCCCACAGCGCATATGATACAATAATATCACGTGGTGCTGTGTAGAACACACAGACGTGCGGTTCAATCGCACGGCCTATAGATACTAGTTATCTATATGCCCTATGATCGTGGGAGTCGAATTCACAAGCTGCGCTCCTCAGCCGGAGCGTAACACAAAAACCTTAAACTTCAATTCACAATCTACTCTATCACGCTCCTGTGCAAGTCTCCTCACGACTTGCCTACTTCTCTATATATTCACGTAAGGTAGCGGACCTCACGCCACCGAGCCTGTACTAACTCAGTGTTTCCACGGGACCCGAATTTCCAGGGTTCAACTCCACTCACTCTTACTTTTAGCTCACACAAATACACAATGTTTTTCTGTACAGAAAAATATCACTCCCTTTGATTGATGACTCCCAGAGGCAGTACAGTTTAAACAAAGTATTGTAATAATCTGTTTTGTAAAATTGGATAGTTATGTGCTATAGTATGAATGTATTCTATCCTGCCTTAAATTGAACTGCTATTGTGCGGTTATAATTTGCGCTCGCAACTCTACGCAACCTTGCGTAAACATGCGACCGTGCGTGTCTCTACGCCACATGTGGGACCCTGCACCACGTGCGTGCTTCTGTGCGCTGTCCTTATGTACCGTACCACGTGTACAAACGTGCGTTCACAATTCAATAAACCACACTATCTCGATAAATGTGAGCAATAAAACTACTATTGCTCACTAACACTACACACAATTGCTTTAACCATTCGCCGGAAGTCACCCACAAAGATGATCCCCTTTTGAATGTATACCTAAGCGTTTAGGCTGGAACTGCGTTTCATGTTTTTATAATTACTTCCTTAACACACTAATTCAAATATATATATATATATATAGCAAATAATTTATCCAATTTCACACAGATCTATAATGACTATTGATTATAATTTAAATGCTATGATTCAGATTGGATAGATATCTTGCAGAACATACACTGATATAAATACCCATAATTATAATAATAATATTATATATATATATATATATATATATATATACCATTTACTGCACTCCTATGAGACTCTTCATATGTATTAATGACTGTAGTTTCTCTCAGGGCCACTATAATTTGCATATCGAAGATATTTGCCTTGCACTACTAAAGTGGTTAAACAATTTAAGTAACATTTCAATGGCTATCCTACCCTAGCAAACAGAGTCAACAAGTCCTGAAAAGAGAAAAAAAAAAAAAAAAACTTTTTTTTTTTACTCTCACCAGGCCCAATTGAAACTGGCATGGGTATTAATTAATTGGTAACTTATACATGGTGTTGGATTTGTACACATATGTTGTTTCTTTGTGACAAAGGAAACTGATTGTTTTAACCAGACTGAAAGTCAGCTGTTTGCTAAATTGGATAAAGTGACCTTCCTAAAATAGCTACTGCTCCTCCCCCTTTCACATCCATGTGTCTTGAACAAGATGGTGGACAAGCCTTGTGGCTAGCCCAAAATGGAGGACAGACCATGTGGCTCTTTTGTCACAAAGAAATCACACTCTATACAAGCACCAAAAGTTACTTTAGGCCTGGGTTTAAAAGTATCCAAATTTGCTTCAGCATGCTAACACAGCTATATTATGGCTATGCACCAACTTTTAAATGTTCTTTAAATTTACTTAACAGATAAACAATCCAATCTGAATCATACACAATATGACTTATTTGAACTTTGTTTTGCAACAATAAAAATACACTGTAGCATTTTAAATATTGTGAGAAACACATTGTCCCTTGAATTTCATATCAGCGCCTTACTGATAACACACACAAAAAAAAAAAGAGATTCGGCAGCATCAAGATGCGTCCATCTTTAGCTGGTAGACCACAGCTACGTTTGTACAGTGCATTATTAATAATGTGATATCGCGGACACAGCCCCATCTGTTTAAGTTAAATTACTTTCTAATAAATATTTAAAATGCCAGCTCTAATATATACTGCGGACGCCATGCGCATCTTATTACCATGTGCTATAAATGTGCGCTGTACGTCGCAAAACACTACATCCCATAAGAGAAAACAATACACCCACACATTGTCTCAGTTCCAAAGCTCATTGATGTATATATTTGTTATTAAAAGGATATGTATACAATATATCACATGTACAGTATATATATATTTACATGGTTACAATTTACACAGTATGCAGTTATTACAAACTAATTCATTACAGACACGGCCAGCAATACATCACCATATTTTGCTCAATGCACCCTTTGCTCCATATCACTCTCTCAGTAAAAACAAAAACCCACTGGACAGATAGCATCTCGACCATCACCCGGGACAAACAGGAAACTCTTCTGTGTGGGATCAGCTATACACTGAGTCTGTTTGGGGTGTACAGATCTCTTGTTATTGGTCTAGGGGAGGGAAATTTCTCATTCATGATGAGTCATTGGTCAGTGTGAGGGCTTTTGTTCAAGGTTGCTGGCCTCTGGTTTCCTGTCCACACATGCTCCTTTGAAAATCCTTTTGTTCATGTAAAAGTGACTTCATATTCCTTCATTTAATCATATCTACTCATGGCAATGTGCTACAACCTAACCACAGGCACCAAATTGACACACACATTCTCCTGATCATCCTGACACCATGCATGACATGCCCATCTTGCTCCGCTCCAACAATACACATACATGACGTTATATTCCATTATATAACCTAAAACCTTATGATGTCTGGTGCTTGATATGTTTCATTTATGTGCTGTATGAAATGTGTGTTGAATATATCTTTGTGGCATGGCTGTGTGAGTGCATATGTTACCATATATTGCTGTGCTCACTGCGCGTATTTGCAAGCATAGCGACTCATCTGTTTGGAGTTTGGATGTTCTCTCTATGTAATATTTTTGACTTCGACAAGATCATATGCTGGGAGGGGGATGAGAACTATGGATATGTCCTGGGAGAAGGATGGGGACTATGGAACTGTGCTGGGAAGGGGATGGGGACTATGGATATGTGCTTGGAGGCAGATGGGGACTATACATATGTGCTGGGAGGGGGATGGAACTATGGATATGTGCTGGGAGGGGAATGGCGACTACATCAATGTGATGGAAGGGGGTGGGGACTATGGCTATGTGCTGGGAGGGAGACTACGGCTATGTGCTGGGAGGGGGATGTTGTCTATAGCTATGTGCTGGGAGGAGGTAGGGCTAGGGCTATGTGCTGGAAGGGGGATGGGGACTGCTTCTATATGATGGGAGGAAGATAGCACTATGTCTGTGTGCTGGGATGGGGGCTATGTTCTGGGGGAGAATATGGCTATGTCCTGGGAGGGGGTGGAGACTATGGCTATGTGTTGGGGGAGACTATGGCTATGTCCTGGGAGGGGGATGGAGACTAAAGCTATGTGCTGGGAGAGGGATGTTGACTACGGCTATGTGTTGGGAGGAGGTGTGGACTACAGCTATGTTCTGGAGACCGGAGGTTATCTACCCATTTTCCAGAATGGCACTCACCAGGTGCACTGGCTGAAGAGGGGGCACTGCCTGGTTGTGCCACCATTGGCAGTGCCTGGGCTGGTGGTTCGCACAGCAGCCAGGAGCTGGCACTGGTGTTCAACACTGCAATATACCCCAGTGAAGAAACTCAAAATATACTACTAGAATGCTATTCTTAATATATCATTGCATCGCCACTGCTATGTAGTGTACATAGAAACTTTTTCAATTCCATTAAGATTTGATTATACCACCTGGCAGCAGGTGGCATCGCCGGGTGGTGCCCCTTCTTGGCCACGCCAGGCACTGCTGATTTCTCCACAGTGTAACAAGGATTACTGTGTGGGCATGATGTGTAAGGGGCACTCGTGTGTGACAATGTGTATAAGGGGTTACTACTGTGTAACATAATTTGAATTGGGAGTACTATTGTGCAGTCATGTTCCTTTCCCACAAGATCATGCCCCTTTTTTTACATGTGCCTTTCCTATTTCCAATATTGGGGGGGTGGGCACCAGTACTTTACTTTGCATGGGGTGCCAGGATCCCTAGATACATCTCTGGATGTAGCCATCCCCAACTTACATGCACTGCATACGCACAGAAACATGCATCGCAGGTGCAACTAGCTACACCCAGCTCTGACTATTCGCACTTGCGATCGCATAATGTAGAGTCTATGAATTGCAGGTGTGAATATACACCTACACCTTTAAACAAGCACACAAACCATGGCAAATGAGTCTTAGCCATACCTAGTTGCAGCCAAGTCACACAGTGGATCACTGACGCCATGACGGCTATACTAGTATTAGATCTGCATCCAATTCTGCTATTAATGCAGTTGGTTTTAGGCAGTTAATTGAGGTCTTGTATCCCCGCTACCAAATTCAATTTCGGTTTAATTTTACATTAAAAGCAATTCCTCGTTTGTAACAAGACATTAAAAAAATGAATTATTGGCCTACAAAATAACATTGGGGGTCTTTCCGAGTTGTTCGCTCGCAAGCCGTTTTTAGCAGCTTTGCACACGCTAAGCCTACGCCTACTGGGAGTGAATCTTAGCATAGTAAAATTGCGAACGAAAGATTTGCAATATTGCGAAAAGACATCTCTGTGCAGTTTCTGAGTAGTTCCAGACTTACTCGGCATCTGCGATCAGTTCAGTGCTTGTCGTTCCTGGTTTGACGTCACAAACACACCCAGCGTTCGCCCAGCCACTCCTCCGTTTCTCCAGCCACTCCCGCGTTTTTCCCAGAAACTGTTGCGTTTTTTCCCACACGCCCATAAAACGGCCTGTTTCCGCCCAGAAACACCCACTTCCTGTCAATCACATTACGATCGCCTGAACGAAGAAAAAGCCGTGAGTAAAATACCTAACTTCATAGCAAATTTACTTGGCGCAGTCGCAGTGCGAACATTGCGCATGCGCACTAAGCGGAAAATCGCTGCGATGCGATGAAATTTACCGAGCGAACAACTCGGAATGACCCCCATTGTACCCACTGTACACTTAACCACAGATACTGTGACATACTGTACCTCTGGGTGGGTGATTCAAATTCAGCCACAAGAACAACAGCAGTATTTAACAAATAATGCCAGCTCATTCAGAGTCAGGTTACTGTCTTTATCACTAGCTTAACTAGAGTCCCTTTTACACCTACGAGCACGGGTCGCAGCCGGGAGCCTGACACGGGAGCTGCCCCCTGCTGCGACCCGTGCTCGGTCCCTTTCCCATTAGCAGTCACAACCCGGCATATGCCGGGTTGGTGACGCTTCTAGCTACACGGCAGGGGCGGCGCAGGGAGATCACATGATCTCCCAGCGCCGCCCATCCATACAGTGTAAACAGGAGCCGTGTCGCATCGACACGGCTCCCGTTTACACTACACCCTACCCGGATCATTCCCGTGTCCTACCCAGGTAAATAGCCGGGTAGGATTCACGGGTCACTTGATCCGGGTTTACCCTTTTCCACTTGCCAAAAACACGGGTAAATGCGCGCCCCCGTGCATTTACCCGTGTTTTTTGAGCTAGTGGAAAAGGGGTATTAGAGGTACAGTGCCTTGCTAAAGTATTCACCCCCCATTGCTTTTTACTTATTTTGTTACATTACAACCTGCAAATTCATTTTTTTTTAAATCTGAATTTCATTAGAGATGTGCGGCGGGCACTTTTTGTGTTGTTTTTTTTTGGATCTGGATCCCCGCTTGTGTTTTGCATCTGGATTGGTTTTTCCAAAACCACCCTTTCAGGTTTTGGTTTTGGATCTGGATGATTTTTTTAAAACCCACAAAAAACACTAAAATCACAGAATTTGGGAGTAATTTTGATCCTACGGTATTATTAACCTCAATAACATTCATTTCCATTCATTTCCAGTCTATTCCTCACACCTCACAATATTGTTTTTAGGCCAAAAGGTTGCACGAGGTCACTGGATGACTAAGTTAAGCAACACAAGTGTGCGGAACAAACACCTGGCCCATCTAGGAGTGGCACTGCTGTGGCAGACAGGGTGGCAGTTTTAAAAACTAGGCTCCAAACAGCACATAATGCAAAGAAAAATAAATAGGTGTATGCTGAAGTGTGCATATTGTATAAATAGGACATGCACACTTCAACAAACCAATCATTTCAGTGACAGGGTCTGCCACATGACTGTGGCTGAAATGATTGGTTTGTTTGGGCCATCACAAAAAAGAAGCAATTAATCCTTCCAACAAAAAAGAAGCAATTTATCTCTCCTTGCACAAACTGGCTCAACAGAGGCAAGATGTCGTCCTCATCCTCATCTTCCGATTCCTCACCCCTTTCAGTTTTTACATCCTCCTCCTCGCAGAGCATTAATTCGTCCCCACTGGAATCCACCATCACAGGTCCCTGTGTACTTTCTGGAGGCAATTGCTGGTAAATGTCTTCCTGGAGGAATTTATAATTAATTTTGATGAACATCATCTTCTCCACATTTTGTGGAAGTAACCTCCTACGCTGATTGCTGACAAGGTTACTGGCTGCACTAAACACTCTTTCAGATTACACACTGGAGGGGCAACTTAGGTAAAATAAAGCAAGTTTGTGCAAGGGCCTCCAAATTGCCTCTTTTTCATGTCAGTATACATAGGGAATGTCTAACATGCCTATTTGGATGCTGTCACCCATATAATTCTCCACCATTCTTTCAGTGGTGACAGCATCATATGACGTGACAGTAGACATATCAGTAATAACTAGATGTCAACACTTGCTCCTGACTGCCCTGCATCAACGCCAGTGGGTGGGCTTGGAAATTTTATCCTTTTCCTCACAGCCCCAGTTGTGGTAGAAAATGAAGGAGGAGCTGTTGACTTGTCATGTTCCACTTGAGTTGACATTGTCTCACCAGCAGGTCTTTGAACCACTGCAGACTTGTATCTGCCGGAAAGAGAGATACAACATATGGGGTCATTCTGAGTTGATCGCTCGCTGACAATTTTTGCAGCGCATTGATCAGGTAAAAAAATGGCATTTATGTGCATGCGTATGCTCTGCAATGCGCACGCGCGATGTACGGGTACAAAGCTCTTTGTGGTTGTGCTCAGGTTCTAGCGAAGTTTTTCTTTGCACTGATGGCCGCAAGAAGATTGACAGGAAGGGGGCAATTCTGGGTGTCAACCGTTTTCAAGGAGTGTTTGCAAATACACTGGTTTGTCTGAAAAAATACAGGCTTGGCTGGGCGTTCGCTGGGTGGGTGTATGACGTCAAATCCACACACGAATAGGCTGAAGTGATCGCAAGCGCTGAGTAGGTTCAGAGCTACTCAGAAACTGCACAAACTGTTTTTGCAGAGCTAGGCTGCACAAGCGTTCGCATTTCTGCTAAGCTAAAATACACTCCCCTGTGGGCGGCGGCATAGCGTTTGCATGGCTGCTAAAATTAGCTAGCGCACGATCAACTCTGAATGACCCCCATAGGCTTTACACCTAGGATCGAGCACGGTGTCCAAAATGTAGTGCTCTGATTTCAACAGAATGACCACCCTTTAATCCTTGCAAACCAAATGAAGGGCTCCTTCTTCAAGTCCCATATACTTAATGGAATCACTCAGTCTTAGCTCCTCCTTCAATTTCTCCAGCTGTTTCTGCAAAAACCTGATGAGGGGAATGACCTGACTCAAGGTGGCAGTGTCTGACTTCACGTGTGATAAGTTCAAAGGGTTGGAGAATGTTGCACAACACGGAAATCATTCTCCACTGCGCTTGAGTCAGGTTCATTCCCCCTCCTTTGCCTATATCGTAGGATGATGTAAAGGCTTGAATGGCCTTTTGCTGCTCCTCCATCCTCTGACGCCTACAGAGTGTTGAATTCCACTTCGTTACCACCTCTTGCTTCAAGTGATGGCAGAGCAGGTTCAGGAGTGTTTTCTGGCACTCCAGTCTTTGGCACACAGTGGCTGAATGTTGAAAGTGGCCTGCAATCTTTCAGGCCACCAACAGCATCTACTGCATGCCCCTTTCATTTTTTCAAAAATTCTGTACCACCAAATTAATTGTATGTGCAAAACATGGGACATGCTAGAATTTGCCAGATGTAATGTATGCACAATATTGGTGAAATTGCTCAATATTACAAATCCCCAGGAGAGTCGAATTGGGGTAAGCCATTGTGCGATGTTGTCCCTCAGTTTCATTAAAAGGTTGTCAGTGGTGTAGCGGTGTGCCTCTTACAGAATCTATTGATACACAGCGTAGCCTGCCTAGGAACAAGCTGGCATTTGTGAGATGCTGCTAATGGTGCCAATACTGTTGTTGCTGCGGGAGGCAATACATCTACCCAGTGGGCTGTCACAGTCATGTAGTTCTTAGTTTGCCCTGCTCCACTTGTCCACATGTCCATGGTTAAGTGGACACTGGGAACACCCACATTTTTCAGGACACTGAGAACACTTTTCTTTATGACCTTGTACAGTCTGGTAATCGTTTTCCTAGCGAAGTGGAATCTAGATAAGATTTGGGACCAGGGACACACTGCCTCCATCAATTTTCTAAATCCCACTGCACCAATGGCGAATACCGGATGCATGTCTAACACCAACATAGCGGTCAAGGCCTCAGTTATCCGCTTTGCAACATGATGACTGCTGTCATATTTCATCTTCCTTGCAAAGGACTGCTGGACAATCAATTGCTTAGTTGAAGTAGTACAAGTGGTCTTACAACTTCCCATCTGGGATGATGATCGACTCCCATCAGCAATAACAGCAGCAGCAGTATGCGTACCACTCAAGGATCCTCCGGAGGAATCCCGTTTAGGACTAAACTTATAGGTCAGAACCACTGGACCTATACGGCAGTACCACTGGACTGGACTTATATGGCAGTACCACTGGACTTATACGGTAGTCCCACAGGACATATACGGCAGTATCACTGGAATTATATGGCAGTACCACTGGACATTTATTGCAGTGCCACTGGACTGGACTTATACAGCAGTTCCACTGAACTTATATGGTAGTACCACTGGACTGGACTTTTATGGCAGTACCACTGGACTTATACGGCGCTACCTCTGGACTTATATGGCAGTACCACTGGACTTATATGGCAGTACCACTGGACTTATATAGCAGAACCACTGGACTGGACTTATACAGCACTACCACTGGACTTATACGGAAGTACCTCTGAAATTATACATCAGTACCACTGGACTTATACAGCAGAACCACTGGACTGGACTTATACGGCAGTACCACTGGACTTATACAGCAGTACCTCTGGACATATACGGCAGTACCACTGGACTTATACAGCAGTACCTCTGGACATATACGGAAGTACCACTGGACATATACGGCAGTACCACTGGACTTATACGGCAGTTACTCTGGACTTATATAGCAGTACCACTGGAGTTATATGACAGTACCACTGGACTGGACTTATACGGAAGTGCCACTGGACTTATACGGTCGTACTTCTTGATTAATATGGCAGTACCTCTGGGACTGGACTTATACGGCAGTACCACTGGACTTATTCAGCAGTACCACTGGACTTATATGGCAGTACCACAGGACTGGACTTATACGGCAGTACCACTAGACTTATACGGCATTACCTCTGCACTTATATGGCAGTACCATTGGACTTATATGGTATTACCACTAGACTTTTACCGCAGTACCTCTGGACTTAAACAGCAGTACCACTGGACTTATATGTCAGTACTACTGGACTTATATGGCAGTACCACTGGACTGGACTTATATGGCAGTACCACTGGACTGGACTTATACGGCAGTACCACTGGACTTATACAGCAGAACCACTGGACTTATACAGCAGAACCACTGGACTTATACAGCAGAACCACTGGACTTATACGGCAGTACCACTGGACTTATACGGCAGTACCACTGGACTTATACGGCAGTACCACTGGACTTATATGGTAGTACCCCTGGACTTATATTGCAGTACTACTGGACTTATACATCCATACCACTGGACTTATTTGGCAGTAACACTGGAGTGCAATTATACAGCAGTACCACTGGACTTATATGGCAGTATCTCTGGACTTATACGGCAGTACCATTGGACTTATATGGCAGTACCACTGCACTTTTACCGCAGTACCTCTGAACTTATATGGCAGTACCACTGGACTTATATGGCACTACAACTGGACTTATATGGCACTACAACTGGACTTATACGGCAGTACAACTGGACTTATACGGCAGTACCACTGGACTTATACAGCAGTACCACTGGACTGGACTTATATGGCAGTACCATTGGACTTATATGGCAGTACTAATGAACTTATACAGAACTACTGCACTGGACTTACACAGCTGGCAGCACAGGACACCACCACTGGACTTATGGCAGCACAGGACACCACCACTGGACTGATGCAGCACAACACAGCACCACTGCACTGGACTGGACTTATACAGCAGCACTGGACTTATGGCAGCACAGGACACCACCACTGTGACTGGACTGATGCAGTACAAGACACCACCACTATACTGAGGCAGCACAAGACAGCACTGGAATGATATATTAGAGCAGGTCACCACCCCACGTGCCACACCTCTTTCTCACACAGACAATGAGGAGACCCATCCTCTCGCAACACTCTCCAGGACTCGAGTGAAAATGGTAGCACCGTGCGGCTCCTTATATGGAATACAAAACCCACGTAAATCCAACAGTACCACTGGACTTATATGGCAGTACCACTGGACTGGATTTATACGGCAGTACCACTGGACTATATGGCAGTACCACTGGACTTATATGGCAGTACCACTGGACTTATACGGCATTACCACTGGACTTATACGGCATTACCACTGGACTTATACGGCATTACCACTGGACTGTACTTATATGCTTGTACCACTGGACTTATACAGCAGTACCTCTGGACTTATACAGCAGTACCTCTGGACTTATACAGCAGTACCACTGGCCTTATACGGCAGTATCACCGGAAAAATATGGCAGAACCACTGGACTGGACTAATAATGTGGTACCACTGGACTGGACTTATATGCTAGTACCACTGGACTTATACGACAGTACCTCTGGACTTATATGTTAGTACCACTGGACTTATATGCAGTACCACTGGACTTATACGGCGGTACCGCTGGACTTATACGGCATTACCACTGGACTTATATGATATTACCACCAGAATGGACTTATACAGCAGTACCTCTGGATTTATATGGTAGTACCTCTGGACTTATACAGCACTACCACTGGACTTATACGGCAGTACCACTAAACTTATACGGCAGTACCACTGGACTGGACTTATATGGCAGTACCACTGGACTTATACGGCAGTACCACTGGACTGGACTTATACGGCAGTACCACTGGACTTATACAGCAGTACATCTGGACTTATACGGCAGTACTATTGGACTTAAATGGCAGTACCACTGTATTGCACTTATACGGCTGTACCACTGGGCTTATACAGCAGAACCACTGGACTTGTATGGCAGTACCACTGGACTGGACTTATACAGCAGTACCCCTGGACTTATACAGCAGTACCACAGGACTTATACAGCAGAACCCCTGAACTTATATTGCTGCAACATTTGACTAATGGCAGCACAGGACACAACCACTGGACTTATGGCAGCACAAAACACCACCACTGGACTGATGCAGCACAACACAGCACCACTGCACTAGACTTATACAGCAGCAGCACTGGACTTATGGCAGCACAGGACACCACCACTGGACTGATGCAGCACAACACAGCACCACTGCACTGGACTGGACTTATACAGCAGCACTGGACTTATGGCAGCACAGGACATCACCACTG